>NW_004567117.1:2182546-2183485 GCF_000260355.1 Condylura cristata | reverse complement strand
ACTGAAGCTGCTGTGGCCAGCTCACAGTGCCGTGTCCTAACCCATTGTGCCACCAGGGAGGGCCCAGATCTGAACAACTTTCAATGGTCTTTTGTGTCTCCCAAACCAGGCAGCCCAACCTAGGTTGAGTCTTAATATATATCTTTTAAAAATGTAGAATTTCTGAAATTGCCAAGTATCTTATAATAGATATGCACATTTAATGCGCTAGTATTCTTCTCTCATACACCCCCACACCCTCAAAAATCTATTATTAAAACAGTACTACATTAAGAATGAAGAAAATGCACATTTTATGGAAAACTAAACATCCTATTACTTAGACAAAAACAAAAGAACAGTTGTAGACATTTCCTTGAATAATCGCATAATTCTTAGAAAATAATATTTTATACATGAACAAAGTAATTGCTATTTGAAAATAAACTTAGTCTTTTTTGATAATAAGCTACTTTGTGTATTATGTATATATATTATATATTTGTAATTATTAAAGGGATTAAATTCTATGTTTGATAAGTTACATGGGAAGAAAATTCTGAATTGTCATTGACAATATAATTATCAACCTACCAGGTCTTTGGTTTATTCTGCCACTTTGGAGGAAAATCTCAGATTCTACTCCCTGAGGACACGACTACAATGGATTTTTAAATTAAATTTGTCTAAAATAAATGGAGTTACCACTAGGAGTGTATAACAGCAAACATATTTAAGTATGTTCACACTGGCCTTGTTTATAATAATAAAAGGCTGGAAATTGCCCAGATGTCTATTAACTGGACAGTGAGAGTACAGGTGTAGAATGCACACATGTGGAGTACACAGCAGTGAAAGCAGATGAATTAGACCAGGCCACGGTGAGGATGGAGCTCAGTCTTTTTTTTTTTTTTAATATAATTTATTTTGTACATCATTCTTAATTTTGTGCATTTTTTT
>NW_004567117.1:2176261-2182097 GCF_000260355.1 Condylura cristata | reverse complement strand
CTTCTCCACCCCCATAGAATGTCTCTGGTTTATAGTTGTTCATTGATTTTCATTTTAACTTTATTACAATTGCTTTTTTATTTTTTTCTGATCCATTAGGATCTCAGTCTTTTAATGTTAAGTAACAAACTGAAGTGTCAAACTATATTATTATGTAATATAATACTCTTTTGTAAAGTTCAAAAACTAAATACTATATTATTTAAGCATATCTCTTTCTGTAACAATGTTTTTTTAAAGAGAAGAGAATGAGCACTGCATTTGAGATAGTGAAAGGAAACAGAGGATAAGTGGAAAAGCCTGTAGGTTGATGTCAGCTATTGATGTGTCTTATGTGGGGCAATGGGAGAAGCTCAGGACATTCATTGCACTATTACACACATAAATAATAAAACAAAAGAGACCCATGCCGGAAAACCCATTTCTATTTACCTGCAAGCCACATTAGAAAGAATTAGCTTCCTAATTTATTAACATACATAATTCTTGGTTTCATGCCTTAAAGAAAAAGTTGCATAGATGATATTAAAGGGGCTACATAAACTTAATAAAGAGAATAATAAATCTCAAGAAACTGATTTGAGGTCTGCATTTATTGGATAGGTGACAGTGCTTTAAGATTTGCTGGCACAGTTATTGAGAGCATTACCTCCATGCACACAAATTCTGATCATGCAAAAGTGTAGAAGATTGATAAGTGTTTCTAAAAGTAAATGACCCCATCATTTTGCAAATTGCATGTCACATTTTAGTGGCTGTTCTTACAGTTAATGAGATGATAATTCCAGAGATGGATACTACTGCCACTTCTTTTTTATTATGAATATGATCCAAGCTATTTTTTACAAGTATTTGCTGACCACCTCACACTCAGTAAAAGTGGGTGTGGAAGGAGAGCTGCCTGGATTGAGTGCAATTCTGCCCTCACCAGAGCACGCCAGTTGTGCCAGCTTACTGCTCCCTCGTGGACTGTCCTCAGAGAGGATTAGGTAGCTAGCTGCATTAGGCTAGATGTTTGCACAATGTGAGTGTTCCATAATAACTATTCAGAAGAAAAACATTCTTAAATCAACTTCTATTGTATGTGTTTACCAAGTCGAGACACTCTTCACTGATCCCAAAGCCAACTGCCCTGATACTCATAGCTATGGCCAGCTTTGTTTAAAGAACACATACTCTCAACCAGCAACCACCAGTTACAAAAAATAGAAATGTTATGTGAGCCACAAACACAAGCTACATATATGATTTTCCATTTTTTAGTCTTTATAAAGTAAAATGAAACTAATGAAATGTAATTATATATTTAGCCACAAAATAGCTCCAAAATATTATTTCAGCATGCAATTTTTAGAAATTATAGTTGAGATATTTTATGTTCTTTATCCAGTCAGTCTTCTAATGTGAGTTTTACATGTTCAGCACACTACAATTTAAACAAGCCACATTTCAAGTGTTCAAAAGCCACCTGTCACTCATAGCAGCCACCTGAGATAGGCAGAGCTGAGCCAGAGGATGTGGGCAAAGGAAGTGAGGGTTTCTCCTTTACCAACTTCAACATCAGTGGTACTGACAGGTGCAGGCCCAGGCAGCAAACCTCCTGTGGTCATCATTGGGCTTCTCCAAGGTACCCTGGTACTCTCCCATGCAAGTGTCCCTCTGAGCCCCTGTTGGGAAAAGTGGACACTGGCTGGGCTGGGCAACCATGTGCCTCTTTGTGGGGGCCAGTTGCCAGAACCCACCCAGTACTGATGAGAACTGCCTTCCTTGCCAAGCTGTCTGTGTTCAGGTCAGTGGGGAGGTGGCCACCCAAATGGGGATGACTGTCATCCAACCTCCTGGTCATTCACTAGGAAATGACATTGCCACTGAATCCAACCACATGGTCCTTTTCCACATTAAAAAAAAATAATATAATAGTTTATTCTTACATCATTTCATGCATTTTTTCATCTCAGTTGTAATCCCCATGGGTCCTTTTCCATATTTAAGGGTGTTGCTGAGACAGCCTTGTTCTCTGTGTGGACAGCAGGCGTCATTGTGAGACCTTTCCTGACCACGCGTTCAGAAAGACAAACTTGTGACTATAGAAAGCTGCCATCAGCCTGACAATGTACCTTTTCAACATTTTCTCCTTGATGCATTTGCTCAAAAAAAAAAACAAAAAACAAAAAAAACAAATGATTATGTATTGCTTGAACAGAAGAAAATAGTATAATTTTCTTCTTTTCAGGTTCTTTTATGTATGTACTTTTTAGAGCATTTTGTAATTCACAGAAAACATAAATTAGTGTTTTTCTTCTGATGCAAGGAATTGATTCTGGTCTGCGTGTATTTAAAATGATTATATGGTGACTCTAGTAGGATACAAAAAAGAACAGATGTTTTTCAGCCTCAGTGGAATTAAAAAAAAAAAAAAAAAAAGCTAGTACTTTCTGTTGAATTGTGACGAAGCTGCCCAGGCCTAGGTGACCTGTACATGGGGCGTCACAAATGTGGGAGGAAATATGTGATTCATGGTATACAGAATTTCAGTTTATAAAAAGGGTATGATAAACAAGAGGCATTACTCAGTCACTACTATTTAAACCTAGGAATCAGAGGACACTTAGTGGCATTCGAAGAGACAGCATTCCAAATATTAGAACATTTTTAGTTTCTCCAATGTCTGGAATTACTGTGATTCACACATGCAGTCCCACACTCAGAGCTTGTTGCCAATCAGTTATTTGAAACCAGCACCTTTCTTCCCCTGCTTTGATCCAATAAATTCTCACAGGCTTTCTTTTCTTTGTATGCTTTTGGAAATTAGCGTAGCAAGCTGAAAGGGGAGGGGTTACCTGGAAGCTGAGGTCAAGTCTAGGCATTGCATGTGGATTCAGCCCATTCCCAAGAAGTCACCCCTTAGAGAACTTCTGGAATGCACACTGGATACCTGTAGGAAAGTGGGAGGAATGGGGTGCTCTATTATAACTGCTGCACCTCTCAGCCAGTAGAACAAATGGAAAATGGACATTTTACAGCCCAGTAACACTGGAGGAAGCAGGTGCTAGACTATACTCAGAGCTGCCAGAGTGGGTTTCCCGGAAGAGAGCACTTTGCTCTCCAGCAAGACCTGTGAAGCTGTACCCCACCTAGAACAGGGTCCACAAGAGCACCCCACCAGCCTTTTCTGAGGATTTTCCTTATTTCTGTCTTTACCATACAATTTATGGTCATAGGAAAAGGAAGTCAATACCAGTGAATTCAAAAGCAAATTGCACTGGTTTGATTTTGATTTCCTTATATTTTTGCAATGTGTCTTTCCTAAATTAGGCCCGGGTTGGTGTATCGGAGGCCATGATGTGTCTTTCTAGCCAGAGACCAGGTTGAATTTCTCCCCTTCTCGCAAAACATCAGAGATAACCCCAGCTCCGAACAGATTACAGACACAGCTCCTCTGCTGCCTCCTGTGTCAAGCTGTTATTGAAGGTCTTTAAAGATTTCCACCCACCTTCCTCCCACTCTGCTGGCAAGTGAAAGACGTTTGAATTCCTCTCTCAAGGGAGAAAATTATTAAAGTGGAAGAAAATGACTGTTCCCTGTTTTAAAAAGGAGAGAGAAGAAAAGTGGGCTTGCCTCTCCTTTATTATTTCTCATCTGTAAAGGATATTATCAGAAACAGGGCAAAGAATTTTGGCTCTCAGAAATCAAGAGAAGGGGAAGGTTTCCCTTCCTCCTTTCTGTCTCATATTTAATTCAGTGACTGAAATGCAGAGCACAGGCCAAGATGGAGTGTGTGCTGGCCCAGAGGACAGAACCTTGATTAATAGGTCAATAGATTATGTCTTCACAGTGGAGTTGTAGTCAAAGGATACCCCCCTCTCCCATAGACACTGTTTATTTTCCTGTCCTTGTGAGCACTGGAACTTCTGTTGAAAATGAATTCCTTAGGGGGTCAAATCTGAGTGAGAACTAGCACTCTGTAATGGGTCTCTGTGCGTATGACTACAGAAATATAGTAAGATGTATTTCCTTTGAAAACACTACCTATTTTACAAATATTATTTCATCATTTCACTGTTAATTAAACTCACCTTTGTACCTCCCAAGCTAATAAAACTAGTCAACATAGGTTCACTCAACTCCAGCACTGTTCCAGGAATTGGATAGGACTTGGAGAGAAGGTAAGAGTGGCCTAGAAAGGGCTATACAAGTAATTCAGGACCAAGGCTCAGATCTAGTGAGGAAAATAAGACCAACACTTATGAAGAGTTAAGATCAGGGCCCCTAGAAGTTAACTAAACTCTAGTTCAAAATCACCTCTAAGCCCTCCCTGGTGGCCCAATGGGTCAGGACACAGCTCTATAAGCTAGCCACTTCAGTAAGTGTTGATCCCTGCCGTGGAGGCGACCCACATGGTGCAGCAGACCTCTCCTGACCTCCTCCTGCTCCCCTCAGCAGTATACTTCATCGATCTGTCTGTTCTGCTCCCCACTCTGTCTCTGGTAAATCCTTTCACTCCCTGCATCTCTGGCCTATACCCCAGTTCTGTATGCATAAATAAATATTTTTAAAAATCACCTCTACTTTTCATGAACAAATGCAAAGGAAAACAAGAATAAGACAATGGCTTAATTCTGTTCTGTACTAATTTCCATTTTGTGACTCTTTAATATGTGCAGATATTGGAGTCATTAATATGTGAGGTCATTGCGAATCACTTTTTGGGAACAACTCTTGTGCCCAGAAGCAATGTTATCACATTCAGTCACATGGGCTGAGACTGTTCTCAGCATTCACAACAGTCATAATTCTATCTTAGTGACTTTTTCTAATCTTGAAATAAGAGGTGGCTAATAGGATATTTTGCAGCCTTTACTCAACTAACTGACTGACTGTGTAACTAAAGAAAGTTAACCCTGATTGGATGATTTCTTGTATTTGCAATTAACCTGACTCAGTGAATTTTACTTCATGAAGTTTCCTTGTTTGCTTAGAGAATATCTGCTTAATAGGACCACAGGCCAATGCACAAAACTGACTTGCTCCTAAAGAAAAGCACAGAGGAATTTAGCACAAGGTTGCATTGTCATTGCCCACTTCCCACTTCCTTCTGCAAATTGCTGCTTTTTGTTTCCAGCTGTCCTAATAATTTTCCTTGGTCAGACCTGAAGCCGTTACCCGTGAGCCTTCAAGACTGAAGCAGACAATTTTCTCATCCCTTTCATCCAGTCAGGTTGTACCTGAGTCACCGCGGGAGCTTTTAGAACAAAATCCCTAAACTACCCTGCAGAGATTTTGATTCAGGGATTGTAGGGGGAAGGTCTGAGGAAATCTGTCTAATTTAAAAGCTCCCCGGCGGCTTCTGCTGGGCCTTAGGTTGGCAGTGACAGCAGAGCTCCTGCTGTGGTTTTCACTGAGTGAGAGTTAAGCTGAGACCATGAACATTAGTTGGCTGTGGTGACGCTGTAGGGCTGTGATGAACAGACACTGTGTGGCTAGCCTGACGGAAGTGCTACCCCGCCATCTCAGTCACATTCATCATCACAGTAACAGTGGCACAAAAATAATAGTCTTTTTATAATTACCCTTCAGAATAGAATTTGATTTATTAAAAGTCATCGGTAGTATTTTACTGGGAAAAAAGTATGATAGGGCCCTCCCTGGTGGCGCAATGGGTTGGGATGCAGCACTGCAAGCTAACTTAGCCACTTCAGTGTGGGGTTCTATCCTGACCCTGAGGTGATCCACATGGAGAGCAGACCTCTCCTAACCTGCCCACTGCTCCGCTCAGCAGTGTGCTTTATCAGTCTGCCTGTTCTGCCCAGTCTGTCTCTGGTGAAGCCTCTCACCA
>NW_004567117.1:2173006-2176026 GCF_000260355.1 Condylura cristata | reverse complement strand
AAAAAAGATTGATTACATAGAGGATTTGACACCAGGAGATCTACCTCATTGCCAGAGCTCCCAGCCGCCCCCACCCCCTTGCAATATGACCCTTGATCCTATCAGCCTGTTGGTTACTCCCACCAAGGAGAGCAACTGGAGCAGGATTTGGTTTGAAACTTGCAACTAATCGTAAGTTCTGGGGTATTGCTCTGGGTTGCCAAGAAGTGTGAAGCCCAACTAGTTCCAGGCAAAACAGTGAAGTCCATAAAAAAAGACAGCATCCTTTCCCTTCACTATGTACCAAAGCCCAGAGAAACAGTGAGTGATAAAAGAACCATTATTAAAATGATGTTGGGAGTCTGGTATCAGCAAGGTTCTCCAATTATAGATTGGGCGTGTTTTTAACATTTACTCAGCTTTTTAGCTCACTTGGGGGGCTCAGTGTATAGTAACTCAAGGTCATGGCACTTGCAAAGTATATTTGGTGATTCCCCACAGATCAAACAATAAAGTGATGCATCTAATGAATTGCAGATGTAAACAAAAGTATTCTTTCTATTAGTTGGATTTTTTAATGAAGTACTCTGTTCCTCTTTTTATTGGACTTATACTTTTTTCCTACTTCTGTCTTTCTTTCATTTCTTCTTGTCATTTGGAAATGGTATTAAGCTCACACACAGTCTTGCATGCTGTTTATATAAATGATGTTCGTCTGACTTGGAGGAAGAACAGGAAATGCATAGACCCAGAAACGGGGTTTGTTTTCAAAGGCCAGTGTAGATGCTGCTGTGTTTCTGAGTCTCAGATCAAAGGAAATATTATTTTTGGGCGGGGGGGGGGAAGGGGGTGGGGAGGATTGAATGCATAAGTCTGACTGTTTGCATTATATGGAAATACTGAAAGAAGAATGGACTCAAGTATTAATATAGAAAATGAGAAGGAAATTCTTGGAGAGATTACCAGTGACACAGGGAAAGTAATCTTTTTTTAAAAGATGAGCTACTAAATAAACATACACAAAGTAAAAATTTAAACAGGAGAAAGGTTTACAAGAGCCTGACTGTGACTTGCTCCAGCCATCCCTCTGATCAGTTGAGTTGGGTTTTTGTGGGACTTTGGTGGTTGAGGGAGGGGGTTACTCAGAACCCTTGGCTGTGCCCTTGTTTCCCTGGGACCTTCCATACCAGTTGGGATGGAAGAATTGTCCTGGGTGTTTGTTAAGGCATCACAATTCCCCAGCTTCCACCACTTTGACATCACTGCATCCTTGGAGGGCTGTTGTTTACAACATCATTAGTGCAGATGCACCTAGAGTTTTGCAACACTTATTTTCATTCGGCAATTTTTAACTTGCTGGTGGGGATGAGGGTATATGCAGAGGTGGAAATGAGTCTATTGGTATGTTTTTTTTTTTTTATCTGAGACCCTTTTGGTATGTAGGATAATGTAAGATTCTAAATTTGTAACCTTGAGGTTATTCTAACTAAAGTATTACAGCACTCAGTAAAAGGAATAAAAATGCTGCTCAGAATTTGCAGAGCAAGATATGCTGATCTGGGAAAGACTCTGTTCTATAGTTCAGCTGTCCCCTTAGTGGCTGGGCAGGAAAGCCCAGTGTGGGTGAGCATGTCTGACTTTGAAATCCTGCTTGGTCCTGAAGAAACTGTTGAGATCTCCTGGAAAGAGTTACTTCCAAACTCCCTGCCCATGTGTATCTTTGTTGCCAACCCCAAGAGCAGGAACATCTAAATGTTTTTCTGTAGCCACAGCAGAAAGGACTCCCTAGTTGCATAACAGAGACGCCAGGCAGGAGGGGACATCCAAGAAGCCATAAGGGACTCTATTTGCCTTCTAAACAGAAGGTTGACTATCAAGAGATCGTGCTTGTTTATTTGAAATAAATGAGCTGATTTCTCTCCTGGGTGTTTTTCATGGTAAAACACTTTAAAATCTTTTTTAAAGGGGGGGGAGGGGGAGAGGGGACCTCACCAGCTCCACACTACCTCAGTAAGCTATTAAACTCCTATAGTAGCCACACACACAAAGTAGTCAACCTACCTGTACATTGATACAGTCAGGTAAAATGCCATTATTAGAGAATAAGTTTCGTTTAGAGGTGCCACCCCTTAGCCTACCAAGCTGTAGCATCTTTACATATTTATGATTGGGTTTACTTACCAGAACACAAAGAAATGTGAGATAAGGGCCCCTGGACTCAAATAACATTCCCTGGTTCCTCTCAGCAGTAATTCAGGGGTTCAAGGAACCTCCCCCCAGGACTCCATGGCAGTTCCGCGGCCTCCCTATGGCCAGTCTATTCAAAGACTATTATCACCTTTATTTCTCATGTCTTGCTGGTTCTTTGGGTTTAAGCTCTCTTCTTTTTGAGACCTCCCAAAGTATCCTCGGTTATTACCCTTTCTCAAGTTCCTGAATTTTCCTTTCCTGTGGCTTTCCTAATTGACATTGTAGCTTTAGTGACAATATTATAGTCAGTACTTTTTGCTTTTTTATTGGTTCCTAGTAATTTTTTATATCTGAGCCATGATCTTCTACTAAAGTAGAACCTTCTCGAAAACAGGAGATATAGTTCAGACTTGTGTACACCTCCATCACCTGCCTTTGCTGCACATGTCATCTGCAAAATTACACTCACTGAGGACAGAGATGACCTGTCTCTCACTGAGTTCAGCCCTGCCAGCTACTAACACAGTACCTAGCACAGAGTTAGAGCTCAGTAAATATTGATTCTTCATTGGCATTTAGGGAATACTTCGGTATTGTGACAAGTTTTGAGGGAAAAGGTAATCCTTGTTTACAACTAGCCTTGACAAGCTACTATCACAGTGACACATTGATGCGACTTCCAGTGAAATTCTTCCCATGCCATTTATAGAAAAGGAAGCAGTCTGAATTTCCATAGAGAAGTTAATAAAAATTATGTAGTACAGACTTGGTAGAGAATTGGAATATATCATCTTTCTGGCCCACCCTGGTGATGCAAGGGGTTAAAGCGCAGCACTGAGAAGCTGGCCTTG
>NW_004567117.1:2160090-2171991 GCF_000260355.1 Condylura cristata | reverse complement strand
CCACATGGCATGGCAGACCTCTCCTGACCTGCCCACTGCTCCCCTCAGCAGTACTTACTCGATCAGCCTGTTCTGCTCCCCACTCTATCTCTAAAAAATCCTCTCACCGCCCCTGCACCTCTGGCTTATATCCTAGTTCTGTATGCATAAATAAATAAATCTTTTTTAAAAAAAAAAAAGCTAAAAATAATATGTTCATGAGAAGAAACTGGAACCCTCATATACTTCTGGTGGAAATGTAAAATGGTATGGCCACTGTGGAAACCATTTTGGCGGGCTCTCAAAAGATTAAACATAGAATTACTATATGCCCCAGCAGTTCTAAAATAAGTAAAAGCAGGGAACAGAGCAGCTTTCTGTAAATTAGTTACAGATTCACTAAATTAGTTACCATTATTCACAATAGCCAAAAGGTGGAAACAACCCATATATCCATCAAAAGGTGAATAAATAGCAAAATGTGGTAGGTACATACAGTAAAGTGTTACTCAGCCACCAAAAGGAATAAAGCACCCCTACCTGGGCTAAGCTCCAACATAGGTAAAACTTGACAACATGACCCTGAGTGGAAGAAGCCAGACACAAAGGAAGCCACTTGTGTGATTCCAGTTGCTTGAAATATCCAGAACAGGCAAACTCAATGAGGCAAAGAGCATATTAGGGGGTGCCTGGTATTGGAAAGAATGGAGCACAGGATTTTCTTTTGTACTGAAGAATGTGTTCTGGAAGTAATAGAAATGGTGGTGACACAGCATTGCGAATATGCGGGCCCCCTGGACTGCACACTTTCAGATACACCTGAGAAAAGAAAGCAAATGCTGTACAAAAATGAACAGTGTTGTAAAATATGTACAAATAAATAAACATTAAAAAGACTTATCTTAGGAAAATTTTACTTTAAACTAAGGTTTGTTTTTTTTTTTTAAAGATTTATTTGTTTATGCACACAGAGCTGGGGTACAGGCCAGAGGAGCAGGGGTGGTGAGAGAATTCACCACAGACAGAGTGGGGAGCAGAATAGGCCAACTGATGAAGTACACTGCTAAGGGGAGCAGTAGGCGGGTCAGGAGAGATCTGCCGCGCCATGTGGTCACATCTGGGGTGGGCAGGGATCGAACTCATGCTATAAGGGGCTTTAGCTTCTTAGTGCTGTGCTTTACCCCACTGCACCACCAGGGCGGGCCCCTAAACTAAGGTTTTTTTAAAGTCATGTCACCAGGTATCAAACAGTGTTTATCAACAGGAAAATGCTGACTTTCATAAATTTGTTTCATCTAGATTTATCTATACATTATTTATAAATAGTACATTTTCCCCAAGTATCATTCATACTAAGTTGCAAATTTAAGAATAGTGACCAAAGAGCAGATACAATATAAGACTTTGTACTTAAAATGATATAAATGCTATTTTGAGAAAAAGCTTAGCTGAGACCTTTTTTAGACCTTTGCTTGAAACTGGAGTGTGGTAATATATAAGCCTCTACAGAGTTCCCTCCATGCCGCTAGATCTCTGAGTCCCAGGATGTAGAAGAGGGGCCCTATGATGAAGGCCTGAATTTCACCGGGTTCTTTCGAGCTCATCAGACTCCAGTAAGGAGAGCTTCTTTCTCTACTGAGAAATGGCCTCCCCAAGGATAACAGATAAAACAATTTCCATTTCATCAGCTCCGAGTAACTGAGGACAGTAGACCCCGGTTCCTCCAGAAGAGAATGACAAGCCCAATAATGAGGTGCACTGAAGGTGGGGTCAGCTATGAGCCAGCAAGCACTCCCCAAAAAGGGAATAACCAGATATATTTAGATCTGAGCATAAGAAGCAGTAAAAGTCCCTGAGCTAACAGTGTGTGCAAGTGCATGCTTATTGAAGGATTTCTTGGGATTTTGTTTGTTTTATTTTTTAAAGATTTATTTATTATTTATGGATACAGAGCTGGGGAACAGGCCAGAGGTGCAGGAGGGGTGAAAGGATTCACCAGAGACAGAGTGGGGATCAGAACAGGCCGACTGACAAGTACACTACAGAGGGGAGCCGCAGGCGGGTCAGGAGAGGTCTGCTGCGCCATGTGGATCACCACCACCCCCACCCCCTCACCCCCCCACCCCACTCCCGGCTGGGCAGGCATTGAACTCATGCCGAAGTGGCTTTAGCTTCTTAGTGCTGTGCTTCAACCTACTCACCACCAGGGAGGACCCAGGATTTTTAGTTTTTTTAAGGCAGAAAAGTATCATCAGAGAAAATAGAGTCCCTCTGTAGCCCCTTTGCCCACCCAGAGAAAACTTTACTGATTGTCTTTCAGTAACTTATAGGCAAGAAGACCTATTTTGATTCAATTAGAATTTTAGCATAACTATTAAAAACCTTTTAAAATTTATTATAAGCAATTTTAATTTTACAGTCTGAATTTAATGGCTACATGGTTTTTGTCGTTCATTTAGCAGCCTCCCTACTGTAGACTTTAATTTTGGGTTACTATAAATAATACTGCAAAGACATGTAGCTTTTTGCAATATTGAGCTTGTTTTCCTCTCAGGATAAATTCCCAATAGATAAGTTCCTAATTCTTAGTTAATGAGAAAACAATATCTTCAAGGTTTTTGATTTATATTATACTGCTTTTTGGAGTTGACCTCATTTCAACTCTTGTTGTCTGAATAAATTCTATACAAAGTTTTGTCTCTTCATTACTTGATTATTTAGTATTCCTTTTTTTTTTTAATCAAAGAAACAAACTTTCAGTTGAGCTTAAAAGTGAATTTGGCAGAATCTAATTTACATTTGTAGCAAAGAGATCCATATGGAGAAAAGCAGAACACAGAAATCTCAAGTGTTCTGGGACTAGCCAGGAACAAATATGACTTACACAGAGCTGGAGAGAGAGGGGCTGGCGTAAATAATAACCTAAATTAGTAAAATAGATGCTCTACAGCAAACACATCCCAACAATTCTACAACAGAGATTTAATGAACAAGTTCAGGTTTTCTTTGAGACTGTTTTTATCTATTTACTTATTTTACATCATTCTTCATTTTGTGCTTTTTTTCATCTCAGTTGTAATCCCCATGGACTTCCCACCACCAATTCACCCATGTGCCATCACCATAGTCCTGTGCACTCTTCCCACCCCAGTTTTGATTCTTTTCCCCTCCCCATCCCCTGCAGAATGCCTCTGGTTTATAGTTGTTCATTGTTTTTCATTTTTACTTTATTACAATTGCTTTTTTTTTTTCCTGATGCCTTACACTCCTGCTATGAGTGAAACCATCCAATATTTTTCTTTTTTCTTTCTGGCTTATTTCACAAAGCACGAGTCCTTCCAGTTCCATACATGTTGCTGCAAATGGCATTTCAACATGTAAAACCCACTTGCAATGCTTCTGTCCTTGGGGTAGCACCAGCTTCCCTGAGAGAAAACTGAGGCCTTTGGAGTTAACCACAGACATGGTGGGAGTCCTTTCTGCCTCTTCGCTGAACAAATGGGCTTGGCCAGCTTCCTAGTGGCCAAGCAGAATAAGATGGATTGACTCAGTGGGGTGTTCCCTACCTTTAGAATTTTCCTCATCCTCTATGCCTCTCGAATTGTGTGTTAAATGTTCTTGTAGTGTTATCTTTACAATAATGGGCCGAAATGTCTCAATTCCTTGAAGATACACTATGTTGGTGGACCTGTATCAGAATCAGAATAACATGTTTTGAATGTAACTGTGGTAGATGTTAAATGTTATCAGGGGCTAGGGAGATACATTTTCTTATATTTTGTAGTGATTATATTTATATTATAAGATGGAATGGCTGGAAACAAATATGGAAGCTGCTCCACAAGGTAAAAGCACTTAAGTAAATTAACATATTTTAAATAAATGCACCCTCTAACAACATCTTTTAAAATTATACCTGAGACTAATGAGCCCAAAGGCCCCACACATGTTTCCCCAGGCGCGCAGGCAATCCACACCTGAGGTGGTGCTTGGGAAGAGACGCCTGGATCCCTGTAAGCCAGGCACGGTGAGTGCACAGCTGTGCTTGCTGCTGTACAGCATCAGTTTCAAACATCTGGTGACATCTTTTAATTGCTCTGCTTACCCATAAATGGTCTGTTATTTCTACAATGAGTGTCTCATGGCTTTATATAATAGCACGATGATCCAGCGCATGCATGCCGTAGTCTTCAACTTGTTGTCTGCTGACCCACCCGCAGCTACTATTCATTTACAGATAGTTTTTTTACACACTTGTTTTAGACCACACTTGCAGTGACGTCTGAAAATATATGAAATGCCCACTGTTTACTCTTTCCAGATGGTGTGGGCTTGTTTGTCTGCCATCTTCAATTCATTTTCCTCCTTGTCCTGCCTTCCTGTCCTCTTCATCCAACACTGTCTCCGTCTCCCCTGTGTTTCTCTTTCCCTCTCTGTCCTTTGCTTAATCACATTTCCATATATTTCTCTACTCTTTACAATCCATGAAACTAAATTGTCGTTATTATCATTAGCAATATTTGGTCTGTTTATTAATTTGAATCAAATATCCCTGTCCTGACTCTCCCCTCTGGATCAATAGCCTGAACACCAATGACAGTAGCTGCATATATCCTTACCTCTATATACTTATTTTAAACAATTAAATATAAATATGATCCATGGATGATCAGTAGATGGGTAAGTGGACTGCAGGTGTCCACCCAGCCCCTC
Source organism: Condylura cristata (assembly GCF_000260355.1). Classification (NCBI taxonomy): domain Eukaryota; kingdom Metazoa; phylum Chordata; class Mammalia; order Eulipotyphla; family Talpidae; genus Condylura; species Condylura cristata. Next base: position 2,167,299 of record NW_004567117.1, on the reverse strand, counting down.
AGTGAGGCTGATTACTTAAGGATCAATGGGAATAATATGACAGTGCAAACTTAGGGAGCGGCTGAGCCTATGTGTTATTTATTATCCTGAAACACCCCTGGTCATAATTAGAAATTTCACAAAGGTTGACAGGGTTCCTGCTGGATATTGGTAGACTGTGTACATCTACAACATAGTGCGTGTAGAAAGAACACCTGGTAAAAGACAGAGGCGTGTACATCCTGAAGAAACAACAGAAGAAAAGAGGTGGCTACCTAAGAGGATGTTCCTCAGGCCACAGGCCCAGGCAGAAGCTGTTCGCTGCCAGGTCACATGAGCCCGGGTCCAAATCCTCAGGGTGCCCAGTGAGCTGCAGGCAACAGCAACAGTCACAGCACAAGGTAGCCAGGAGGCTTGTGCTGAGGACACAGTCTTGTGTAGAAGGTGTTTGTCTTTACCTCTTGTCTGTCATACAGTGGAGGCTCTTTTCCATGTCCTAGTCAATACATATCTATCACAGGGCTTAGAGGTAACTTTCTGAGCACAATGATGTCCTTGGACCCCAAGAAAGTCACTTTTTAAATGATTATGTTGTAGAACCAGGACAAACATGCTTTTAAATGTCAACATGTAAGAGTCACTTGTAGCTACAATCCAGGTTCCATCCATTCAAAATTGCTAGCAATTCATTTATATGTACGTTCAACTCCTACATTAGTACAAACTTTTTCTGTGGAGACAATAAAGCAGGCAAAAGACAGTGAAAAGAGAAAAATCCCTGGAAAAGTTTGTTCATCCAATTGCTCATGAGACAAATACTTGTTGAGCTCTCTCTGTGCATCAAGGCCTAGTTAAAAGTTAAAGGACAAAACAGGAGATCCTTGTCTTTTGGGGGCTTACAGTCTACCAGGTAATACAGAGGATAAGTAAAACACAATAATAAATTAATTAAAGAGTATTTTAGGTAAACTCTTGGACTGTAAGATCAATTAGTGGTCACCAGAAGGGAAGGAGAAAGGAGATGGGTAAAGCAAGACAGAGAGGTCTTTGTATGGTAAAGCATAGAATTGGACTTTTAGTGGTGAACTTAATGTGACTTATGAGACCCTTTCTGCTCTTAAAAAGAGTGAAGAGCACTTCCCAACCACAGATTTTTCAGTCATGTACACTTAAAACTTACATAGTTTTATATTGATCTATAGTGCAATATTATTGTGATTTATAGTGCAATATTGTGATAAATTTAATAAGATAAGATCTTATGTTATTTTTATCTTACACTATTTCTTATACTTATTTATAAAAAAAAAACTTTTTGCCTCTAATTCAATTGCATTTTAAAATTTTTATCCCTTTGGATTTACACTGTTAGCTCAAAATAGTTTACTCAACATAACTTTTCATGTTAATATGAAAAATAAATAGCATATATATCGATGTGTGTGTGTGTGTAAATGAGACATGATGTCTTTCCTTACTATACAAGTAGTGTTAGAAATGACTTACATAAGCTCACAAAACTGACCAACTCAGTTAACACTAAATAAATGCTAGCTCTGACCTTAAAAATAAAAGGGGCGGGGGCTCTAGAACGTACTGAGCACTATAGAGACCAGAGTAATTAGGGCAAGCAAGCATCGGGGAGGGGGGTGGTCATGGGAATTTAGATGTAAAACATCAGAGAAGGTCTCACAGAGAAGGGGGGTTTCAGGAGAGTCCTACAGATTAAGGGTTCAGCACAGCAGCTAAGGCAGGTTTGAGGGGATTAGAAGTTCAACTCTGACCATGTTGAGTTGGAAACACCCACTAGACGTCCCACTGAGGAGAGAGGTGGAACTGCTCCTCACTGTTTTGTTTTGTTTTTTAAGATTTATTTTATTTGTGCATACAGAACTGGGGTACAGGCCAGAGGCTCAGGGGTGGCGAGAGGCTTCACCAGAAACAGAGTGGGGAACAGAACAGGCAGAGCGACGAAGTACACTGCTGAGGGGAGCAGTGGGCGGGTCAGGAGAGGTCTGCCACGCCATGTGGTCACCTCCGGGGCAGGCGGGAATCGAACTCATGCAGAAGTGGCTTTAGCTTCTCAGTGCTGTGCCTCAACCTGCTGCGCCACAGGGAGGGCCTCCTCACTGTTTTTAAGTAAGTCCTTCTGAGGAAGTGCTCCATGATCAGAGCATAAGGAACTGTTGCTCAGATAAGTGATCCTAGGTGAGTCCTCACACCAAGCAGAGCAGTAATCAATGCATGCATAACCATCAAAGGGAATCTTTATTTTTTCAATGCTTTTTGAATATGAACTTAGTCACCTGTTTCCCTGAAAGTTTAGGAATAATTTTTTGGGATCAGAAGAAAGATGGATTTCAGATAAACATTACAGAAACATTTTTCTTCCTGTATTATTTCAGATGCCTTAACATGTTTCCTTTTGATAAATCACTTGCCAAGAAAATGACATTTCATTTTAGGGTCAAATTAGTAAAAAATGGTAAAGATCATGTATCTCATAGACTTGACCCTAAAATCCTATTGGTGCTTCCCAGTTTTATTGTTTGCAAAATATTGAGATAATGAGAATAAAACCATCTTGTTTATGGTGTTTCTTACATCATGTTATTACCCCTAGAAGTTTCAGTTTTTTTAAAACAAAGATTTATTTACTTATGCATACAGAACTGAGGTACAGGCCATAGTTGCAAGGGCAGTGAGAGGCTTCAGTGGAGACAGAGTGGGGAGCAGAATAGGCAGATCGACAAAGTACACTGCTGAGGGGAGCAGCAGGTGGATCAGGAGAGGTCTGCTGCGCCATGTGGGTCAGTTCCAGGGCGGGCAGGGATCGAACTCATGCTGAAGTGGGTTTAGCTTCATAGTGCTATGCTTTAACCCACTGCACCACCAGGGAGGGCCCTGCTTCAACTAACCTGAAAGAAGTTATCTAAGTCTTTGTTAATTGTAGTTTTTAACATTTTCCTGTTGAAAGAGGTGAACTCTATCTCTACTGTTCCTCCTTCCTTCACCATAGTTCTTGATTGTGAGACCATTCAATATTTTTCCTTTTCTTTTTAGCATATTTTGCTGAGCATACTTGTTTTAAATTGTGAAGAATTCGTAGAATGTCAGGTACATCTGTGTTCAGACTTAAATCCAAAATACATTTCAACGTAAATGAGATTGGTCTTCTAGTGATAGCTACTAGAGCACCACCTCCATGAGGATAAATAAGAGTTCAATAAAATTATTAAATGCTGAGATAAGTTAGGCATGTTAAACCAGAAATTCCAACTAGTAATTTCTGTTAAGATGTTGTAGTATGTTCCACCCCTTTCTCAATGGAAAGTTAATGGAAAACATAGCCACACAAGTATTCACATGTGAATGTTCACAGCAACATGCTTCACAATATCAAAAATATAACAACTCAAATGTCCATTAAATGATGAATGGATAACTAATGAGCCAGATCTATTTGATGGAATATTATTCAGCAATAACAAGAGTGAACTGATACAAGATTCTCCATAACTAAACCTGAAAAACATGGTAAATAAAAGAAATCAGACCTGAAAAACCACACATAACTTTTCACTTATATGAAATGTCCCCAAAAAAAGTATGTTAGTGGGTGCCAGAGCTTAAGGAAGGAGAGCAGTGAGTGGCTGCTGGTGGACATGGGGTGTCCTTTGAAGGTGATGAAAATGTTCTAAAAATGGCTGTGCATGGTTGCACAACTCTGTAAATACACTACTATCCATTGAATCATATAGTTCAAGTGAGCAAATTAACTGGCATATGAAATAAATGTTAATAAAACTGTTATATATAAAGCATAAAGAAAGAGGTAAAATTTGAAATTCAGCATAAGAGTGTACCAGAGTTGGGGTGGGGGAGGGAGGGGCAGAATCATAAAGGTTTCAAGTCCATGAGTCTAGAACTGCCAGGTGTTTGGGGTTGGGGGCAATTTGCTTCCCCTTTCATGTCATTTATCTCTAGATTTGCAGCTGCTGGGGGATTGAAAAGGACTTCTGCATGCCACTGAAATCTTTCTTTTATACCTACATAGAAATTTGAAATCACCTGACACCTATAAGGTGGTGGAAGGTGTTGCATTTGCTCAGAGCTGTCTGTTACCTCTCTGCTGAAGGCTCTCAACATTACAGATCAAAGCCCTATGTGATTTTGTTCATTTCCTCCAAACATAACCATCAGCTAATTTGGGGGTGTTGGGTGTCTGTGCAGTTGCCTTAATAAGCCATGGATGGTGGGCTGCACCCCATTTCATTGCTCCTGCCTTCATCTCCTCCTCGTCCACATCCACCCCCTGCCCAGCTGCTGTGCAGAATGAGTTTTGGTCTTGGTGGTAGTCACGGGTGTCCTCTCCCTGAGCAGAGGACTTGAGGCTGGGTTTATAGCATGTGGCCCTGATGGCACATTTCCAAGTTATAGTGCATATTCTTATCTCAGTATTTGAAACCCCTTCTAGTAATCTCCCTCATTTCCATACAATCAATTTTACCCTGTCTCTAGCTGTTAAGTAAGTCAGGACAAGTCACTTTAGTTTGGAGTCCTTTCTGGAAAGTCTTGAAATCCCGGGAAAGCGCCGGAAACACATTGTCACCATTTGGTGCTGACGGCGGTAGCCCTCGGCCTCCTGTCCCTATCGTCAGCCCTTGAATTGCCACCCAGCAACCCACCTGGTACTGTGGACCAAGCTCAGCCCCTCCTGTTCAGAAACGCTCCACCCACTCTCAGCCTCTGGCGTGTTGCTTTATGCTGGAGGGCACAATGAGATTGGGTTCCCAAGCCCACAAACTGCTTCTGTGTCCTTGCCACATATGTTTCTCTCTTACCATGCTGAAGGCTGACAGAGCTTGTCACATTTTACCAAAATGACAGTGCCATGTTCCGACACCATCTCAGATCCAAAACCAGAGGGCACTCAGGGATCCGAACCCCACCCCGGTGCTTCACGCTGTTGTTCTTCCCAGTCTTGACTGCCCATAGCCCGCCTGTCACTCCCCCACAGCACCCATCCTGCTTCTTGTGCTGCTCCTCTAACCCCCTGTCATGGTGTCCTTCCTTTCCCCACTCCTCACTACCTCCCCACTTACCTCCTTGCTTCTCCCTGCTGTGTTTTGAAGCACCAGCATACTCTGCCCAGAACTGTTACATGGAGCTGGGGAGAAGCTGAGTCTCAGCAGTCAGAATTAAGGACTGCTCCCTCTGCTGTGATTTGAACCCAGGCACTCCAGTACCAAAATCCAAGTTCAAAGTATAAATATGTTTATGATTCCTCATTAGGCACCTTTTACTATTTCCCATACTAACACTTGCTCAAAGCTATGTATGTCTAATTCTACTGATACTGTCAGTAAGAGCATAGCTAACCCACTTTCACAGACATTTACTTTAAATCTAACCTTGTTCCCCAAAAGACAAACTTCTTCCTCCATATTGCCTCTCCGAACACAAAACAGAAAGCTGCAGAGTGACTAAGAAAACCAAGAATAATACCTTCAAGTGTTACATAACCAAGCTTGATGTTCCTTGAATTTTTGTCAGATCACTTGATAGAACCTTGTCTAGGAGCAAAGACAAAAGTCGTGATTCTCTGAGTCTCTTATCCCTAATGAAAATACCTAATTACTTTACTTCTGTTCCCACACAAATAAGTTTCTCTTGTGAGGCTCCTCAGTATGCTCCAAGTGCACAAATTTTACAGAGTACCTACAGAGCCTCAGGTATAAGAGTGGGAGGATTGTGAAGGGCAAAATCAAAAGTGAAAAAACTAACTTTGTGGGAAAAAAAAACACTTGAGGGAAATTATATGTTCCCCTCATGAGAAGGTAAATTTATCTAATCATCTATTATGGGTCAGAGGTCTGAATACTAAAACTTACATATAACTGAATACTTATAACTGTTGTTTTGTTAGGTTATAACTTGAAAATGAAAGAGAACCCCTAGGTAAGTCTTACTGGTTTTAAAAACTTTCTTTTTAAAAATAAACAAATTATAAAAGCAGCAAAACTCATGCACCCTGGCCTCCATGGGCAGTGAGGTCTCCTGGCTCAGTCCCCTGTGTGTGGAACCACAGGGAATTTTGATTCTGCCCCAGGCCTCATGGATCAGGTTTTGGGGAGAGAAAGGAGGCCTGCCCAACACAGGTAGCTACTTCTTGTTTGTTTTTCAGTTAAATTAACTTATTTTCTAACATCACTGTTCATTTTGGTTCAAGATTTGATTTCTCCCCTCGATGTAGTCCCAGAAGTTTTCCCCACCACAGCCCCTGTGATCCATCACCACAGACCCTCGTGCTCTTCCCTGCCCTGTTCTGGCCCCTGGCTCCTGTCCCCTGCTGTCTGCCTCAGATCCATGGTCAGCTCGCAAGTTCTGTCTTTTTCCTAACCCTTTGTTTGGCTTCCCTATAGCCCACATTTAAGTGAAACTGTCCATATTTATCTTTTTCCTTCTGATTTATTTGGTTTGGTATAATCCCTTCCAGAACCATCCATGTTGCTACAAATGGCATGAGTTTATCTTTTGTGATCACTGAGTAGTGTTCCACTTTGTGTACACCACATATTTTGATCCATTCATCCTGTTTTGGGGTATCTTGGTTTGTTTCCATATCTTGGCTATAGTAAATAGTGCTGCAAAAAAAAAAAAAAAAAAAGCATAGGAGGGCAGGTTTCCTTTTGAATTAGTGTTTATGGGTTCTCTGGCTAGATTCCTGGGAGTGGAATCACTGGATCATATAGTACATCCACTTTTAGTGTTCTGAGGAAACTTCACACAGTTTTCCATAGTGGCTGGGCCAATTTACGTTCCCACCAGCAGTGTAAAAGTTTTCCTTTATCTGCACATCCTCTCTAGCACTTATTGTTTCCAGTTTTTTAACATGGACCATTTTCACAGGTGTGAGGTGGTATTTCATTGTGGTTTTGCTTTGCATTTCCTTGATAATTACTGATCCTATAGGTAACTTCTTTATACAATGACTTTGGAAATAATTGAATGCTACCACTGTAATACTAGTAAGTCAAATCAACAGGTTGCAGTGATAGAAATCAGTTGCTTTTCTATGTACTGTCAATGAAAAACTCCAAAAGTGTAATTTTTTTAAAAATGTGCACATCCAGTGGAGAAAAAGGAACTCTCCTGCACTGCTGGTGGGAATGCAAACTAGTACAACCACTATGGAAAACTGTTTGGAGGTTCCTCAAACTGCTAAAC
>NW_004567117.1:2098269-2159335 GCF_000260355.1 Condylura cristata | reverse complement strand
CTACATTGTCAGACATTTTCAAAGCCTATAGTTGAAGAATTTTAAATACAGATTGTTCTTAACCTCTTAACTTTTCTTTAAAAAAAAAACAGATATGTAACCCAGTTTTTCAATGGACAAAATATTTGAACAAACACTCCAAAAGGAAGAGATGAAATAAGCCAAAAATCACATAAAAAGATGTCTAGCACCATTGGTCAGTAGGGAAATGCAACTAAAATCACAATTACATGCCACTACCCCACAAGTAAAATAATTAGAATTAAATAATTAAGGTTATGGGGAAATTGCTCTTGACAAAGGAAGGCAAATTGGAAAAAAAATAAGCAGTTCTTTTTTAAGTTAATCATTCACTTACTGTATCACCTAGCAATTCCATGCCTGAGTGTTAGACCAAGAGAAATGAAAACCCAAGTGTGTGCAAAGACACACTCAGATATTCTTAGATTGACTATTTTAATAGTCCAAAATCTAAACATAACTCAATGTCAGTCAATTGGTGAATAAATAACAAAATATGGTATATCCATAAAATGAAATAGAATTCAGTAATTTAAAAAAGAAAAAAGAACTGTTATCAAACATAGATAAATCTCAGTTAGCATAGATATGCTAACTGAAAGAAGCCAGACACAAAAGACTCCATGGCTTCATTTATAGGAAACATCTAGAAAAGGCAAACCTATAGCGGCAGATAGACAGTTGTCTCAGACCAGGGTAGGCTTGACACCAAAGAAGGTTGTTCTAAAACTTGACTGTGTTGGTGGTTACATGAATATATAAGTGGGAGGGATATATATGGTATAGAAAACATATCCCAGAATACTATTAAAGATAGAAATACTTAAAATAGGCTGTTCTAAAGAGAAGAAATAACTTGTGTTGTCAGTTTACATTTGTCTTCACTGGTCTGAGCACAAAGAATTGCTGTAGACCAGAAAGTGGAAGCTTTTGAGTCCAATTGACCACTGCCTCTGAAGAAAGCTCAAGCAAATACAAAGAATCCTTAATTATTTTCATTTTGCCATCTATAAAATGTTAATTCAATCACCTACATGGCAAGGTTTCAGACTCAAATGAAAATCCTATGTATAAGACTTAGAAAATTACCTAGAACCTACTAGTCACTCAGGAAGTGCCAGGGGCAACCTCTTTTTTTATTTGCTTACCTGGTGTCATTGTTCATACTACAGTAGAAAGATGATTCTGGGGAGTGCCAATTATCTCTCAGTTTGCTTGGCCTTATTTGCATAGTTTCTGAATGCTGCTCCTATATAGAATTGTATTGAATTAATCTTGAGGCTGGATAGTCATATAAATAACAAAATCATAGTATTACCAAGCACAACATATCCCATGCAGATTCTTTAACTGGATAACCACCAGATATCTGAAAAAAGAAATGACAGAACTCATTAGATCATTTTATTTAAAAAGGAATAAAATTGAGTAGGTGTATCATAAATGAATCAAACCAAAACTTGAGCTTTAGAAGATTCCATTTAAACAGCTACTAGCCTGAAGCTGATTATTTCTAAGTCCATTTGTCTATACTAGTAGACATGATTCGCTATGTTCCCATAAAAAAAAATGCATTATGAGTTCAACATGTTCCAGAAAGGATTTAGTGCTGCTCACACAATTATAACACAATAATAAAATAACTGAAAATACAGGAAAATGAAACTCGGAACAGGGAGGAAGGCATATGGGACCATATGGAGTGGAAGGTGATGTCCTACATACAGTGAAGACTGCCCCCTAAGCATGGTTTTAGGGTGCATGTGAGCAACTCAGTGATATAAACAAAATCAATAGGAAAGTCACAGATTAAAAATTAATAATAAAATTTTTAAAACAGTTGCAATTGTTCCTGACACTAAAATTAGAGAGAAATACTTATCATAAGTCAGCCGCGACAAAATATTGTGCAGTTAAATAAGGAGCAACAAAGTTATATTCAACTCAATGACACTTGATCTTTGGAAGAGCGATTTGTGAGTAAGCAGCCCTGCCTGAGACCAGAGGTGTAGTCCACACCCTGACTCTGAACTACAGGATGATAATCACTTTACAAGATGTTTCTCAAGTGTCAGTATAACCGGAAGGATACTGTATTATCTTAGCAGAGAAATCATGCAAGAATCTTTATATTTGTGGTTCTTATTGTCATACTTTCATTTCCATTTTGAAGCAGTTATGGAGAATTTAAAAGCAAAGAAAATTTGTAACTCATCTCAGAATTCTAAATTAGGTTTGAGTATTCTTAATAGATAAAGGAAGTTAGAGATAGCAGTACCAGAAAGGAAAATCCTATAATTTGAAATGGAGTTGTATTTAATTTTTGTTTTTATTTTGATTTTAAAATCGAAATTATGTTATAAAGTTGCTTTTTAAGAGTAGGTTTAAGTTTGATATCAGCATAATTTTTATTTTCTATAATACCACTCAAATCCCTTTGAAAGAGAGCAACAAAAATATTCATGTATTTCAGTTACTAAATATAGGACGATCACAAGGTGATTCTCATATTCAGTAATACAAAAAAAGAGTTAAGAAATGTCACTTAGTAATTTCTTTTTCTGCTTTCAGTTTCTATATACTCTCAGATGTCAAAAAAAGGTTGTAGTTCACTGTGAATCATCCTTCTCTCTCGCATATATAGACGCATTACAAGATTATTTCTATTTAGTGTTAGTCACCATTGTTGCTAATGGCGACATGCTAACTTATTCCCAGTTGTTTTAGAAAATGTTGGAGAATTCTAGCCTGACTGGACAATTAATTATACCTGATAAAACTGTACTAGCTGACTGAATATTTAATGATTTTACAGAATCTTTTTTTTATTTGTTTATATATGCTTTTATGGTGACATTATGGTTGCGAATTTTTAAAGCCTTTATCTTTCAGAAATAAAAGAATATGGTGTAAGAGATCTGCTTCCAGAGAATAAAGGTGGTGGGAAGGGTATGACATTGGCCATGTATTGATAAATGTAGAAGCTGGATATTGGGTGCCTGGGGAGTCGTTCTCCACTTTAGAAGTTGAAATTTTCCTCCAATAAACTCTGGGAGAGGCAGCAACAGCAGGAGCCCTGGAATTTTCCCAGAAGTTTTTGGAATTCCTTAAAAAGCGAAAGATTCCTGGGGAGATAGCTATGTTCTTGTGCTATGTCCTTTTTTTACCAATGAGGAAGCTGAAACACAGAGGAATTGGTTTTGCTTTTGTTTCTTTGGTGTTCTCCAAAACATCTATTTTTAAATCACAGAGCCCACATTCCTGTTTTATTGCTGTCACTGTTAGGTACCCCAGAAATCTCATGTCTTGATTCTTGTATCAAACACTTTTCTGTAATTCTGTCTCAGAGCTTCAGATAAAGACAGTAATGAAGACTTTATTCAAGAGACTGCTGCCCTGGAGTGCAGTAGTTGGACAGAAAGGTCAGAATCAACACCACAACGTGGGAGTTATTACTGTCTCCAGGCCAGCTCGATAATTACATAATACAGAATTTCTCTGTGGTCATGTGGGGGGCAAGAACAAGGTCTTCTTCATACACTTCTAGAAGGAAGTTGTTTTGTTTTGTTTTGTTTTTTAAAGAAACCTATAAACACATTAACTGGAATGATAATACAGCGGTGGGAAATTCCAGAGGAAACAAAAATCTAGGCAGACAAGATAGAAACAGAGAGGCTTAGCTCCATGGTGATCACGTGACCACAAAGGCTTGAGTCAGCTGCTTAGCAGCGGTAACCAGAGAACCAGATCAGAGGTGGAAATGGCTGTTTCCCATTTATGTAACTTCTTTTATATTTAGTAACTAACTTATAGTCATTTAACTAGGGTAATTTTGGAAATGTGAATTCATAAAGCCATGTTTTATTTTGAGATAAGGAAACTCCTAATTACAATGAGCGCTGCTTGTCATATGGATGAAATTAAGCACCATTCCTTAATGGTCTTGAGAGCTAAAAACCACAGTTCACATTTAACTCATATATTTTTTTATGATATCAACAAATAACAGATGATGACTGCCAAAATGTGTAATTTTAAAAATTTCTTTCTTACATACCCAGTGCTTCTGAGCCAATTGTAACTCATCCATGTCTATTCATAATCCTGGACACGTAAAGAATTCAGAGGCATCAGAAAAATAACTTGCCATTATAACAAACAGGTTTTTTCATTGCAAAAGTAGCAATTACATTAGTTAAGTTGCTGAACACTAAAAACTTTAAAATTATACTGATAGCTGAATTTATAGTTCATAAATGTCATTAATTTTTGACTTAACAGTTTTCACTTGGAGGAACTTTCAGTTATGTTTGGACTTGTTGATTTAAATGATGAGTTCACAGATGCATCCTTTTCCCAACATGCTGAAGGCAGAATGTCTGCTCTTTATTATATGTAAAGAGGAAAGAAAGCAATTTACAAGCTACCTGAAAACATGGGTGTGCAGCTTCTTTTTTTGTTTTTGAACTTATGAAAAGATGATAGTTTTCTAATTTGGAGCTTCTTCAATTTTAGGAATTCTTTGATCACGTGAAGAAACTCTGGGATGATGAAGGCGTGAAGGCATGCTTTGAGAGGTCAAACGAATACCAGCTCATCGACTGTGCCCAATAGTAAGTCCATTCCTGATCAGTCCAGGTCTCTGTAAAGTTGGGTTGTACCCTCAGTTATGCTGCCACCAGGATACCAGGTTTCTTAAACTAACAATTGATATCTCACCACAGAAATCAGTTTTAACATGAATAGACGGGCAACTGAAAATCTAATAGGAGTCGGTGTTTCAGGGAAGATCCGAAGCAACTGAATTCTCCTTACCATGATCACTGTATTTAGTTCTCTGCATTTTTTGCTATCTGTAGATCTGCAGACATACTCACGTTTTATAATGTACTTTGATAGTCACTATTATATTTCTATTTTGGAGCAAGAGCCCCCAAATTAAATTTTAAAATAATACTTGCTATTAAACCCAAGCTCTCATTTAAGATAGCAGATTTTTGCTATTAAACCCAAGCTCTCATTTAAGATAGCAGAAGTTCACACTCTATACACAGTAGAAGTAGACACAGTAAGTAAATATTTGATTTAAAAAATTAATGAAGAGAAAATCGTTATCATACTGAAGGGGGTTCCTTACTTGAAAGTGTCAACCAGTAGACCAGACACAAGTTTCACTGGAGAAAGAGGAGTTTCTTACCTATGCAAGAAATGGAGACAAGGGGTTAAGTTCCCAAAGACTGCTTATCCTCAGAAAAGATGTGAAGGGATATTTAGTTATTTACTTTCTTACTTCCACTTTATTTTTATTATACTTAACTTGCTGTGTGATTTTCATACTAATTTTGACTTTTGTTAACATACTCAATTTTTTTTTTAACCTAAACATCGTATTTTTGAAAAGACTCTTTTAAACTTCAAACACCAAACTGGCCATTAGATTGGTTTTTAAAAAAATGAACTATGGAGTTAATCAAATTATTTTGCATCTTATCCTCTTTATTCCTGTATGTCTTGAGATTTAATTTTCCTTTTCTTTTTTTTAAGATAATTTATTTTCAATTGAGGTAATATTTGGACCCCCATTAGGTATTGGCACCATAGTGTACCCACCACAGATTTCCCCATAGTGCCCCACCAGACACCATCAGTGCCTTCCCTCTTTGATCTCACCCTGCCCCCTCCCCCTCTGAATACTTCAGTTCAGTAGTTAGTTTCAGGAACTAGTTTTCAAGCTTGTCTTTATCTGTCTCTTAGTTTAGTACTTTATATTCCATAGACAGTGACACCACCCAGTGTTTATCTTTCTCCTGCTGACTTACTTCACTTAGCATTCATTAACCATGAAGCGACTTCTAAAAGAAAGGAGGACAAAAGTTAGACACGGCATCTTTAGTGACTGGGCTGGAGGCGACAGGCAATGTCGATCGTGTGCGTGTGCGCAGAGGCTGTTTGTGTTTCCACAAGCTTCACATATTCAGAACACAAGGCTCAGCTCCTCCCTCCTAGGTGGAGATTTAGTTCATAATGAAGTTGGTGAGATTGTAGATGAAAAACTGGTCACGGTTCGGATTCTTCACATACTGGCAAGTTGCTCAAACTGGGTAAGGGTGGTGGGAATTCTTTCTGGACAGACGGAAATGTAGTAGCGTTTAGTTAGATAACATTGCTTTCTAGTAAATCAGTTACTACTGTGCTGACCGCCCTGCATTGGTAATGAGCAGTCTTAATCCTTTGTCTGTTGCTGTTTTGAAGTCCTAGAATTAATGATCTTACCCATGTGTTTCCTGGTCCCAGACTGACTCATTGTTTTCCCTGAAATGCTTATTTTCTTATTTTCTTTAACTATTTTAAATTCTTTCCTTTACTATTAGAGAATAATTGGTACTCTAGAAAGTGAGAATCAAGAAATATTACATATGTTTACTATTTTGATAACAAGAAAATCTGTTTAACTGCATGTAACTCGTTGGGCAACAAGAAAGGAACGCTTTTACATTTTAAATCTGTAAATTAAACATTCATACTAATAGAAGAAATCGATGAGCATGTAATCTAGGAATTCACACTATTTGGAACCAGCTAGCAGTATTCACTGATTTCAGGGAGAGTGTGTGTGACAGCAGCCCGTCCTCATCCTTAGGAGTCCAGGCACCATCACCTAACAGATGGGCAGGCACTGAGAGAGAGCCCCATGACATGCATGGAAGGGCGGTGGGGGGCACTAGGTGGAGGGGACATTGCTGGGCATCTCCCCAGCACTCACGTGGAAGCTGGTCTAGGTATAGATGGGTAATACAAGTGACCATAAAGAAGTAAGAGAGGTAATGGAGGTCATCCTCTCCCACACACTGAAGGCCATCTCAGGGTCATTTTGGCTGCTTCATGGGGAATCAAAAGAGGCAGCAACCCCAGTGATATGTCCTGGGTCAGGTGGTGGCCGTGGAGGTGAACTCTGGGAGTCAAAAGGACAGAGCTAGGTGTTCTGTCTAGGATGACAGCCGGGTAGGCTGTGGTGTGCTTTACTGAAATAGAAAACCCAGACATGTTGTTTGTGGGAAGCCAAGGAAGGAATCAAGCTCTGAATTGGAGGTGTTTGAATTTGAGATGCCCAAGACATCTATATGTGGAGAGAGCTGTTATAGGAATCCAAACCTTGGAAGAGAGACTGTTCATAAGGTGATACTGTTATCACCCCCATCCTGTGTTGTACAGAATCTTGGAACTGCATGAGCAACAGTATGAGTGTTGAGAAAGGAGAGATACTAGACCTGAGAAAGTTCAACCTTTAGAAGTCAGCTTCAGGAGGAGGAGCCTAAAATCATATCCAAGAAGTAGGTGGCAAAAAAGCCACATTTCTGGTCATTTCCCACTTTGGCCCAGAGGCCATCCATCCTCTGAAAGATGGAGGGAACTAGCCCTCTGGGCCAAAGTGGGAAATGACCAGTAATGTTATAAGCTTTTATTTAATCTTCTTGTCCACACATCCTCAGGCCTGTGGTGAGAAGAGCATGGTCCTCTGTATGGCAGGGTCTAGTACCACAAGATGGAGCATAGACTTGCTCCAGACACCCCAAAATGACCAATGGATGCATTAGTGAGCCTCCATTATAGATGCAAAAATGATACATAGAGAAGAAACTATTTATTAAGAAAAAGTTCTAATTATGTAGAAAATTATGTAAAAGTTCCTGTTTCCTGCTTTAACAGTTGCTCCACTTAAACATCCCTATTGAAGTTGGCTGTGACCATTAGTTTATTTGAGTCTGTGATACATCCCGTTAACTTCCTCTCAGATCATTCACTATGTACACTGACTTTCACTGCACAGCTCAGACTTGTTGGCAGGTATAGGAAAGGTTCCTGGCAGAAGGTTCTGGGAGGACCACCATATTGCTGAAGAACCTTTATCTTTCCCACTACTCTCACTTATTTTTCTCTGTCATGTCATTTCCTTATCATTTAAAACCCGTGACAGATTATATGTTAAATCACAACATTTTAGAAATGGGAAGGACAAACAGAAAAAAAATGCTAATAATTAGAATTAATGGCATGGTGCACAGTATTAAAATTCATATCAATTTGTATTTAAAGTTGGCATGGATGTCCTTTGCCAGTATTTCTTGAGCAAAGACACCTTTGCTATGATGTCACCATAGGAATTTTTCTTTCTTAAAAAGAGAAACAGAAGACAACCTATCTCCACAGTGATAGAATTAATGACTTAATTTTAAAAGGATATGCAAATATAAGAGTTTTTAAAAGAAGAAGTGGGGTGGCATTTGACAGGTAGTCAGGATTCAGGTCTTAACTTTACCATCGACCATTCTATAAATGTTTGGGCAAATTACTTTAATGGGAGAATTACGGGCTCTAGTCTCATACCATTATTACAGGATTAGGAAGATATCCAAAATTCTCAAAGAATGCCAGGCACAGAGTAATCCCTACATAAACTATTGCTGCTTCATCACCCATGTGGAAACCAATGTCCAGATGGTAAACTGAGGCATAAAGATCAGAGTTTCCCAGCACGATCAGGAGCACAGCCACAATCTACTTCTTTCTGTCCCCTTCAAATTAAGGGAGCCTCAGATACAAACTGCCTGATCAGTGAGACTCTGCAGCCTGGAGTTCTTGACTCCAGGACTGACAGGAATAGGAAGGACCTTTGCTTATGCTTCCTTAACTCTGGCCTGGCAGAATTACAGAAATCAGTACCCCCCTCTAGACCTCATTTTTTAACTAACTTCATAATTTTCCCAACTTTGTATTATCCACTTTGATACACATGGAGATCAAGTTGGATCAATAATCTGCATCTTATTCTCCCTCCACCTCAGATTTTGAGATTGGGGTGGAGAGGAATCTTAAATAGCTTTTTTTTTTTTTGTATTTAATTTTTTTTTAATTTTAAAGAAATTTTTTAAAAATAGCATTCAAAAAATTTTGTTAGGCCAATATACAGCTGCCAGATTTTTTATGTTGCCCAACAAGATGTTAAAAGACCACAAGCTGGCCCTCCCTGGTGGCGCAGCGGGTTAAAGCACAGCACTGAGAATCTAAAGCCACTTCCGCATGAGTTCGATCCCCACCTGCCCCGGAGGTGACCACATGGTGTGGCAGACCTCTCCTAACCCACCCGCTGCTCCCCTCAACAGTGTACTTGGCCAATCTGCCTGTTCTGTTCCCCACTCTGTCTCTGATGAAGCCTCTCACTGCCCCTGAGCCTCCAGCCTGTACCCCAGTTCTGTATGTACAAATAAATAAATCTTTAAAAAAAAAAAAAAAGACCACAAGCTGCTGCCATCTATTAACATCCCTTCATACAAGAAAGAAATTTCAGTGTCAAGGCAATAGAGGAACAGAGTGTCAGTAAAGAACTCAGACTACAGTATGTGTACACCTGTCCAGTCCACTGGATTTTTAATTCTTCATGGAATAAGTCTTACCCTTTAATGCCTAGCTTTTGGGTAAGTGTTCTTGTATGAAGTCAGTGTTCAGTATGTGGTGTTAGAAGTAAATGAACTAGCAAAGCAGGAGACCTTTATCCACTGTGGTCCTGTCAGGAGAAGCTAGCTCCGTCCCTTTAAAATGCACACCCCCACCCCAAACTCACTCTGGGTGAGTCTCCCTCCTTCCCCTTATGGATTTCAGTATTCTGACATATTCTATTTTTTCCCTGCTTCTAAATTTCTGTAGGAAAAGCTAGGATTTATATTCAGTGTGCTTCTAAGTTCCTCTGTTACCGTGCACAATAGTATTGCATCTTGAACCTTAATTCTTGTGAAGGCACTAATTCTAAGCTCTGGTAAAATAATTACTTCCATGGCAGAAATCCCGGGCATTTTCTGGGGAGAAGGTATTTCTGCGGACTTGATGAGGCTGAGCAGAGAGGGGTATCTCAAAAGTTTAAGCTTAGAGGTATCTAGCAATTCCATTCTAGATAAATACAGAATGGAATTAAAAAGACAAACTCACACAAAATGTGCACATGAATGTCAGTAATAACATGACCCCCAGTGCCAAAAACTACAAAGAACTCAAATATGCCTCAGATAGTGAATGGATAAATATAATGAGATACACCACTGTTTGTGAGTAAAGAGGAATAAGGCCTGACACAGACTGCACATGAATGAACCTTGAAAATATTTTGCTAAGTCAGAAATCCTGACAAAAAGGCCGTGTATTATCTGATTGCATTTCTATGAAGTACCCAGAATAGGTAAACTCATAGAGCCAGAAAGCAGATGCGTGGTTGTGAGGGTCTTGGGAGAAGGAGAGCTGAGAATGACTGGTAATGGGTATGGGGTTTCTGACAGGAATATTGGAAATGTTCAACCCTGTGAATACTCCCAAACCCATTTAATTTTATACTTCAAAATGGATACTTTTCTGTTATGTGAAGTTATATGTTATGTGAATTAGATCTCAATTTTATAATTTAATTTAATAAAGACTACAGGGGGAGGAAAGATCTAAGGCCAGAAGAGCGGGGAGCACAGAG
This sequence comes from Condylura cristata, assembly GCF_000260355.1. Lineage (NCBI taxonomy): Eukaryota > Metazoa > Chordata > Mammalia > Eulipotyphla > Talpidae > Condylura > Condylura cristata. Next base: position 2,148,804 of record NW_004567117.1, on the reverse strand, counting down.
AGTTGGGGGGGGGGTGGTCAGGTAGTGTCAGTGAGGACTGAGTGCAAGCAGAAAAGCTTCTTTCTCAGCAACACATTAAAGTCTAAAATTCTACAGATGCATTTATAAAACCATCAGCAGTCACAAAGGCATTAATATCACTGCACCATGTTCCCCAGTCTGCAAACACTGCATGGGAACTCCCAAATGACAAAGCACTGTCCTACGCAAGGGGGAAAGTCTGCCAAGAGCTGTGCATATTCTTGGGCATGCATGAAGTGGGACCTGGCTCAGGCTACTTCAAGAAAGGGCAGTTTGTTCTGGGTCCCTCTGGCAGTCAGAATCGAGTCAGAGCTCCCAGGAGCCAGCTCTCTGTCCCGGCTGTCTGCGTTTCCACTTCCATCCCTTGCTTCTGACGGGCAGGTCCACTTTGTCACCTGTAGGTCAGATCACACAGGAAGCAGGGGAGATGAGTGTAGCCAGTGGCTGAGTAGCCTTCCCCTCGCCCCGCCTTGTCCTCAGCCCCGGCCCATGTCCAGGTCCCTGAGCAGAGGCTGTGGTGAGGCAGGGTAGCAGGAAGGCAGAAGAGACATGCTTAGGCTGAATGTCCAGGACAGACAATGGCTAGAAGAGTCTGGGGAATGTGCTGTAAGTAGTGTACTTTTGGTACAAATGAGCATCTTGGAAGCATCAAACAAGCTGTGTAAATGACCGTAGGTTATTTTTCATATACAGAGTTCCTCATTCCCACTGTGAAAACTAAGAAACTGTCTTCTGCATTTTCCTCCTAAATGCATTTCCTGTAAGTCCTAATAATAAGTGATTATGTAGCCATGGAAACAGCTATTTAGGGAAAGAGAAAATTGGATCTCTAGAACAGGTTTACAAAATCAGACTTTGCTTAATGTCACTTGAAGTTACAGCACAGAGGTCCTTCTGATTTGTACTGATGTTGACCTGATCAACACCGTTTAGGAATATATCTATTTGAATAATCAGTGTTAGAATTTTCTAAACGAAAGGAAACATCCCAGAAGAAATGAAAGAGCAATGAGGATACTCAGTGTTTTTCTGCTGTGCCCCCTATAGGCCTGTCAGGAAACGCAACTCCCTTTCTGACTGGCGCTTGGCTCTGGTGACTTCAGGTTCTGAAATCTAAGCTTTCAGGACAATCTGGAAACAATGAGCAAAACTGAAGTCTCAATCTCAAAGGTGATTTTTGCAGGTCATATTAAAACAAAAGAGATGATCGCTGAAAATGTGCATGTTCGTACATACTGTTCAATTTATTAAACAGGTAATCGACTACCTGGGTACACGTACACTTTCCTTTTAACACTCACTGCAACCTTTATTCTAGACAAATTTATTTCAGGTCACTGCACACCTGCAGAATTAGAAATGTTCCTAGCTATAGACAGTACAGCCATTTCCTTAGATACAAAGGATAAATTTGGGGACAAAGTAGGTTGGCCAGATACTCCCTATAATTGATCAGCTCCTGGCTATCGTGGCTGTACTCAGAAGCCCTTCCCTTGAAAAGAAGCTTTTGAGCAGGCTCAGTGTTCCTGTATGAATAGGAAGGCTGCTTTCCCCCGTGCAGCTCTCCTCTGCTCTGATATGACCACTCCCAACACTGCTGCCTCCAGATTGGGGAAGGCCGGGAGGCCACTCTCCACACCAAGCCATTCTCTACGGGACCAGCAGGGTGCCCTACAACTGAACTCAGTTCTGACACTGTCTAACTGGGGATAGCTTCAGACCCCAAGGAGCTAAGTCTCAGAAGACTGCCCACCATTTTAGATATCATTAGAAAGCAGTAGGTGCTCAGGTTACTTACAGCTTCTGTCCCACTTGGCTTCAAATCAGAGGCCCACAGGGCGTGATATATTTATTTGCTAGAACAGCTCACAGAACTCAGGTGAACATTGACTTACATTTATCAGTTTAGTATGTGTCAAAGGCCGTGGTCAAGGATACAGGTGAACAGTAAGATGAAGAGATATAGAAGGGTCCTGAGCTCCAGCTCCTGATCCTGCAGTATTGGCGCGAGTCGCCCTCCCAGCAGGTAGCTGTGTTCACCAACCTGAAAGTGCTTCAAACTATACTTTTGGGATTTGTGGAGGCATCTTCACATGGGCACAATCAGTCATGAACTCGATAGCTAGCCTCTCTCACCTTCCTGGAGAATGAGAGTGAGGCTCTGATAGTTACATGATTGTAAGGATTTGGTCTTTCTGGCAACAAGCAACCATCCACGAGCCCAATCAGTCATCTCATTAGGACAGTGGGCGCACATGTCACCCAGTAATTCCAAAGTTTCCAGGAGCTCTGTGCCAGTAATTGGATACAGAGACAAATCTATTTATTTATATATTGATATTGATATAAATAGATTGTTTCTCTCTCAGAAAAGTTGCTTCCATGAGTGGAGAGCCCTGGTAGACCCCAATCATCATTTCAGTATTCCTTGGGCTTTCTGTTAAAGAAGGGACTCTGGGGGCCCTCCCTGGTGGCGCAGCGGGTTAAAGCACAGCACTGAGAATCTAAAGCTGCTTCCTCATGAGTTCGATTCCTGCCTGCCCCGGAGGAGATCCACATGGCGCGGCAGACCTTTCCTGACCCGCCCGCTGCTCCCCTCAGCAGTGTACTTCGTCCATCTGCCTGTTCTGCTCCCCACTCTGTCTCTGGTGAAGCCTCTCGCCACCCTGGCACCTCTGGCCTGTACCCCAGTTCTGTATGCACAAATAAATAAATCTTTAAAAAAAAAAGAAGGGACTCTGGGGCCGAGAGGGAGGGGCCCAAGTAGTCCTCGTCCCTTCCATCATATCATGCTGGATTCTGATGACATTTCTCTTGCAGTAAATACTGTTACACTTATTTTGAAGGTTGTGATCATTGTGTCCTTGAACCATGTATAGTGAAATAGCAATAATAATGATGATGGAACTACTTGTTGGGGCTGTATTTTTCCATTTATTCCTTTGAAATAGAACCTTTTGACAAATAGAGTCCCATGTGGGTGCCGGTAATGAAGCTGCAGAGTGCCTGCGCTGGGCCACTGAGTGTGAAGGGCCCAGTGCACCTCTAGCTTCCCTTTGTGGCACTCAGTTGGTGCCAAGGAACGCTGACTCCCTAGGGCCCAGTGGGAAGCAAAATTTATAGCTGCAGGACCAACGGTGATTTACATCAAATACTGCTCAAGTGATGTTTGACTAGAATAAATATATCACACCAAACTTGTGTTTTATCAGAATGAATTTATTTTAGATTTTGACGTATTTACTTATTAAGATCTGTGTGACCAGTTGATAAACACAGATTGAAATTCAATACTTATCAAAAGTTGATTCTTTTACTAGACTCAACATCCAATTTCTCTGTTGGGGAGAGTCAGTGGAAATAGCACTGGCCCTTAAGTTATGTGAGTATGAAGGGCCCTGACCCTCCTCCCCAGGCAGAAATCTATATGTAACTTTCTGGATATCCAAAAGCTTAATTACTGATAGCTTGCTAGTGACCGGAAGCCTTATATGTAACAAAAACAGTCAGTTAGCACTGTTTGCATGTTATAAGTAGTAGATATCAGTGTCTTACAATAAATTAAAGTAGAACAAAGAAAATGTTATTGAAAAACATAAGGAAGAGAAAATACATTTATACTACGGCATCTATCAATACTATATGTCATCTGCTTATAAGATAATTCTGTATCAGTACCTACATCAAAAGTGTCTTATATGATACAACACACTATAGCTGATTCTGGTGTATGTAGCAGAATAATAAATGACCACCAAAAGATTTAGGTTTACCTAATAATCACAAGAAACATTTTAAGTTAAATTATTCAGAAAAGGAGTAATATGAAAAGGAAAAGTGTGAGGCACTTTCTTTTATTAATTTTTTTAAAGATTTATTTATTTATGCATATAGAGCTGGGATACAGGCTAGAGGTGCAGGGGCGGTGAGAGGATTCACCAAAAACAGAGTGGGGAGCAGAACAAGCAAACTGACAAAGTACACTGCTGAGGGGAGCAGAGGGTAGGTCAGGAGAGGTCTGTCATGCCAGGTGTATCACCACCAAAGAGGGGATCGAACTCACGCGAAAGTGGCTTTAGCTTCCTAGTGCTGTGCTTTAACCCACTGCGCCACCAAGGAGGGCCCATAAGGAGCTTTCTTTTAAGCTTGATTCTAACAACTCCTCACATTCCTCATTGTAAATATGAAGTCAAATCAATCCTTAAATTTTCGGAAGCACAAAGACTGTCTATGATGGGATGATGGGACAGGAGCACGGGGAGTCCACACTTAACCGGCCTTGAAGAAGTGGGGTGCTGTGCCCTCTGGCTTGGGGGACATGCTGTGTCATCTAAATGGACAGTGCAGTGCTGTCACCTTCCTTCCAAACAGCAGTAGTACTTCTGCAAGAAGTTGAAGACATGCTTACTATCTTGATAGTGAAAGGTTTGGCGAGTGAGAAAGACAGAGAGACAAGAGCGAAAGTCAAAGAACGAAGTTTATTGTGCTCTCAGGCAGTACCCACCCATGTGTATGGCAGGTATTGCAATGGTACTGGAGAGAAGCAGGCTTTTTATATAGCTATGGAGTGGACCACCTTAGTGGGGCACTTTGCCCTATTCGGAGTTGTTTTCCCTGTTTTTCCACTACTGACTTTTTCAGGCCCTTTTTCCTGTTCTTGTAGGGTGATGCTCAGTCACTGAGCAGGTTCTGGGTCTTTAAGTTTCTGCCCTGGGGTGGTCCTTTACTTCCCCCTGGGCTTCCCTGGACCTAAAAAATAAAAGAGTTTGGATTACACAGGGAATGCAGTCATCAAAACACAGCAAATGCACTCTTTAAGATACATGTTTCTTTGGATCCAAGTTTTAATAAAGATTGTGAACAATTGATTTCTAGAGAAAGATCTGTATGCTAAAGTGTTTAGGAGGTGGCGTACTGGTTGGCATCTGCCCTTTCTAGGAAATGCATCAAACAAAAGAGGGGTAGCAGAACCTAGATGGTGAGTACTCAGCATTGACTGCATACTTATTTCAAGTGTATTGTATGTTTGACATTTTTCATAGTAAAATGGAAGATAAGGTAGCAGCACAAGTTGACACATGGTTGATATTACTGATCTATGTCTCCTAATTCAAAGAGCAGAGGTCAGATTTCCAGGGCATCAGGTTTTTAGAAAAGAAAGAAGCTTTATTGAGAATCAATTGGCAAGGACACAGGAGTGAAACCAAAACCCTCTGTTAAGAAAGGCAATGAGGATTATATAAGTTTTGAGAGACTGGAGGTAAGAACAAAAGATTTAAATTTCATTGGCTGAAAAATCAAGTGAGAGGCAAAAAAAATATGGCTAGCTAGTTACAAGGCAGTTCGTAGAGAGACGTCAAAGCAGCCTTGTCCAGGTAATGAGTTCTGAATCTCTTGGTGGGTGCCTCACCTCTGCATCTGCAGACTCTTGTCTCTACTGGCCTTGGGGCTCAGCTCAGGGTGGGTCACCTGCTGAGAAGGTCCAGCCTCTTCTGTCTGTGAATAAAACCTCAAGGAGAAAACCAGATACATTCTTTCTCTTTTGTGTTCCTGGGTTTGAAAGCAATTCAAGCATCTCGCCTTGTTTTCTGTGATACCCACAGAAAGCAATAGTAGTAACTATTTGCTGAATTCTTCAAAACATTAGCGAAAGACCTAGGGACTCAGATGGAAAATCACTAAGTACTACTATTAATTAGATGTACAGCTTCAGAATAATTTAAGAGATATGTTCTATATTTCTTAGCTTCAACACGTGGCTGCAAAATAGCTCATAGTTGTAGAAACTTATAGTGTGGGAGCATCCTCAGCTAACCCTGAGTGTATCATCTCTATATTACAGAGGGGGAAACAAAAGCACCAAAAATTACACAGGACTACACCATGCCAGATTGTTACTTGATTTTCCAGATTTTAATTCTAAACCTAAAAATGTTAAGAATACTTTCAGTTAACGTTCAACAAGAATTATTTTCACCATCAAATATGTACCAGGAGGCAATGTCAGGTGGTAAGTTAACAGATGTGAGGTCTGGCTCTATGCTCAAATAATTAGTGGAGTGTCATAGGGTACCCTTTTTCTCAGATTCTGAAGACCTTCTCATCAATTTTCCATCCATTCAGTTCACAAATTAAACATAGTTTTTTTTTTTAAAGATTTCCTTTTTTTTTTATTTTATTTATTTATGTGCACAAAACTGGGGTACAGGCCAGAAGTACAGGGGCAGTGAGAGGATTCGCTAGAGACAGAGTGGGGAGCAGAACAAGCAGATCGACGAATTACTCTGCTGAGGGGAGCAGCGGGCAAGATCGGAGAGGTCTGCTGCACCTAAAAATAGTTTTTAAATAAAAGTCAAAACAATTGCTTTTTTACAGAGATCCTCAAGGTTTAGGAAAATGAAAAGACAGTTCAGAGAAAACTTTTCAATAAACAAAATTATATAAATGGCTATAAACTCATGAGAAGATGCTCAAAATATACAGATACTAAGAAATTAGGAAAAACCCTAGTGAGATGTCACTCATTCCCAATAGGATGATTGTAATCGAAAAATCAAATTAAAAATAAATGTCGGCAACTATGCGGAGTAATTGGAACCCTCATATGCTGCTGGTGCAGAATGGCATATCCACTTTAGAAAACTGACAATTCCTCACGAAATTCATCATAGAGTTACCATATGGCCCAGTGATTCCACACTTAGGTTTATACTCAAGAGAAATGAAAACATACAGCTGCACAAAAGCTTCAAGACAAATGTTCAGGGAAGTGTTATTCATAATAGTAAAAAATGGAAACTACCTAAAGAGCCATTAACTGATGAATGGACAAACAAAATGTTTGTCTAAACAATGAGGTGTTGTTTAACTTATGAAAGAAAGGAAGCATTTACACTTGCTACAATGTGGATGAACCTTAGAAACATTGTGCTAAGTAAAGTTAGACATAAAAAAAAAAAAAGGCCATGTATTGTATGATTCCTTTTATAGGAAATGTTCAGAACAGGTATTTCAATAGAAACAGAAAGTAGATTACATAGGGCTGAACGAGGTGACCAGGAGTGAGATGAGGAGTGACTGACTGACTGACTGATGAGTATAGGGTTTCTTAATGGAGTGATTAACATATTCTAAAAGAGATTATGGAAATGATTGCACAACTGTGACCATCAAACACCATGGAATTGTACGCCTTCAGTGCACTTTAAATTGAGATTCCCTGTTGCAACGAACTAGCTAAATTTCATCTTGGCTATGTCTGTGTATAATCTGGAGACTGCTGATCATTTGAATCTGTCTAATTTCAGGGACTTCGTATTTTTGTATTTAATACCAAGTTGAGACAGACAGGCAGAGAGAGAGAGAGACCATTCAAGATTTGTAGCTGCTCAGTACTCCTCACCCTATAAAGTAAATGCTGTCTCATCTGTGTGCTTCAACTGTATTGATGATACTATAGCTACATTGCTGAGAATATTCAATATAAAACTTCTGATTTCCCAGCCTTATTGAGATATAATGACATATAAGAATAAGTCATTTTATAAGTTATTACATAAGATATTGAGTTGTTCTTCACACATAGTAACAACTCATTAAATATTTAGTGGATGAAAAACTGAGTCTATTAAAGCTTTTAAATATAATGAACAGAAAAACAAAATGTAGTCTGGAATTATTGTTTACCACTGTGCCTGGCACAATGCTTGGCACATTGTAGGTACTCAAAAAATACTTTATAAATAGAATGTCTTTTTGTGGAAATGTCATGATGCATTTTTTGCTTGAAAAATAGAAAGAAAATATTATGACTTTTCTGACAATCCAATCAATCATAACTATTCTTTTCTGCCATTCTTCTGTGTAAAACAAAAAAAAAAATTTATGTGTACAACTCAGATAAAGGCATAATATCTATTCATAGTAGCTTTATTCCAAATAATCAGAAAATGTAAACAATGCAAATGACCATCATATAATGAACAGAAAAACAAAATGTAGTCTGTTTCAATGGAATATTATTCAACCATAAAAAAGAATGAAAACTGTACTGATACCAGCAGCCACCTAACCTCCTCAGTCACAATAAACAAATACCAAATCATGTACAATTGAAACAAAAATGATGTCACATATCAATATCCCAATAAAAAAGGAAATTTAGGGTCCTCCCTGGTGGCACAGCGGGTTGGAGCATAACACTGCAAAGCTGGGCAGCTTCAGTGCAAGTCCGATCCCCACCCTGGGGGGTGACCCACATGGTGCAGCAGACCTTTCCTGACCCACCCACTGCTTCCCTCAGCAGTATACTTCATCTATCTACCTCTTCTGCTCCCCACTCTTTCTTGGTGAATAATCTTCCCCCCTCCCCGCAACACACACACACCTCTGGCCTGTATCCCAGTTCTGTATGCATAAATAAATAAAATCTTTAAAAAATAAAGGAAATTTAAATAACACAAAATAAGATTTAGGGTGTGAAATAGCTGCCTTTTTTACAATTTCATATAAAAGAAAGCATTCAAAAAAGAAAGGAAAATCTTCCTTAGAATGGTGCAGTCAGAATTACATCTTTATTACATTGATCACATAAGCACTAGTATCCATGATACTCACAAAAAAAATCTACCTTTGAAATAGAACTTCATTATTATATTAGCTTCAGAAAATCTAAGCTAACAGTTTTATTCACGTGACAACAACTAAGAACATGGCATGCTATTAATATTTCCTATTCTGTTTGCTATTAATGTGAATCTAAGTTATGCATTGTTTCTATGAAGAAGGAATGAAAGATTCCTCATACCAGCTGTCTGAGTCAGGCAATAATTGCTAAGAAAGAATCATTTGCACTCTGACGCTCTGCTGAGATGCATGCAGTAACTAAATATACCTTCTAAAACTGACAAGACTTAATAGATCATTTTTCCATAAAAGGAAATTTTTCATTATCCTCAATTAATGATACCTGAGATCACTTTTAAAATAAGAAACTCAGTGTGCGGCAAACGTAAAGGGGAGGGTCCGTTTCTCCTTAAGGCTCTCCCTCTGACACCTGTGGGAGCTGAACAATCAGAGCCTTTGGTCTGCGGTTGGAAGATTGCCCTCGAGCACTGCCTCTCAGAAAACTCTTTTCATCTCCCTACTCTGTGTCCTCAGATCTTCTTCTTCACCCTTGCTCAAGAAGGTGCCCCTCATAGCATCATTTTTAGTCAGCTGCCCTTAAGGACCTGCGGGAGAGGGTGGCGCCTGCTGGGAGGTGACATTGTGATGGACACACAAGTATGATGAGAGGGGAAGCACCGGAATGAGTATTGGAGCAGGAACTATGGTGAATGCAGTTCTGTGTTTGTTTTCTTATTTCACGTAAACAAATTGAAAAATTTGCAAAATTTTGCATATTTGGTATATGTTGAAATTCAGTGAGCTTTGGATTCTCTTTGAACCCCTAGCAACTCTAAAAGTACATTTTCTTCCTCCTGCAATACACTAAGATATACTATTAAATATTCCTTTCCAGACATTAATCCTGGCTAAGAGTTATTATATTTAGAACATAGCCAATCATATCCAAAGCAGCTTTCTGGGTAAAGAAATCTGCCAGAATGCCTCTCCTGTAAAATGTTGCTAGGGAAGCTCAGTGAGCACCTCTGTGTCCCGAAGTGTAGAACCTTCGGTGAGAAGAAACTCCAAGAAAAGTGAATGCCTCTGCTTTATGGAATATTATAAATGTATTACATTTACCACACAATTCTCATCCCCAAGTCTTGAACTCAGGAACTTTGTGAAATGAAGGCATGAGTTGTAAGAGTCAAACGCACTCCATTGAAAAAATAGAACTCGAATGCATACCCATTGCATTTAGTTCAAGTGTCTCACATCTGGTGTGCAGTTCGAGACATTTTAGGTTACCCTTCTCTTTAAAACATTCTGTCTTTGGTGTCCTTTAGACCACAGATGTATAAAGACAAAAAACTAAATGTGGAAATAGTGCATTGTGGAAGTATGTAAGGGATATTTTCTACCTTTTTATAGGATTTTTTGCTTCCTAAGTAGAAATGTTACAATATTTTTTTCTATCAAGACTCATTGAATTATATTTGATTTCTACTGCTATTTTGCTTAACTAAAAAATACCATCTTAAACTAGAAACTCTTTATGTTTTGGTACAAAAGCTAGTTGCAGCTCTGCCTTGACCAAAAGAAATGGCCAAGATCAGCCTTGCTTTGGCACCCATCTCTGAGACCTTCCTTAGTGTGCATGGTGTGGGTTAACTATCATTGAAAGGACTTCAACTGGCTTCCAGAATATAGTTGTTAGAAATAGTACTCTCCATCCTAAATATGAATATTTTAAAATTAACCTCTCCATTCAGTGACTATGAATATTTAAAAATTGATCTCTATTCTGTGACTATGAATATTTTAAAATTAACATAACTGCAACATAATGCTACCTAAAAGCTGTGTCTCGTGGCAGATCAAGTATGTTACCTGGTAGTGATGTGATTGTGTGCGCTGCTTCACTTGTTCCCAGGAGCAGCAGAAAGAACCCAAAGCTGCTTCCTTTCACTTCCAGTTCCCAAGACTCAGTTCAGAATCACTCTGGGGGGTTCCCAGCTTCTAGTGATGTGTTTCTCCTACACGCAGATGATATTCCAACAGGAGGGTTGAACAGGCAGCAAACTTCGCTGGCTGGTGTGCACATTAACAATTGTTAACTTGTGAGTTGTGAGCTTAGTGTTCCAGTTTGTTGTTTAAGTTCCATGCAGTTTCCAGATTCCTGCACAGTGGTGCCCCACACAGACTTGCCAGCCCAGTTCCTGCCCATTCAGCCCAGATTTGTAGCTGTGAAATTACTTTCTATCCAGAACCATGTCTTCAGGACAATGTACCAATTTCACACGTTCCCTGCACTGTGATTCTGTGCAGGGAAATGAGTTTTTCTTCCAAAGGAAAAAAAAAAAGTAGCATGACAAAGATTTTCAGTGAGGAATGGGAAGAGAAATTGATTGATAAGAAAAATACACATTTCATTGGCCTTGAACTATTTTAAGTCTTTGTTTTTCTGCCATAGTTCTTTCAGTTCCTGTTTATATTCTCCTTTACCTTTGAGGCAGTAATTCAACAAAGGAATTGATTTTCTTTCTGTAAGATACCTTGTAAAAGCAGGCATAATATAGAAATTGACACGGCCTGACTTCTTTGTTTTTGCAGAATCTCCTCAATGTGTTCCCTATGAGATTTGCAAACATTCTGGGTGGGAAAAAAAAGAATTTTAATAATACATTTTCTCCATTGGTAAATTTTACAATGACTCCGCACAGTTTGTTTCAGTGATTTTTAATGAAATTATGCAGTGTATATAATATTTTGAGTCTTTCTTTTGCTCAAATTAATTGTATAAGATTTATGAGCATGGTTGCATTTATTTTCACTACTATTTAGCATTTGGTTATAAAAATATACTACAACTTATTTTCCTATTCTGTTCATGGACAATAGAGTTGTTTCCGGTTTTTCTCTGTGACAGATAATAGGCATTCTGGGCATCTGGTTTTGTATCCCCAGATATGTGTACATGTTTCTTTAGGATGTATAGTCAACAGTGGGTATTGGAGCTTACAGAGGCTGAATATTCTAACTTTATTTGAATGCTAATTATTCCACAAAGAGATAGTATCTACTGCTACTACCACCAACAGTGTATTATAGTTCTTCACACTTTGCCAAAACACAGTTTTGAGACTTTGCCTGAATTATCTTGTCCAGTGCTTTTAAAATTCAGTGGTTTTAATCAGCTTTCCCTGGTGCCAAGACCTGATAGAGGCGTTATCACTACCTATTAGATCATAGGGTCTCTCTTTACGATTTTATAAATTAAGAAACTAAGACCCAAGAACAACACTGGCCTAGTCTAGTCACATGAACAAACATTGATTTGAAGGACAATAAATTTGCAATGTTCCAATGTTTGAGTATTCTTGGATTTTTAAATTATAGCTCTGTTCCTAAATTAGAAGGTAAGAGAGAAAAATTTGTATATATCCACATATATATATACTACATATAATATATACTATATATATACCACATATAATATACATGATATATATACTGCATATATTATATATATACTGCATATAATATAACATATACTGCATACAGTATATGTATATACTGTATGTGTATATCTGGATATATATGTATTCTATATATAATATATACTGTATATACTATATGCATGCATATATAGTGTTCCTTGAGATGACCACCAAGCACATATATACTCAACACCATTTCCTTTGGTTGTATTCAAACATTCGACAAAAATTTGAACATCTGTGTGTTTGAGAGATTGCCTAATATCAGATTAGAGATATTGAGATAAAATTACAAAATGGAAAGATCTGAAAGGATAGATTCCTACTGATCAAGTCAACCCAAATATATACAGAGATACAAATTGCAGTGAGGAGGGGCTCTGAATGAGAATTCCAGGTATAATATTTCCAAACTACTCAAAACCTACCAATGAGAATTCATTTTTTTTTAAAGATTTATTTATTTATGCTGGGTTACAGGCCAGAAGTGCAGGGGCGGTGAGAAGATTCACCAGAGACAGAGTGGGGAGCAAATCAGGCTGACTGGTGAAGTACACTGCTGAGGGAAGCAGCTTCCCTCAGGAGAAGCCTGCCGCGCCATGTGGATCACTTCCATGATGGGGATTGAACTCATGCTAAAGTGGCTTTAGCTTCTTAGTGCTGTGCTTTAACCCACTGTGCCACCAGGGAGGGTCCAAGAATCCATTTATTTTAACACACACACACAAAAATCATTTTACATCTATCAAAATTTTTTTTACAGCTCCTAAATAAACATTGTTCACACTATGCCCGTTATAAGGCAACAGTGTTATTGCATAAGTTCTGGCTATTCCCGTGATTATAAATTGTATATTCCCTTTTTACACCATAGATTGCGTCTAGAAGGTTTTCATGTGTGATCAAAGGCGAAAGTCTCCTTTGAGAATTTTTCATATGCCCCAAATAACTTCCCATTTGCTTAACTATAAGAAAAAGACCGTATATTAATTTAAAACCGGTCCTAAAGGTTTTTGTCCTGGATGAAATGTAAAAAATAGAAGTTAGAGGACTCTCATACCACAGATTTTCCAGTTTCAAGAGACAGTTGAGAATATTAGTGCTAAAAAGAACCTTGCTCTAGAAATATAAAAATGAGAATTGTTAGTTGTAGATCATTGAACACAATAAGTATGGCTAACCCATAGAAGAAAGGCACAGAACTCAGAAACACTACTACCCTGTGCTTAAAGAGAGGGTGCCAAAGGTCAGCCCTCCTCTTATGTCTGAGTTTGCACTGCTAGAATTCTTCTAGAACCCCACCCCATTCTCAGACAAGAAATGCATTCCAAGAATGTAGCACCCAGGGATGTTAATTTCCTTGCTTTAGCTCATATTAACCTTGCAGTCAATGTAACTCTTCAGTCTTCTCAGAAGAACAACTGCTAAGTCAACCCAAAGAGAGCCTTTTATTCTTGCTAACGTGATGGATATCCCATTGTTTTATTACTGGTGCTGTTTCTCACACAGTAGATGTGTGGTAGCAGGCGAACTGCCTAGCCCTCCGCTTCCATTTCCTCATCTGTAACTTGGAGGTGTTGTTGGTACCTGATTCATAGGGTTTGTGAGGATGAGGGGGGTGATATTAGCAGACCCTTTTATCTAACTAGAATTTTTCATTAAGCAAACTGTGGAACAGGACATAGAACATGGAGAAAGAACTGGATTGTAAACCACAAGAAAGCTGAGAAGGGTCCATTGCCTGGAGCACCACTTCAACACATTTCCTCCCTTTTATTGGTTGATCTTTTGTTTCTAGAAATTTCTGATGTGAAGAAAGAGTTCTTCTTCAGAAAAAAAAAATGTAATCTTGGCTAAGATGCTTCTGAGGGTAATGTCCTAGGCTCAGTTCAACCACAGTTCAATTCAGCAAAACCTTATTGAATGTAGAGCCTATTATGTACACTATGCTTATTGGGTCCTGTCAGAAAGGCGGTGTAAGACTGCCCTCTGCTTCTGCTGAGCACATATAGATGATCTGTGCCTGCAGACCTTATACCACATGGTTTGCCCTGTGTGCTGTGGCAAAGGGGCAGAGTATGGGACCAGCACAAAGGAAGAGGTGGTCGTGGGAGACTTCCTGGAGGAAGTGGGCAGGGTCTCAATAAACAGAGAACCTGGTGGGGTGTATGCCCAGGCAGGATCAGCCTCCCATGAGGGAGGAGCATCCTTTGCTGCATTGATTAGATGGCGTAAATGATGTTCAGTTTTCACATGTCAGTTTGGTTCAACTAGCACATAGAGAAGGGGGAAACTTCAGCCTTTTGCCCAGGTTTTGGACTAAGAGTGATACAGTCAGAGCTCTGTTTTAAGAGATACGTGCGATAATGGCACTTCTTTTATTGTGGTGCAAGAATGTTAGCAAGTTACTGAAAGGAAAGGATGGACGCCGTGAGTCTGTTCACCAAGAAGTACAAGTCTTTATTTCAGAACTGAGCTTATATACACTAAAAAAAAAAGGGATACCATGGCCTATACCCATTGGCCAGGCCCCGGCTAGGCAGGCGGAGAGTAATGAAAAAATTATTTACGGGAAAAGAGCCTATAAGCAGGGGGTATTGGTTCTATAGTCATATATGGTGGTGGAGACAGCCAGACCCAAGGCCATGGGCGCCTCCTTATCAGCTGGGGCCCAGAATTGCAAAGTAAGCCAAACTGCTTTCCTTCAGTTACCACAGAGGGAGAAAGGATAGTTGGAATCTGGACTCCAGTTATCACCAACCAGAATCAGCTTTTCAGTATACATTTTCAAGATGGCTCATTATGGAGGCACATTCCTGTTTTGTTATTGCTGTAGAGCATTCTAAAAGAAAAAAAAGCCACAGTACATATCGTTGCCATGTAAAAAGCCTGTGTTTTTGAAGGGTGTAGTTCATAGTGAGAGTTTTGATGTATGCTAATGGGTGTGGGTCTCAATACTTGATTCTCTGCCTGCATAATTTTAAATGACAATTTAACCTGTCAGATGTGAGTGAAGTTTCTGGATATTTATAAAATATCAAATAGATGGAATCATGTCAGCAAAAAATGGGTCTCTTCACTGCTAAACCATAGGAGGATTTTCAGATGATAGTTGTTGGTGACTGGCAAGCTGAACTTCCCATTGCAGGTAAAATGCAGGAATCCACAGTGTGGAAGTTATTTTCATGGAGTCAAAGATGCGGGTCCATGCTACAGCTTTTATTTTGTTTGTCTTTAAAAAATCATTTATTTAGCCACACAAGAGCTGGGATGTAGGGGGGGGGAGGGGGGCGAGAGGAATCACCAGAGGCAGAGTGGGGAGCACAACAGGCAGATTGACTGAAATACACTGCTGAGGGGAGCAGTGGGGGAGACAGGAGAGGTCTGTTGTGCCATGAGGGTCCGCCCCCTGGCTGGGAATCAACTGGTGCTGCAGTGGCTGCTGATAGCATGATAGTGCTCAGACTTAACCCTTTGCATCACCAGAGAGGCCTTTGTTGTTGTTTTTTAAAGTATTCGTGCTCCAAGCTTTTCATGTTCCCCTAAAAACATGAAAGTGGCCCATGCCCCCCCCCCACAAAAAAAAAGCAAAGAAATATTTATTCTGCAGACCTTTAGTGTTTAGCCCACTAGCCAGACATCCTAACACGACCAAGTCTGGAGTCCAAATATTTTTACGTGCAGCGCTAGACCCATCAGTCCACCTCAGCTACCTGGATGTGTATACCTGGATGTGTAGACAATTTTTGTTAATTTACTGACATCTAAATAAAGACTGGCAGCAACTAAACATCGAAAACGAGCTCTGCGGCTACTCAGGCGACACCCAAGGCCGTCGGGGTAGGGACCGATGGCTCGCCCCAGCGGCCTTATGGGGTGACCCCAGGCGACGTCCGTCCCACAGCTCCGCCCCTTGGCGCCGTGCGTCCCGCGGCTCCGCCCTTTGGCGCCGTGCGTCCCGAGGGGTAGGGCGCCGGCAGTCCCGAGGGCCTCTCCCTTCCCTCCACCCGCCCCGGCGCTGGGCTCTGACGTCACCCCTGCGCCGTGCTCCGCAGAAACAGGAAGTGGGATCAAAACAAAGGAGCGGCGGCCGGGAACGGACCTCCCTCTTACCGCGTCCCTTCCGCGCGCGTCTGAGCCCTGGCCACCGACCCGGGGGAACTGTCTGACCATGTCCAACATGGAGAAACACCTGTTCAACCTGAAGTTCGCGGCCAAAGAGCTGAGCCGGAGTGCCAAAAAATGCGATAAGGAGGAAAAGGCCGAAAAGGCCAAAATTAAAAAGGCCATTCAGAAGGGCAACATGGAAGTTGCCAGGATACACGCCGAAAATGCCATCCGCCAAAAGAACCAAGCAGTGAATTTCTTGAGAATGAGTGCACGGGTTGACGCGGTGGCTGCCAGAGTCCAGACGGCGGTGACGATGGGCAAGGTGACCAAGTCGATGGCCGGTGTAGTGAAGTCAATGGACGCGACGTTGAAGACCATGAATCTGGAGAAAATTTCTGCCTTGATGGACAAATTCGAACACCAGTTTGAGACGCTGGATGTCCAGACGCAGCAGATGGAAGACACGATGAGCAGCACGACGACGCTGACCACTCCCCAGAACCAAGTTGATATGCTGCTCCAGGAAATGGCAGACGAGGCCGGCCTCGACCTCAACATGGAGCTGCCGCAGGGGCAGACCGGCTCCGTGGGCACGAGTGTGGCGTCAGCCGAGCAGGATGAACTATCGCAGAGACTGGCCCGCCTGCGGGATCAAGTGTGATGACGAAACCTACCCTGAGGTTTTCTGGCCATCTCCACCTTCTGAAATGCTCTGTGGATATTAGGGGAATACTATATACACTAGAAACTCTGAAGATGCCAGAAAGCTGAAATGCTTCTACTTGGGTTTACAGTGCGCTCCAGATACATTAAGAAATTCTGGGAGTTCTCCACTCCTACCTGTATTTTAAAGTTCTGTATAGCTTGTGATGGTGTGTATTTTTATAACTGCCTTTTAACAGAACTAGCTGAATTGGTGTATGTGAGTCTTTCAAAAAATGGTCAAAACTCTCGTTCTCCTGTATTCAGTTTTCTGCCTGAATTAGCGAACTTGAAGTGTTTTATTTTTTAATGTGTAACTAATGATACATAGAATTGCCAAGTAGAACATAAAAATTAAAAGGAGGGAAATGATTGTTTAGTTTGATTACAGGACTGTGAACTCTCCGTTCAGCTTATTTAATGGACAGTTCTGTTTCTTTTGACATCAAGTTGACTTAATCTGTTGTAATTTTGGTAAAATTACCTTAGGACAGACATTTTTCAGTAGTGCTTACTGTTTACATTCTGTAAATTTTTGTGGTGGTTTTCTTTTTATAGCTGGAAAAATGCCACACGGGTTCCATTTGTTTTAAGGAAAAATTGTTTGCTTACATAAAGAGCTTTTTAAAAGAAAGGATTTAACATGACAATTTCTTTCAAGTGACCTCTAACATATTTCTAATTACTGTCTTATTTCAACACTTTAGACTGCCTGTCAAGTGTGCTTGTTAGCATGGCAGTCACATTACTCATTCCAACACTACCAAAGAACTGTTGATTGGTTTGAGAAAAGCCTGGCACTGTGTTGTAGCTTTTGTTAAGATTTTAGCAGCCAAAAATAGAAATAAAATTAGGACTGTATTTTAAGTTCAGATATTTGCATGTATTATTTTGTGTTAAAGCAACAAGTCTTAAAAAATACTGGGATTATAATTGGAATCCCTCATGTAGCCATGAAAATAATGATTACAAATGGACCAGCTGGAATTCTGGGAAGAAGGATGTAGGTAGGATTAGAAAGCAGGTGTGACCCTCTGAGGCAAGAGCCCCACTCTGTTGCCTTCCATTTTTTTTTAAACAGCAAGCGAAAAAGTATAACCACCACTTTTTTGTATCCTCAAGACATGGAGAACAGAGACTTGGCTTTTGCCTTTGCAAGTATATTGTCTAAGTTAAATACTTAAGGAATTTTTAAAATTCTCCTTTTTCATTTTACTGAAAATTTCTCAGAGAGTTCCAGTATTTCAGAAAACAACTATAGGGGTTCTCCCAAGCCCTCTGAAAGATTCATAACCAAGTTTCACTGTTTCATGTTTTCCAAGTGCGAATGAGTTTGGTTAAAAAATGAACAGGTGTCAGGCAATGAGGACTCATTTCACATTAAGTGTTCTTTTATATGACTGGATGTTGTTTCAGCATCTTCTGTCTGTAAAGGACACCCAGCATCTTTCTCAGACTTGTCTGCTCTCCTCCACATGATTGCACAGAGACAGCTGTGTGAACACAGCAGGAGTTGTGATTCCCCCTTTTAGAGTGAAAACAACAGTTACAACTTAAAAGATAGCTTAGTGTTGGAGCCTTTGGCAAATCAAAGACCCTTTTATAGTGCAAACAGTCCTAACAAAAGTAATATATTTTGTGAGATTAAACAATGCTTGTATATGCTTGAATTTTCTTAAGATCTATTCATTTCAAATTAATATGAATGTACATTTTATGAACCATAAATATTATTTTCAGAAGCATACCAGGCCCATGAATTATTTCCTCACTATTGCAGTTGATGAAATGCTGAAATGTAAAGCATAGAAGTTTGTCAAATAAATCATTTAAAACTATATGTTCCTGCATCTGAGTGTGTGTCCTGTTGAAAAGTTATTTGAGAAAAAATTCATAGATTTGGTTCAAAGTACAGTGTTTTTCTGTAGTCACCCTTAACACCTGAATATCTGTTTACTGTAACATTTTCTTGTATATTTTTAGAAGCCCTAGATAATACTACTTTATTGTGATAGTTTCTTTATGGCAGCAAGCTTCTTTTTCATATTGAAACTTCCCTAGGGCAAAGCTGAATATAATTTGCAAAAGTATCCAACTCAAGCATACAAAACATACCAGTCATCCGGATATGTGACTACTAGTATAATTTTTTTTTTTTTATTTTTCTTCTTTTAAAGGCACAATTCTGGCCATGGACTTAGGATGCACAATCAATATATTTTATAAACTAGTTTGTTTGTTCACAAACTATGTGCACTGTTGGAGAACTGCCTGACGAGAGCTGTTTGCCCCTGAAGTAGTATGTAAGCCTTTTAGACAGGCATGCTGTGAGGCTTGGCCACTACCCACATTGCTCTTTGATTTGGACAAGGGCCACCAACACACCGGTCTGATAACCTTACTGATTGAACATAGTCTCAGCGTTAGCTGTCAGTCTCACATTGTGAAATAAAGAGTTTGATGTACACACAACACTCTCTTGAGAGTGTACCTGTAGCCAAAATCTAAAACCCCAGTAGTATTAGCAGAGGTACAAATCAGTGCATATTAAACAAACTGGTCGACACTTTTTTTTTTTTTTAATTTTAAGCAGTGATTGGTATTAGTAAAATGCCTGGTTGATCTAGAATTGTTTATCAACAAGTAATGCTGTGTTTCATACTGTAGTACCAGCTAGGCACAGATCAGGTTCTCTGTGGACCTAGGCAGATAGTTAAAGGAGCGCCCTGGAGCCCTCAGGGGCATTCTGACTTCTAAAGATCTTTCTGCACCACTTGTAGTGAGGCAACCACGTGCAGGGCAGGCAGGGGGCCCGGTGGATCTTCACTCTTTCCGAGCTCTCAGGCATTCTCTTGTGATCTCTTGCTGGTTTCCACTGCTCTCCGCTGCACAGTCCTCCACGCTCTGTTCTCTGCTGGCTCTGCTGTAATGCACCCTTATATGCCTCTGGCTCAGGGGCGCCCACTCAAACACACCCACACCACACTGCAGGTGCCACCATCAAGCACGCGTGTCAGACCACAGGTGTCAATCACTGATGCTAATGGCAGGAGAGCAGAAAAAACCTGATGATTTCTGATGACCCTACACATAGATAGCAGGCCATGGTTAGTGTCTGGCCTGCTGTGACACAGCAGCACAGTGGACTCCTGGTCCCAAGTCCAGTGTGAATGCATAGTTGGTGCCCTCACTCGAGATTATGCGTGGTGTTCTCTGATGACGCAGAGATGATCTCAGGTGGCAAGATGGCTGCAGGGGGTGCTCAGCCAGAGCCTGTTGTGTGTGGGCATCTGTAAGTTAAACCATCTGCCCCTGCCCTCTCCCTCCTGAATAGTGTAGAACAGATAGGTTAGCAGTATTTACTCAGAATGACTAAAAGGTTTAGCCTAAAATATATCAGGTGCTGAACTTGGGGCTTCTTTCTAGAGATCAAAAGCCCATTTCTGAAGTCAGTGGCATTCAGAGAGGGAGTAAGTAGAGCGCACACACAAAGAAACAGCCAGGGGTGCAGCAGATATGCAAAAAAGCCATCAAGATGGGTACTGAAGTCTAGTGACTTGACATACTAAATATTTTATTCTTCAACTTCCCCATGATCACTGAATCCTGGACATAGTAAATACAGGATGATAGGAGGACAGCATATGTGGTTGTTAGCATCTTGGAGGCTCTTTTTTTTTTTTAATTACTATTAAGTGAGAATTGCACAAAAGTGAGAGAGGCCTAAAATGACTTGGATATTTGACTGGAGCTGAAACCTGATTAAAAGTGTGGACTTTCCCCAGAGGAAAATTGCAGGAGGATGAATCATCAGAAAGTGTTGTCCAGGTGGAGAGAGATCAGATCACAGCAGAAACAGAGCAAAGGCACAGCGCCTGAGCAGTGCTGAGGTGCGCTGTCACCTGGGGATCCTGAGGTAATCACCTGCTCTTGGGGTTCAGCTACCAGCCCTGCCTGATTCTGGAAGTTTCTTGCAGCTGGTCTGGGCATCTTTTAAGTGGCAGGATCTTAATCTGCTTCACATTAGAACTGCCTGGACTTTGTCACTATGAGTAGTATTTTTCTTCACCAATGTTTTTATATCACATAAATAAACTCATGAGTTAAATGTGGGTTATACACTGAGAAAAGTTTTTACTTG
Source organism: Condylura cristata (assembly GCF_000260355.1). NCBI lineage: Eukaryota > Metazoa > Chordata > Mammalia > Eulipotyphla > Talpidae > Condylura > Condylura cristata. Next base: position 2,127,726 of record NW_004567117.1, on the reverse strand, counting down.
CCTTGTCAGTCACAACTTGCTGTATATTTTTAAATCCACCCTAATTAAATGCTGTTTTCTCAGTACCGGTTGTTCAAAAGTTACCAGTTCTTAAAAGGTATTTAAAGGTAGTTATCTTTTTTTGTAAGTTCTAAATGTCTGGCTTGGTGCTATGCACATAGTAGCTATTAATCAGTTTTGAGAAACTAGGCATGTTCTTCCATCTGAAATTAGTTAGAAATGAACAGTAATACAATAAAATCTCATTTTTGCTCTGGTAATAGTCCATATTATGTGACTGTCTCATTTAATCCTCTTAACATCTTTGTAACATAGAAGAATCTGGAAGTAAGGGGTGAGTGATCTCATCAGCAGTGTAACTTTAGTGAGTGGCGCATCAGGATTTGAATTGAGGTCTTTTTGATCAAAGCTGAGCTTTCAATTACTATTATTATAATAACTTACTTTTCAGTACAATTCCTTATATGCTAAGAGAGACAGAAATCTTCAAAAATCCTATTAATGAGATAGACACGTAAACACAATTGTCATATGTCCTAACATCAGCTGGAAGGAGAAATTATCCTGAACATGAGCCTTCCTTTCAGGGGTCTCACCCACTTTAATCTCCCATGCTTCCTTCTGGGATTTTTTTTTCCTTTTTTTTGGAAGAAAGGGAGGTGTGGACTGTTGGATTTTAAAACCTGAGACATGTTAGAGATTAGTTAAATTCTAAACTGCTCCAAAAAAGGATTGACTATTAGAATAGAGAGAGAGATGGAAAGAAACAGTTTTTACAAGTATCTCTGGCCAGCTAGCAGACTTTTATAGTTTGAAAAGTGATAGAGGACCTTTTATAAAAGTTATGTATTGCTATTTTTTTTTCTCCCTCCACCAAACCACCCATGCCTCCATCCCTCACCCTTTCCCCCAGGTAATGATTATCTTCTGATTGCCAGTTCAACTTTCAATCCTTCTATTCTTTGTGTATAAATATTCTAATCTTTGTACATAAATATTCTTTGGGTGTTTATATTCCAAGGGTGAGTGAAACTATCTGATACCCGTCTTTTACTTTTTGACTGATTGCACTCAACATAATCACCTTGAGATCCTCCCATTTTCCCCAAATGCTGGTGCTTCATCTTTGTCCACAGCTGTGAGTGCCCCACTGAGTTCTCTGTCCATGTGTTGAGGACACTTGAGTTGATTCCATTACCTGACAATTGGAACAGTGTTGCTGTGTGTGTAGGCATAGATAAATCTTTCTATATTAAAGTTTTCCTACTATTTGGATACATACCTTATTGCTGGACCATATGGATCCCCCTTTGTGACCCCTTATCCCTCTTAATGATCAATTCCATGACCAGGTGACTTTTGAGTTACTTCAGTGAGTAGCAGGTAGCAGCTGTGAAATAACAAATTGTTACTTTATGCCAACATCAAACATCTAAATGATAAAAATAAAATGCTTTTGCAAACATGAATATCCTAGGCAATAGCAGGAGGAAAAATAGGGAAAAGGTAAAATAGTTTCTTAACTTCTTCTTTAGTATCCATACTGAAAATAATTTTTACAACTTTAATTTAGTATTGTCTTCAGCTCTGTCTAGTATGCGCAAATAGTCTATAATGGGGGTCCTCATTTTGTTAATCTGGTTTAACAGGCAGTGGTTTATTTGAGGAAACAATGTTACTAACCCTTTAAAATGTAAGTCATATGAAATTCTATGTATGATTTAGAAGACTCTTCTAAAATTCATCTCCATATATTACCTTAGGCATTCTAATTTTAAGTACTTCTACAGTATGTTGGGAAATGTGCTGATTCAACCAAACATTAAAGACAAAGGTTGATGCAATTTTATTGCTATCAATTTTATTTAGTTCCTTTATTCCTTAAAGAGTATTTCAAAGAACTGGAGCACACTTTCACATTCAGAGGTGAATTTTCCCATTTTTTTAACTGCAAAGGCCTATAATCTAGGAAATTAGAATACCATTCTGAATCAGTAACAGTTTAGAAGATAACTCCTGGAAACCTCCTTTGATGCCTCGCCTGTCGGCTTAGATCAGTAAGTGTTAGAAATGAAAGGAATTGTGGAATCCATTCTGGAGGTTAGGGATAGGAAAAGAACTTGACATCTTTGCCTTTGTCATCAGCATCTCAGAACCACTTATTTTTAATAATGTTCAGGAAGCTACTCCCACCACTTCCTTTGGAAGGCAGTCTTTAATCACATCTATCAAGAACTTTTGATGTATTTTTTGTTAACCTCATTTCATTGTTTCTACTTATATTAGTTATTATCATCTGAATAAATTCACCCACCTACCTCCACCCTGTGTGCATCCTATTTTAAATTGGTTCTTTCCTAAATTTTAACTATAACCAGAGGCTTCCTATTTAGTTTAATTTTCAGTTTCTTTTCAGCTGTTTTAATTGGAGATGATTCATTTCTCTATCACTTGTTCATTATTCTATGTCCTCTATAATTTGTGAAGCAATGATTGCAGCCAGGAGGTGTTGGGAGACAGCTTATCTCCCCACAGGAAACCCCCCATTGCCTGGGCTGCAGTCCAGAGCTCCCTTTCCAGAGGCAGAACCCTGTCTCACTTCATTAGAATCTTTTCCTCCTTTCTTGCTTGGTTAAAAGCTCAGTGTGTACTTTCAAGGTGCTCTGCACTTCACTGAATTCAAGACCAGCAAGGTCTAAGCCCAAAAGCACTGCGGTTTTCAAACCAGACCTCTGGCAAACAGGACACACACACACCCCAGCCTGGGCGACTCCCTTGTGTCTCTAGCACCCAGGCTGCCCCTCCTGATGCACTTCCAGAAATGTTTTGTGCCCCATCCAGACTCCTGCTCCTGGAGGTACCAGTTCTACCCTGAGCCAGTTCACACACCCTGGGTCACAGAGGCACTACCAGGCTCCTGTGGCAACTCCAGAGAGTCTACGAGGACCTCACAACTGCTTTCCTTTCTCAAAGGCCTTGCCATTTGGCCAGAGCTCTGCAGCAGCCTTCTCTGAGAGCCGCAGATTTCCTCTGGCACTTTCCACAAAAGGCCAAGAAGAAAACAAATCACCCTCCCTAGTCCTGCTTCTTACTGAGATGACCTCCTTAGGACAGAAAGGGGGAATGCCCCGGGCCTTCTCTGCTGCCCCTACCGGTGACTTCACCCCACAGCTACGAGGCATGAGACACTTCTGAGTACATGTTGCTTCCTTTTCAGCTTCCTGGAAAGAATCGACAGTGTCAGCTTGGTGGACTACACGCCTACAGACCAGGTATGCAAAGGTGTAGCTGTTACAGGGCAGGGAGAGAGGGGCACCCCTGGACCCCCAAACCTGCCTGTTCTAAATAGGTTCTGCCCTTCGCTGCATCAAGACAAAACAAAAGAGTTTTAATAGAAAGGAACTTTATTTTAATACAATGAGTGTGCAATACAGGAAAGACAAAGAATATAATTTTCTAAATCAACCACCCAATGTTACCCATCCCCTGGGACTGGCCCAACAGGAACTGGCCCAAAGCAAGGCCTGAAAGCCCACCACAAGTCTTAAACACCTTCTGGCCGGGGTCCCTAGAAAAGGGTCAGACATGGTCAGACAAGTCTGGGAGGAAAAGAGCAAAATCAAAACCAAGACAAACACTGCCATCGTCAATCTCCACATGGTTCTCTCACCCACATATATTTCAACCAGCCCAGGAACAAGAAACAAACGCAGTTTCTTCACGTCTCTGCTCCATGTGGCTCCCTCAGGTCTCCTTCTGGCTCTCCCTCCTGCTTCCTTCTTCTCAGATTCCTTCTCTTCTCTTCTCTCCTCAGCACCACCGTCCTTCTGGGTGGGGCAGAGAACCTGGAACTTCCCCTTTTCCTGGGGACCATCCTGTTACAGAGCCTGTGACCACACATAGGAGAGGGTGCTCCAGTATTGTCTGGTGGCTATTTTACAACACACTAAGGAGGAAACCTTTACAGTAAACTACTACTTGCAGGTTGCTCCGACCCTGTCTGGGTACATGTTGCTTTCCATGACTTGTGCCCTGACTGAGCACTCCACAACATACTTCTTTCTAACCACTTTCTAAATTATTTTATTTAAGAAATAGTATTCTGCAGCTCCCATTCCTCCTCCAGCCATCAGGAGAAAAACAAAACCCTTACCACCCCAGCTTCAGAAACTCTGCTACCCCCCCTTCCCTCAGTGATAGGCAGTGGACCACAGCACACACTCCAGGTGTGACCCATACAGAAGGCTTCATTTGGGTTCAGCCAGAGAAGTGTCCACTACATATTGGTCTGGAGTCGAGAGGGCCCTTCTGTGACTTACTGACAAGAACTCTGCCTTCCTCTACCCCGGAGGCCCCCACACACCCACCTACCCACCCCCGACTCCCCACCCCCCGACATATCCAGAGCTAAGAATTGAGGCTCCTCCGCTGCCCATGCCTGTCCACCGAGGGACCCGCCTCGGCCCCTGCTGATCACTCTCTTCTCTCTTGCTTCCTCAGAGTCCTGAGCTCTTCACTTTCCCTGAAGTCTACCTGTCTCAGAGACTGACTTCAAGAGCTCAAAATTTCCCAACATGTCATCAAGGCGTACTGGTCAGAGTCAGGCTGTCCTGAGCACTTCTCCTCAGACCAAGAAGGGGGCACAGCCTCCCTCCAGAATAATCCTGAGTGACCACCTCCTTGGCAATGTCTCGGGGCAGAAAGGAAGGGCCTAATAGCAATGCAATTATGCAGCTTCTTCGTTCCCTTAATATCATAACATCTGTTATCTTAACTAGCTATACACAGGAAAGAGGGTAAATCTAAAAGCAGCTGACATCCAGTCCATGATTTATGAATGAATGTAGAAATGCCAGTTTGGTTTCTCACACAGATGCTGCTGAACCCTGGGCTCAGCTCCCCAGCCACAGGGCAGGTCCAGACCAGGAAACATGCAATTTGGTTGTCAGGTGTTAGACAATCAGGGGATGCAGACATAGGTGATTTTAAAAACCCTAAGGAAGATAGCAGCACAGTTATCAAATCAAGACCCAATCGACTTTCTCTGAAGGGAGGAAACACAGAGCTTTTGTCTGGATTTTTCATTCTTGCTGTTTCCTTTGCAGTGCGAGTTGTGACTATGTTTGTAGCCAGGGCTGTCCTTTTGAAGAACACTGATGTCACTCGCTTTGCTTCTCTCTTTTTGTTCTTAGGATCTTCTCAGATGCAGAGTTCTGACTTCAGGGATTTTTGAGACACGATTCCAAGTGGACAAAGTAAACTTTCAGTGAGTGTGGTGAGAGCAGGGCCTGCTGTAGAGATATGGGCAAGAGTCCCTTAGGGTGTCCGCCCCCCCCCCAAGTACTGCAACAGGAAGGAGAAGATGACAAGGTCAAATGAGTAAATCCAGACAGCTTGGTGTCTGGTATAGTCAGTGAGTTTAGGGCAGAAAGAAATCTGGGAGTTGGAAGAGTGGGAAAACTCAGCCATTCCGGGCTAGGTGCCGCTGAAGGAAGGGGACAGTGGCTCAGACATAGGAGTGCACAGCACGGGCTGCCTGGAGAGCCTGGGGGCTGTGGAGTGAGGATGACGCAGAGAAATAACAGGTGTGTGCCCAGGGGCCGAGAGGGTGGCACGGAAGTTCGTGGCAGTGTGAACAGTTTTCAGGGAGCACACAGGACGCATGTCATGGGGATAGATGGTCAAAGAGGAAGGCACAGGCTTGTGTATGGTTTCTGTTCACCCTCCAAATAATGGTCACCCTATTGCTCTTCCACAGCATGTTTGATGTCGGTGGACAGAGGGACGAGAGAAGAAAATGGATCCAGTGCTTTAATGGTGACTTCTATGCTTTTCAAGAAAATGGGGTTAAATTCTCGCACTCCTGCTGTTGTGTTTAAGCAGCTTTGAATTAGCTCCTTTAGAAAATGTCTTCAGGCATTATGAATCACATACGTAAATAATTTAAGAATCCAGAATTTACATGTATCATTTGCTAATCCGGGTAGACTCTTGGTTGGGTAAATGATAAAACAACCTTTTAAGCACAGTGCTTTTCCCAGTCAGTTTCCTAATCACAGAGGGAAGACCATGCAGATAAGTAGCAGTTAGCAGTGTTCTTTATCAGAACACCACAGCGCCTGTCTGTGTACCTAATTGGCTTCCTTTTCTCTCTCCTCCCAATAAGATGTCACAGCTATCATCTATGTCGCTGCCTGCAGCAGCTACAACATGGTGATTCGAGAAGATAACAACACCAACAGGCTGAGAGAGTCCCTGGACCTTTTTGAAAGCATCTGGAACAACAGGTTATAAAAATAATAAATTCATTCTCACCACTGGGTTGCAAATTCTCTTTCGTTAAAAATACCACTCAGCTCATTTTCATTGTTACTTCCCAGATGTGTTCTTACTGATAAATCCAAAACCATAAGCAGTATCTCATTTAGTCTACCTACTGTATAGACAGTCTTAAAATGAGTAGATACTCACTGATGAAGCTCTTTTCTGTGCTTTGTCAAGAAAGTTTAAATCTGAGTTTTGAAAGCTAAGATCATAGATAGTTCAAAATCGGTTTTATTTGCTTTCTAAGTTTCTAAATTTTACATTTAGAATGTCCACCCAAAATTAGCTGGTCTCTAATACCCACAGCATGTTGTGAAACTGCTAATGTTACAAAGTGGGAGAAGTGTTGTCTTGGAAAGAAATATTAGCAAACACATAGATAATTGTATGTCAGAGTTTATTCTGAAACATTTAAGAAGAACTATCACCGAGGAGGACAGTAAACATACATTGACTTTGCAAAAGGTTTGGATTATCAGAAAATCTTTATTAATTATTCAATGAATGCTTTCAATTTGATAGCATTAAGACAATTGATGGGAAAGAAAGTGGGTCACGAAATACTGAGTATACTTAAGAATACTTGTCTTAAATAATTTATACATAAGTGCATATACACATAAGTCATAGTGAAAGTGAAAATGCCCACACTATTGTTAAATGAAAAAGTAAATTTTAAACACAAGGATCATATTTTTATGTATAAGGACAGAAAAAAGAACCTGGAAGTAAAAACATAAAAATTACAATAGTAATTGTCTCCAGGTGAAATGACATTTGATTTTTTTTCTATAACTGAAGATTCATTTTTATAAGGATTATGTGTATTATAACTAGCAGAAACAATAAGACTCTTCATTACGGGGAGGATGGGATGCTGCTAATCCACATGAAGATTTTAGTGCATTCATCAATCAGCTTGATTCCTTTGAAGTAATGGAATTTCCAGAGGCTTCATTGACTTACACAGCTGAACTCATCTTAAGCCACTTCTCTGCTTCTATTTGATGAAATACAGAGAGACTCTTCCCACCTTCACCTTCCCAGTCCCCCTGCCTTTAGCCTGCCAGGTCAAGTGCAGTGATATCCTCTAGCTCTGATTAGCATCCTGCTCCACCTCTGGATGACCTCAGGCCTGTTCAGAGTCTGAGGAAAGAGAGACAATCCAGCCTCAAATTAAGTTCCATGGGATTCATGAATGAGGCATGCATTTTGCTGTTGTTTTTTTTCTTATTTTCTGAGCTGTCATTAGTGAATTATACAACAAAAATCCAAGTATATTTTTACATAAGCAAACCTTATGTAAGGGTTAATTACTTAGAAAGCTTTGGTGCCAGTAAATTTGTATCCCCAGTGGAGCTGATTTCAAAAGTGCTGAACAACCTACTCAGCTACCTGTATTTACTTGTTTATCATTGTAAGGATGGCGTGTTTGCATATAGAATAGGGGGCATGAGCTCTTCATATTTCAGATCACTGTAAGTACTATACATTTTCAGGAAGATGGAAAGGTCCTTTTCATTGGACAATTCCTACATTAGAGATAGCAGTGGGTGTGAAATGTGTGTTTATATCTCCTTTTCAGGTGGTTACGGACCATTTCTATCATCTTGTTCTTAAACAAACAAGATATGCTGGCAGAAAAAGTCTTGGCAGGAAAATCAAAAATTGAAGACTATTTCCCAGAGTATGCAAATTACACTGTTCCTGAAGATGGTAAGGTTTCAAGACAAGTGTCTCAAGCTTAAGAAACAGAATTGTTTTCTCAACGCCTCCATAACTTAGTCATGTATCCCTTTATGATACTTCAATCACAAGGGACCACACATCCACAGCAGTCCCAAAAGGCAGTTCTCCACATATCCTGGTGTGCATGGGCCTCACCGCCCAGGCCTGTGTGAGCACCAGCTACCACCTCCCTGCAGTGACACAGCCACCTGGCTCTGTCCTTCCCAGGATGTATCCTCCTTGTTAGGAAACACATGACTGTAATTCCCACGAATTTAGCAAAATTCAGTTTGTTTTGAGTTATCTCTCCTACTGCCCCTTCCTACAACCCTAGAGGATCAAAATATCCATTCTGGATTCTATGTGTGAAACTTCTAGAGTTTGACTTTCCATTCAAACTGTGCAGCAGGAGAAAGGGCGCTCTGGGTGTGGCATCATTTGCTGGGTGAGTTCTGGCTCATGCTACCCTGACTAGGCTGTGTTCCTGGGCCCTTGTCAGCCCCTTCTTTCCTTGACCTCATGCCAAATCATGAGAGTGACACTGTGTAGGTTTCTGTTCTCATGATTTCCTGTGGATAGTGTGGCTGAAGCAAAGTCACTTGTTCAATGTCACACAGGCAGCAGAGCCTGAGAAGACAGCCCTCCACTCCTTTCTTCCTAAGCACATGTGTTCCATCATTTTATTGTCTCATCTCTAGCATTCTTTTTGGCTGCAAAAATATTTGTCAAGATGACCAGTCATCCCAGACCACCAGAGACTGTGGACATGCGGTGGGCCTTTCAGTGTAAATCTGGGACGGTACCATCCCCAAGAACCTGCATGTATTAGAACCCGATTCCAGCTGCTACTCTCCATTCTTCACTAAACACAAGCCCCCCAGAGTCTTGGAGGAGGGATTGTCGGATTTATGTAGGGCAAATAACACCACTTCTAAACACTTGACTCCAAACTAGATAAAGCAAAAATAAAAAGGACTTTCGCAGAAACATCAGTCAAGAAAATGAACCACTGTGTGCCCTCACCACAGTTAGTCTTGGGGTCTGCTTCCAAGACTCTGATCGCATGCTGCCCACCTCAGGGACATCTCCCAGCACTGCTGTCTCCTGCTCTTAGGCTGGCATTAAGCTTCTCCCAGCAACTGGGTCGTCTTTAACTTTTCCCTCTAATCAGTGCCCTGGACCCATTTAGCCAAGAGCCAAAGAAGCTCTACAGCTCACCTCCCATACTCCTCCTTCCTTTCTCCTCTGGCCTTCTCCAGGTCATCAGCCCCTGATCTCAGTCATGGACCGGGGCTATGCAGCTTTCTGCCGGGCTCCCTGGCAGGACCTAACCAGGATTTTCTCTGAACTTCTGTCAGAGCACAACCATAAGTTGCCTCTATGAGCCCTACAAACTCTAGCTTAATTTTACCACATCCTGAGGCCAAGCCTGGTCTGGCCAGGGAATATCAAAGGCCAGGCCAGAATATCAAAGGCTCCTCCTGCTCTTGTATTCAGTGAGCCTATGCTCCTCCCCTCCATCCACAGTGGACACTGAAGCCTCCATGCTCAGAGGCTGCCTGCTTCCCTTCTCCCCTCCAGCATAAGGCACCTGCCTGGGTCTAGCAGATAGGTCCACAGGTAGCCCTGACTCAGCCCCACAGTGCTCCCACCACCTATACTATGTGAGTGATGATGGAATCACAGTAGTTGGAAGAGAGAAGGAGAAGGAAGAGCATGAGGATGCTCACTATGGGGCCTGGATTTTAGGAACACAGATTTCATTTTTCATACAAAAATGCTGAATGATCCCATGAACATAGAATCTGGGAGATGGTTTCAGGACTGGCCAGGAGGCACAGTGGTTGCTATGGTCTTTTTCTCTCAGGGGTTCCAAATATCTGAGTCTGAGATCGGATCTGGGAAGAGAGGCCTTCCTGACAGGGCTGATGGGAGGTGGCAGCCCAGAGGAGCACAGCCTCCGAAAATCATTGCAGGCCACGGCCCGGCCGGGCTCCCAGGTGCTAGGAAGCTTCCCAAAGCACTCTGCAGGTGAAAGCGCTCTGCAGTGTTCAATGAAAGATGCTCATTTTATTTCAGTAAAAGTTATCCCAAACCAAGAAAAAGAATTATCAGTGCTCTACCAGGTAAAATGACTTGGAAGGAGGGAATGAAGTGACACACTTCTCGTGTGTTTTTTATGCTGAGTCATTCCTTTAATAATTTCCATAGAATTAGTCATCTCTTTGTTTCATATTGCTGAAATAAAACTCCATTTGTAACTTCTACAGCAACCCCAGATGCGGGAGAAGACCCCAAAGTTACAAGAGCAAAGTTCTTCATCCGGGACCTGTTTCTGGTAAGCAGCTTTTTCAGCCTTTGTTTTTCCTGCCACCTTACATTTACATGGTTATGTGCAATCTGAAACAACTTCCTTTTCAAGATCTTATTTAACTTCTCCCCAAATTATGAGATGAGAGTGAATGTCCTTATTTCAACTCACAGCTGAGCACAGTGGGTTTCAGAATGACTGGACTTCTCGCCTTAGGTCACACAGCTCCCATGCAAGCACAGGATTCTAGCACTGTCCTGCCTGTGCACAGGTCCCTGGGAAGGGCATGGAAACCATCAGGCCATGTTCACTTGTGGTGGAGAAGGAATTCTTGGCCCGAGTCTGAAACGCCACACTATGGTGCCCCTCACCCACCACTCAGCTTTAAAGCTGAACAAGAGTGTGGACTTGCTCACAGACATTTAGTGGGTTCTTACATTTTTTAATTTTTATTTTTAGATAATCATAAACTTACATAAAAAAAATGAAAGCCTTGTACCAAAAAACTTACATATACTCTTCACCCATATAGATCAACTGGTAAAATTTTGCCATAGTTGCTTTGTCTGTGCATCTGTAAGTTTTTAGTGTGTGACTGGGTTTTGACTAAGTGGAAACTAGTAAATGCCAAGACCTACCCAAGGACACACTCCTGATATACCCACATGGCACTCGGATGCCTGTGTGCTTGCAGATGTAGGCCCTGGCCCCTCCAGAGCAGGGACACCCCCAGGATCTGACTCCTGGGGAACACTTTCTCATCATGCCTCCTATGGTTGCCTCTTGAGTCCCTCCCTATGTTGAGTGAGAAAGTAACCTGGGTACAAAATCAAGTCCCCAAAGTGCATTCTGAGGCACAGGCGTTCCTTGGGAAGTTAGCAGGCAGTGCCCAGGAGGGGCTCAGCTACAGGCAAGAGGCATCTGCCTTCGGACTTTCTGGGTCCTTCCTGTGCCAATGTGCATTGTGAATTTCTTCAATAACAAATTTGTTTGCAGTATATAAAGAACTCCATTTTTTGATGAACTTCTTGCAAGATCATAAATATAAAAGCAAACAAAAAGTAATTCATAAAATACTGTTTTGATGAGAACTAATGTTAGCTAAGTGAGCAAACTGGGTATCACTTAGATAAAAATTAGAAACTGAACCACTCCCCACTCCCCCTAAAATGAATGGGCAGACCACTGCTCAGACCTTGTATTGTCTGACAGTGAACAAACCCTGGCTTGTACTCAGTTTGCAAGCCAAGGAGATAATGGCATAAGGGGTATCAACTTAGGTTTTTCTGTTGTGAAATTTCCCTGGAGCAACATGCCCTCTGAGAAATTTGAGTCGGATCAGTCACCCTGGCCTCACAGGGCACCTAAAGCACATGCCACATACTTCGCCTGCCCTTTACCTCTCACAGGACATAGCCTATACATCTTAGCATCGATACCGTTACAGATTTTTTTCCCTCCTGATTGCTCAAGAATAAATCTGTGCCTCCTTCGAGGAGCTTCATCACCTGAGGAACTTGCAGGAATTCCAATGCCCATTTTGCAAAATGCTTTACAGAAAAGGAAGAAGTCGAGGTTGGGGACATACAGGGACTTCTTTGGCATCTATGATGAAAACTCCGTAATGCCTTCTGAATTCATTTGCTAGGGCTACGGTAACAAAGTCTCACAGTGTATGTGATTTAACAGAAGGTTCCATGTGGGTCTACAGAGGCTAAAGTCTGAGACTGAGGTGTTCACCAGGTTAGTTTTTCCCTGAGGCCTCACCACTTGCCTTGCAGATGGCTGACTTCTCCCAGACACTCACATGGTCTTAGCTCTGTGCGAGTGTGTCCTCAACTCCTCTTCCTATGAAGACACCAGTCACATTATAATAGGGCCCATCTTATCCTACCTTATTTTAACATAATTACTTCTACCCTGTCTGCAAATACAATCCTAGTCTGAGTACTGAGGTGCTGGGGTTAGAACTTCCACACATAGTGGCGGGGGGGGGGGCACCATTCAGCCCGTCCTAGTCTTTCTGCCTGTAACCCCACCTAGCTTCAGAAGCTGAGCTGTGCTCAGGCATGGTGACTGAAGTCCTCCACTGGTATCTCTTAGTTAGGGAGAAGTCAGCTATCTGCAAGGCAATGAGTGCGGCTTCAGGAAAAAACTAACCTGAACACCTCCGTCTCAGACTTTAACCTCTGCTCCCAGAACCACTGCTAACCAGAGACACCCTAAAACACACTATCTTCTCTGTGGAGCAGAAGATAACAAGGCCAGTGCTGCCCATACAGAACCCATTAGCCACATCACCTATTTGATTAAAATTAAAACTAAACATTCAGTCTTAGTAGTTATCAGCTAGTAGCAGGGCTACCACATTGGCAGAGCAGACAGAGAACATGTCCATGGTGCCAAAAGTTCTGCTGGAAGATGTTGGTTGAACCTTCATTTATGGGGAAAGCCTACCTGAATCCTACATCAGTGGCTGTCTTTCAGTCGCATGTCCTGTATATTGAAATTCTAAGATTCTGCGCAATCCAGAGCCTGGCTCTGGAGTTGCCAGCAGTGCTCAATATTTACAGTCCCTGAGGCCAGCGCTTGCTGAGTCCCACAAGCAGACAGGACAAGCCCTCCAGCCCCGGGTCTTTGCTCTGAGCAGGGTCAAAATTGCGTGGAATTCTTGGGGGGTGGGAGCGGGGCAGCGCCCGTGCCCCACGGGTGCACAGCCAGACACACCCCTCTTTTCGCAGAGGATCAGCACTGCGACCGGGGACGGCAAGCACTACTGCTACCCACACTTCACCTGCGCGGTGGACACGGAGAACATCCGCAGGGTGTTCAACGACTGCCGCGACATCATCCAGCGCATGCACCTCAAGCAGTACGAACTCTTGTGAGGCGCGCCGGCGGGTTCGCGCACCTTCCCCGGCCAGCGCCCCGCCCCCCTGCCGCGGCCCTGCGGGGAGCCGGGACCCGAGCCGGCCTGCGGGTCAGCCCGGAGCCTGGGGGAAAGTCTGAGTTCGCCTACTTGGGCCGCCTGCTCTGTCCCACGTGCGTGCACCCCACCCCGCGCCCGCCCCTGCGTCCACCGAGCCTCTGGCTACCTCTGTCCTCCTCGGGTTTGGTCTGTAGCTGAAGTTCCCACTGAACTCGACCTTCACACTTTCTCCCAACCCACCCACTGGTGTCACTGCCCTACTTGCCCCTCGCTTGGGTGACACTGCAGTGAGATCTTGCGAGGGGGCGGGGGGGGGGCTGTGGATTCATTCGTAAATATTTAATCATCATGGATTGATTCTTCAGGAACTTGACTGGGAGGGAAGGAGAAATGCACTTTTTTCTGAGTCATCCAGCATGGCTGTGAGGCCCTAGCAGACGCTGAGCCACAGCTTTAAGAAGCTGCGGGAGACACAGGTGCCCTCTGATCTGCATGGGCCCCCGAGACTTAGAATGGAGTTCCCCAAGCCAGAGGGCAAGAAATTCTTGTCAGATACTTTGCAGGCACTGCCAGCCTCAGGCCTTTGAATTAGGATTACTTTGGAACCTTTGACATTCAGGCAGAAAACCCGCACATCCACCACTGCAAAGTGTATCCAAAACGGATTCTCCAGAGTTCACTCTGCTTGGGCCATAGTCTCCTCTCTCATATTTTTGTTGTTGTTGTTGTTACTGCTGGTTTGTTATATTGTACAGGCCACAAAATGTAATATTATTTTGTATAACTACTAAAGAAAAATCCTTGTAGATTTTTGTGCCTTGATCATGGCTACTACATCTGTAAAAGAAATGTGTTTTTATTGTGCTGAACAGCTAAATGTCAACATTATCTGCCGCTTGCTCTGAAAAAGGGAATGAATGGTATCTGTAGAATTTAGGATGTTTTGTCAGGTTGGTACTTTTTAAAATACTCCTTGATTTTATATATATATATGTATATATAACTATACATATATGCACATATGCATATAGTAAACACATGATCATACACATCTTACAAAACATCACAGGGAACCAAGGGTTTTTTTTTCCCCCCTCCAGACCATACATCTTTTGATTATTTTGCTATTATGGAGACGTTAGCAAGAAAGCACCAAAAGATGCCAATGCTTGTGTCTGGCCTAGAAGAATGAAATAAGAACATCTTCACTTTTAAAGAAAAATCATTACAAGACCTTTGTTTGACATATAAAGCCAAAATATATGGCTTTCTTTTCACACTTCAAAGATTAATAAATGCAGCCTGGAACATTATGACTCAGTATCTGGAAAGCAAAATCACAGTGGCACTGACAATTCATATTCTCACCACAGCCACAGTTTTGAGGGTAGTTCCCTTAGTTGGAAGATAATGTGTAGAAATGTCCAAAGTGCATTTCAACACAGATCCAGAGAAGCGATAGCCTAGCCTGCATCACTTCATTCATTCCTTTTAGTCTTTTCACTCTCTGTTCAATATTTTAAAGTTTACTCTATAATAAAAATTTTAGAATCCTTTATATACTCTTCTAGATTTTAAATGCTACTTTTCAAAAAAAAGACAGGATGACAACTTTACAGTCAATACAGCAAACATTTTATTTCATTATCAGCCAATTTTTACCCCTGTCCATTTAACCACTTCATGAAACTCTCATTTGAACTGAGACATATAAAGTAGAAATAAAACAGTTCCTGTTGCACTTTTAAGTAAAACATGAAGACTAAATGAAAAATATATACCCTCACATACACAGAAGTGTTGTGTACTGTTTTGTGCATTACTACTCAATAATTCCCTTTTTTCATTTTAAAAGTTAAAGAGCTAGACTCAAGAAAATTACATTCTATCTAGCTTAAAGTCATCAAGACATTTACTAGTCTAATTTTCAGGTTTCTTTTGGTCATTGACAAGCATTAAAATTCAGATTTAAAAACTTCATCTGTTGAAGAGACAATAATATTTATCTAAAAATATGATTCCATTAATTTAGCACAAAAAATATGAAAGTCTGTGAAAACAATACATTACTTCTTGTAGCATTTATATTTTTAAGTTTACAGCCTTATAATTTATAGGAATTTGAGAACCACTTCATGGGTGGACAGAAGCAAACCCCAGGTCTGTGGACACCTAATCTCAAGTGTGTTCCAGAGTTGCTCGCTCCATCCTGGGGAAGGAAAGACTACCTAGTGCATGCAAGTGATGACATTAATAGCTTTTACATACTGTACAGATACAATCTTTGATTATACATATATTTGATAAAATGAGAAAACAGATTTGTTTAGAGTACATGTTCCATTTTTATAGCATGAGAACAGTACAATCAACTATTTATTCTGCCATGGTTTGCATCAGTGATTTAGAATTTCTATGATGGGCATAGAGACAGCCTACTTTGGCCTCACCTGATAGGCACAACACCCAGAGTTCAGTTTCTTTGACTTTGATATTTATTACTAAATGCAGAAGTTTCCTGCTCTTTACTTTGTCTTATATTTTTTAAGCAGGTTCCAACCTAAATGAAGAGGTGAGGTTATTAGCTGCAAGTAAGTTAATATGAGGACCACCAGGAAGCCAGCCGCTCCGCAGTATGTGATCAGAACTGTGTGTTCCAAGGGGAGGAAACATTTGGCGAGAGCATACCCCGTGGGTGTCACGCTGCCCTGGAAAGCAAGCCAGAATGTTACGCTTCAGTGAGAGCTCCAAGCTCAGCCCAACCTGACAGTCTGACTTAGAAACAACACTGGAGGGCAGTGGGGGGACCTGGCTTTAGCATGCACAACCTACCCATCCAGTACAGTCGTAACAGAGAAGGGGAGAGTAATGTTGGACAGCCTGGAACCTGGCTTCCCAGAGAACCAGCCCCTGGCACACAGGGCTCCTCGAGAGCAGTGGGCATATGTGAGTGAAGAGACGTGGAGATCTGGATCCATGGTCAAGGAATAAAGACACAAAGAGGCTGTTGTTTCATGCAGTTTGTCACAAAATACATATGTGGGGCCATCTGAGATTTTTTTGTAGTCCTTTCTGCTCTATGGAATGATAGCAGATGTTTCATTTACCATGAATTTGAAAACAGGAGGGCTTCCCCATCTTTTTATGAAGGGAAGTACTTGATGTGAAGGTTTGGTGAACCAGGTGCTGGGCCCCAGGGGTAAAAGCAAGGAGCTGGAACACCAGGTGGTCGTTAATTGAAGCATCTTTAATAACTGGCAGAGCTGCAGTACTTCTCTACCAGGGCAATGGCCATGGGCGGGGGAATAAGATGACAGACTATAGGAAAGGAAATTATCCTGTTTCCTTAGGAAATTAAACACACAGAGCCTAACATCAGAGGGTACAGCCATGCCAGCAGGACAAAACTTGCCCCCCTCTGCCCCAACCCTGGGAACGATGCTATGTTTATCTCCAGAGAGGTGTTTAGGCTGAGGGGTAGAATTGAATTCAGTGCGTGCGTGCGTGCGTGCGTGCGTGCGTGCGGCGTGTGTGTGTGCGTGTGTGCGTGCTCGCGCGTGTGCAGTTAGGGGTGTTTATGGCTTTTGTATATTTCTACAGATTGCAGCAGCATTCAAATAGTTGATTACTGTGTTGATTTAAATCCTTAATGAAAGCATTCAGACAAAAATAAACGTTCATATTACCATAATGAAGCTGGGGTTGTTTCTGTTCCTCCAACTAAAGGAAGGCACGCTGAGCTCCAGCAGGCCGGCCCCGTGGAACACCTCGCATGCGCTGTGCGTGTGGCCGCTCAGGACCAGCCGCGGCTGCAGCCACCATAACAGCTACCGGGTGGGGAAAGCAAGAGGGTTAGGGCCTGCAGGGGACTGCCCAGCGCAGAACTTACGGCACTGGGGCAAATACAAAACAACTTCTTCACAGTAATAAGCTCAGGCTCTTAGAGATCACCTATTTCCAGCCCAGATTGTACCGTTTTTATCTTATTTTTGTAAATTTATTTCATAAAATAGTATGCATTATATAGCATATATTTGAGAAAGCACATCTTAAATTATGTATGTATGTGTGTATATATCTTTAAGTCCCATTCACTTTTCTCAACATATTTAGGTTGATGGGGAAATTCTAATTTGATATTAGAAAACAGAGGTGAAGTTAGTGAGGGAAGGGGAAAAGGACGTGGAAATCTGAAGTTATCACCAAAACCCTGCCCTCCATCCTTCACTGATAACCCTGCAGGTCGTCTGCCTTTGAGTCCCCAGCCTGGTAGACAGGCAAACCTTTTGTGAAGCCTCCCGAGAAAGCACATCGTATCTCTCCTTGAAGGGGATGCCTCTTTCTTCTGGGGGTGCTGCATCCTCTCCAGAACAGTTAGCATCACTTCTCCGGTAAAGTGGGAAGTGCTGCCCAGAATTTAGAAAAGGCAGATGTCATGAGATCTTGGTTTGTCCTGCCAAATACAAGGGCAGCTCTCCCCACCCCTCACCTGCAGCAGGATTGGAGCTGACGCTGGCAGCCTGTCTCCACACTGACTGGGGTGATGTTCCTGCCGGGCGAAATCGGCCAGTCACTGACTCGGTGAATGGCAGGAGGGAAGAAGCTGAGATTAACCACAGACAAAGGAACGCCAGCTTGCTGTGCCCTCAGCAGACATCCAAGCACAAGACACCTATGCCATCCCGCTGACCTCCTACCTCTCGAGAGCAGTTCAGTCTGTGAGAAATTTCAGTGAGTTCAGCTTCTGCTTCAGAGCAAATTCTACAGTTGTCCCCTTCCAGGGCAACGCTGTTGACCATCACAAAACTGAGGCAGAGAAGAGCGAGCATGCGTCAGGCCCATGTCCAATTCTCCAACACCGCTCCCCCCAAAAACCAAGGGCCCAAGAGAACATGCCCTGAATAGTTTTCAATCCCAGCCAGATTAATGTGCATTTTTAGGGTTAGAGTGGGGTACAAGTAAAAGGGTTTGTAATCCCAAACTTGTGAGAAATCCCAGCTCATGGAGCTCTGAGGTCAGTCTCTACTAAGCTCAAATCTACCCACAGGTAAGTGACTTAGCCTCTCTGCGCTCTGTAAAGATGAGGATAGTAAGAGATATCCCCACCATCAGCTCGTTATGAGGAGTGAAGAATACAAAAGATTAGAACCTGCCCCTGAAAGTACTCAGTAAATGTTAGGTATCCTAATTACTTCACACAGTGAACCACAGGCAATATGCTGTCATATCTGGGCATTCAGCAAATAAGGTGGGGCAGCAGCTGGTCACTATAGTTAACAGTATGGATAATCCCAACCAAAGAAAACAAAAAATCTATTATTGTCTCCTTTACAACCCTGTTACCTGAGTTATATTTTTATAAACTTTCATTACATATGCTTTTATTTCCTACATGTACCAACTGGTTAGAATGAAGAAGGTGAAGATTGCTTGAAATTTAAAGAATTTTTTTAAGATTTATTTATGCATGCATGCAAGAACTGGGGTGCAGGCCAGAGGTATGAAGTGAGAGGGTTCACCAGAGACAGATGGGAGCCAGAACAGGCAGAACTGCTGAAATACACTGCTGAGGGGAGCAGCAGGTGAGACAGGAGGAATCTGCTGTTCCATATGTAGGTTAGCTCCCTGGCCAGGTGTGGCACACTCTCTGCCAACAGAGAGACCCCACGATATATCTTCTTCTGGACCCTTTATTCTTCTCCCTCGCGAGCCTCTCTCTCTCTCTCTCTCCTCCTCCTCCTCCCTGCAGCCTCCCCCCCCTGCTCCTCTTGCTTGCTTCCTTCGCTTGCTCTAGCTTGCCTCCTCTCTGCTGCTCCCCCCCAGAGTCCGGTATGGCAGTTGCTTAAATAACATTCGTTGACCAATCAGAGCACTGCTTACGTGTACATTGGCCAATCAGAGCACTGCTCACGTGTACAACAGGCGGGTTTGGCTGCTGAATCATGGGGCTGGAGTCCCGGGCACCCCGACAGCCAGGGATCAGACTCAGTCCTGACGGAAGGGTGAGACTTAGCCTCTATGCCACCAGGGAGGCCCTATTTAAAGAACTTTCATGATAAGTAGCTGTCTGGCCAAATGACCAGCAAGATGATAAGCATACTTTGCCTCCCTACACCTGGGGGAATAACTCAACTGTGTCCAGTCTTCAGCATGACTACCAAAGGAAGCTGACTGACAGGAAAAAGGAGAGAAGAAGCAAGTATCCATGGAAAACCAACTGAACGCTGGTTCACACAGACCTCTGGGAGTTTGGCACAGGTTATTGCATTTCATGGGCCCACTGAGCTGCTGTGCTCAAAGTCAGCAGAATACCAGATACCTACGGAGAGGAGGTGACCAAACAGGAAAAGACATTCTCTCCCTTCTTCTCTCTCCAGTATCTGCAACTAGAATAATGTGTACAGTCTTGTCCACTGTGCTGCAAACACACATGGACAGGAAAGAGCCCCAAAATAAGCTTGAAAGTGGCCACACAGGAGGGAAGGTGCTGATGATCAAGACTACAGGGTGAGGCGGGCTTAGAAGTTAAGGGGGTACTTAGCTACAAAGCACAGAAAACACACACTGCCACTAAGTCCTCAGACCTAACCACAGGAGCATTCTTTACAAGGGGAAATCAGAGAACTGTAAACAAATGCCGGTACAAGAAGACTAATGAATGTACATCACCTAGCGATAGGGCTGGCACAAAGAATGAATTCCTCTCAGTGCCTGAGCAAAGCCAGAGATGGACTCATTGTGGAGCTGCCCACAGCTTTTGTCAGAGACCGCACACCAGGCCAGAGAGCGTGTGGGCCTGACCAGCGCAGCGGCCTCCCTTAAAAATTAAGGTTCCAAAGACTTCAGGAAAATTCATGAATAATACTCACTTAATTCCTTTCCAAGAAAACAGCCTCTCAGGGTTGAAAACTTTCTCAAAACGTTTTATTTTGTATGCGTCCATCCTATACTCAATGGTAAGAGGAAACAGGTTTCAGAACATGCCATTTCAGTACCTCCTAAGAGTGATTAAAAGTACAGAAAATAACTCAGGATTTGCGTACCAGAATAATGTTGCACGTGCTCACGACCCTGGGCCAAAAGGTGCTACTCTCAGCTGCACTGCCCTCTATCCATGAGGCCTGGACCAAGTGACGTGGTCCCCAGGACCTCAGGTCTCCTGTTGGTTTCAATAAGTAAAATATCCCTGGGGCGGGCGGGCAGGGGATATGACCCCAAGTGGATACCTGAAAAGATGTATAGTCCCCAACCTAAGATATGCTTTGTTTATTCCTACATACTTTGATAAATTTTAATGTGTTAAGTTAGGCACAGTAGGAAATGAACAAGAGCGAAAAATAAAATAGAGCAACTATAATAATATAAGTAATATCAGCATGCTCACTCTCCCAAAGCATCTCAGAGGATGAGTTATTTTGGACTACAGTGACTGTAGGAATGGAATGAGGACAGTCAAGCTTCTACTGACCTAACAGGACCTGGGAATGAGTTAACACCTGGACGTAAAGTGCCAACACAGGCATATCATAAGCACTGTATGTTAACTGTTAAAGTCCAAATGGCTTGATTTTCTGATTCCCAAGGAAAATAACTGGCCATTAAATGTAAGGTTCAAGTTAGATCACCCAAAGGCACCTACAAGTCATACATTTAACAGAGATTTGTTGGGGGTGCTCATGATGAAAAGCCGGAACTTCTTGCCCTTATGGGGCTTAAGTTCTTTTGGGGCATATAAATGCCCATCACGCTGCACAACTAAGGTCTGAAGTGGAGCAGCACAACTAAGGTTAGAGTGAGCAAGCGCATGCAGGACATCATGCTTCAGGAACTACTTACTGATAGTGGAAGCCAATGTCATGGTTGCCAGCAACCACCTTCAGCTGCACGTGCTGCGGATGTCGGAACATTTTCTGAAACCTGGCGACATCGTCTGCCCAGGCCTGTGGGGGAAAGGATGGCTGTGAAAACCCAGAGAACCCTCTCTTCCCTGGAGCTAAAAGACATCATATGAATTCTGATGATGATAAGTTCATTCCCTGCCTAAGTCAGATGTTCAGAAGCCTAATTTAGAATGTGAAATTCCATGTTATCCTTCTTTTCCTAAGATACGCTTAGTATTTTAATCATTTCAAATATTAATTTCACTTAAGTGGCAATCATGCTATCTCCCACCTCAAGACATTAATTGCAAGCCCCAAGATATCTGACCTATTTGTCTATTATTTTCAGACCCCATGAAGATGCTGCATGGACCCCAGGTTGAAAATGGCTTGAGATCTGGACATGTTATAAGAACAAACTCTTCGAAAATTCCAAGTAAATTCTTTGCATGTTTCAACCAAGACAAGGATGAGCACATCCCTTCGGGATGTGAACTGATCAGATGTGGGAGGGAAAAAGAGCAAAATACACAAACATATCAAAACTTCCCTAACATTAACATTAACCATTAAGGCTTGACAATTATGTTAGTGTAGTTCTTTCATTTATTAAACCAAAAATATCAGCTAGATTACTGTTTTTATTCAGAATACTCATAACTTTATTTTAAAGGTTTTTAAACATGACTCAACCTACAAAAATATGCCAGAAAGAGTCCTATGTTTGCAAAGACTTAACTGTAAGAAATAAGAGTTTCTGTTAGAATAGCATAAAATTTTAAAAATAACATCCAATGTTGCCCTTAATTTTCAATAATTTACAATTTTCATTGTACAACTAGTTGTTTTTTACAAATGACACTTCCATAATCTCCTATTTAGTTAAGGACTAGATTATAACAAACATTCTGAGCTGACAAGCAGTGAGTTTCTGCCATATAACTAGCCTAAACTTTCTTTGTACAATTTTTGGACCATTCTGGGGAATGCCAGTGATTTTTTAAATTCCCTCAAAATATCCCTTCCATAAGCTATTAATGACTGAACATTTCTAACTTGGCAGCAGTAACAGCTCTTTTTATTTCTCATTAACTCCAGGAATTTCACAAGCAAGGCTTCGTGACTGCTGAGTTAAGTGGCCTTTCTCTTTGGTTTCTGGGAAGGCTTACGTCACACCAATACCTAGGCAGAGGTCATGGCCTCCAAAGGCACAGCCTTTCATACCAAGGCCTGTGGCTCCTTCTGCACCTCTCTCTCAGTAGAAAATAAGAGAAACAAGCAACTTTTATAGCACAAATATCCAATTTTGTAGCATAACTACAGAGCATAATTCTGGCCATTTGGTAGTTAGATAAAAGAATGAATGTAAAGTTAAACAGACATTTCAACATGTATACTGTAATTTTGGGGACTATTGACATGGTGTCCATTTGCCTGTTTTTCCATTTCCAGAGAAGTTCATGGGAACACGCATCCAACAAATTGATATCTGTCTGATCTACATATTTCCCACAGGCAGTTATAACATTAGCCACCATTAATCTAATGGTGGTTCCAAATGGTGTTGGAGAAAGACCCTTAAAATCTTCCGGACAAATGAGCAAGTTCATTTTCTGTAAGCAAAACTACCAGCCCTCACTGGCATTGTCTCCTGGATTCTCAAAGTAGCCTGTGCTGGACCCTCAAAGCAGGAACCAGGTGCCTGGGTCACAGGGTCCTACCTGGGGGGAGCTCCACTTCCCTTCATCAAAGATGTCCCCCAGAATGAAGACGACTTCCGGCTGCAACAACCACAGGGCCGTCTGGAAGGCTCTCTCCATTTGCCACTCCCTTGAAGCAAAAGGGAAATTAAGACATCAGTCTGGTTTTTTGAGTAGTGCCCTTCTGTCTTAGGCACCACCTAAAAAAAATAAACTGAAGGGCCCTCCCTGGTGACACAGTAGGTTAAAGAATAGCACTATGAAGCTAAAGCCACTTCCGCATGAGTTCGATCCCCACCTGCCCCAGAGGTGATCCACATGGCACGGCAGACCTCTCCTGTCTGCCCACTGCTCTCCTCAGCAATGTACTTCGTCAGTTCTGCTCCCCCTCTCTCTGTCTCGTCTCATGTCCCTGCACCTCTGGTCTGCATGCCAGTTCTGTATGCATAAATAAATAAAAATCTTGGCCCTCCCTGGTGGCGCAGCGGGTTAAAGCACTGCACTGAGAAGCTGAAGCCACTTCCGAATCAGTTCGATCCCCACCTGCCCCGGAGGTGATCCACATGGCACGGCAGACCTCTCCTGACCCACCCGCTACTCCCCTCAGCAGTGTTCTTCGTTGATCTGCCTGTTCTGCTACCACACTCTGTCTCCCCTTCCCCTCTGGCCTGTACCCCAGTTCTGTAAGCATAAATAAATAAATCTTTTGAAAAAAAAAAAAAGTAAACTGAAAGTGGCCCATTCTCCTTGCTGGGGTTTCATTTCTTTTTTTTTTTTTTAAATATTTATTTATTCGTACAGAACTGGGGTGCAGGCCAGAGTTGCGGAGGGTGAGAGGATTCACCAGAGACAGAGTGGGGAGCAGAACAGGCAGATGGACGAAGTACACTGCTGAGGGGAGCAGCGGGCGGGTCAGGAGAGGTCTGCCGCGCCATGTGGTCGCCTCCTGGGCAGGCGGGGATCAAACTCATGCGGAAGTGGCTTCAGTTTCTCAGTGCAGTGCTTTAACCCGCTGCGCCACCAGGGAGGGCCCGGTTTCATTTCTTTTTAAAGGAACCTTAACTAATTTCCTGCGTTTAAAGTTGAGAGTAGAAAATGACAGACCAATCAATATCAAAACTCAAATCTTGTAGACTTCACTCATGCCCATAATCAGTCACTGGGAAGAGAAGCAAATGACCAGAGCTTGAGATCCAGCATCTGACAGGCAGTCGCTGGACAGCCTCCAATCACTAAATGGTAGTACAGACTTGGAAATGTCACTTACTCTCTGATTTCAAGTGTCCTTGTTGCTAAGTCAGATAACCAAACCTACTCTCACAGGATAGTCATGGGATCAAATGAGAGAACATTTATAAAATGTCCAGCACAGCATCTGTGCCTTGTCAAGCCTCCCCTGCTGCCAAATCAACTCTAACCCACTTCATTTTCCTACAGACCCCAACTTTTACCTCCTTCTCAAGGTATGCCCCAGGATGCTTCTCCCCTACAAAAATGGCGGGATGGAGAGAGGATGTCATGTGCTGAGGCATGAGCAGGGAAAGATAATTTTGGTCAAAGGGCTTGTCCAGGCCCTTGCGTAGTGTACATCTCTATTTAAAGGTTTATCTTGAGAGAGACCTCCTAAAATGCATTTCTCAGTTTCCCCTGATTGGGTATTCTCCAACCTGAAGAAGAAAGGATCTAGAAGCAGCAGTAGCTAGAGGGTAAGGAAGATTGCTTGGAGGGCTGACCATAACAGAGCCAAAGGAACCCAAGTCTCACCCAAGTCCTTCTCCAAATAATGCCCCTTTGGACTTAAACTCTTAACAAACAGAGCAGCCCCTTCCTCCATCTCTCCATTCATCCTGTCTCCCCCAGCCACTCTGAGGACATTAGACATATTCCCCTCCCATCTGGCATAAGGTTCATCCAGCTAGAAGAATGCTCCCCTCATAAGAATAAAGATCCGTTTAGAGAGGCACAAACGCCACCATTGTAAGGAACAAGGTTGGGTTATGGAGCAAGAAGGGGAGATCTCTGACCTAGCAACTGAAGTACCCATCAGACCTCTTTTGGTGGGTGATATTCACAATAGCCAAGAGGGGCAAACAGCCTGGTGTCTACTGACAGATGAATGATTAAAATGTGGCTTAACACACAATGAATACTTAGTCTTTCCAAGAGAGGAAATTCTGACACTTGGTACTCAAGGATGAACCTTGAGGTCATTATGCTAAATGCAATGAGCCAATCACAAAAAGACAAAGACTGCAAGAGTCCACTCACATGCAGGCAGAGTAGTCAAATTCAGAGAGACAAAGTAAAATGGCAGCCATCAGGGCGGAAAAGGAGAAAACACGGAGTTCAGAATCTCAGTTTGGGATGAGGAAAGGCGTAGGGATGGATGGAGGTAATGCACGCACAACAATGTGTAGGCACTAAACCACTGATCAGGACACAAAAATGTACCTTAAGAGGATAACTTTCATGGAATGCAAATTTTACTGTGATTGAACTCTTCAAAAAGCTTCAGATGAGAAAACAGACAAACCAGCTATGCAGGCCTAAGCTGGAGAAACAGGCCCTGAGCCCCTCTGCAAGGGACAGCCACCATTCTGCTCTGCCACTCCTGCTGTGGGAAGGCAAAAAGCTGGTGGACTCCAAACTACACACCTGTGGCTGAACGGCCCACCCACCAGCTCTGTCTGCTCTCCTGCCCAGGGAGTAGAAAACCCACTGTTGTGACCACCCCCAGTGTCAGCATGGTGCAGACATTTTCTTCACGCAGTCTGTGAAGTTTCTCGCATAACCCAATTAATAACAAGGAGGGCAGAGACTGGCTTAGAGGGCTCTCAGTAAGCTGGCGAAAGTCATAAGACAAACCAGACTGCCTCCCAAACTCTGGCTCCTTCTATAAAAGATGACCAGTAGAAAATTCACGGAAAAGGGAGAGTCCCCAAATGTCCTTCCATGAAAGGAAAACAAGCAGTGAGTACCCTGAAGCCTTGGAATCTGATCTGTGGGGAGAGGGGCGAGGGCTGGTACCTAACTCCCTGGTACCCTTTGCCTACAGAATTTCAGAGATTCCTGGTTCGGGTTCTTACCTTCGTAATTTATCCAGCCAGTGGCCTCTTACTTCCCCAAGCAAGTGGGTATCAGCCAAAAACATGGCTTTCAGCACAGGTTGGAGCTTCTCTTGTTTACCACGATGAGCTGGAGTTTTCACTTCAGGCCAATTACATTGAAAGATCACTAAGTAATAGATTAAAAATTCACAAAACAGAAGCACAGCAAGGACACTAGCTGTAAGTTTCAACAGCAAAAATGTCCTCCTATTTAAAAGATGAAAATTCTGGTTTCCAAGTCCCAGTCTGATTATTGGCATTTTTCCTGTCCAGGAGTTGCCAAAAAGCAAGAGTCAAATCCATCAAGATTTCACGATGAGAAAACTGTAGGCTCCCAGGTAAGGTACAGATGGTGCCCAGGTCTGATTCATATGCCTAAAGAGGAAGGGGAAAGAACTGGGTTATATTCATTAATATCCTCAGTTCCCTCTATTAAGGACTAAAGCATTACACAATCCTGTCTACATTCTCAAATAAATGAATTGTCCTGTACTTTTAGTCACCTTGTAACAGGGTGGTCCCCAGGAAAAGAGGAGGTTCCAGGATCCCTGCCCCACTAAAAAGGAGGGTGGAGCTGAGCAGGAAGGAGAAGAATCTGGAGAGGAGATTGAAGAGGAAGGAAGCAGGCTGGAGAGCCAGGAGGAGCCCTGAGGGAGGCATGTGGAGCAGAGACATGTGAAAACGTGGCTCTTCTTTCTTGGCCCTGCACTGGCTGAAACAGAGGTGGGTGAGAGACCCATGTGGAGGTTGACTATGGCAGCACTTATCTTGATTTTGACTTTGCTCTTTTCCTTCCAGACTTGTCTGGCCATTTCTGACCCTTTTCCATGGGTCCCGGCCAGAAGGTGCTTTAGACTTGTGGCAGGCTTTCAGGCCTTGCTTTGGACCAATCCCTTTTGGGTGGACTTTTACTCACCAGGGGATGGTAACTTTGGGTGTCTGAATTAGAATCTATATTTTTTGTCTTTTCTGTTTTGCACACTAATTGTATTAAAGTTCTTTTTCCATGAAGGATCTTTTGTTTTGTCTTGATGTGGTAAATGGCAGACCCTATTTATAGTAAGCAGGTTTGGGGGTTCAGGGGTGCCCCTCCCTCTCCCCTGTAACAACCTTACTGATAAGGAAAATAACTAGTTTCTTAAGAAGTCCTTATACTTCTTACAACTTAAGAAGCCTTGCTATATACATATGTAAGAACAATGTTTATTAGGAGGATCTTCCCACTATTTTACTATCTTTCAAGATAATAAAGTTTTGTTACTAGTTTGGAAATTATCAAATAGGAATATAAGATATATATCTTGTATAAAATAGGAAACATAATAAGAAAAGTCAACAAATATTACGTAAGTGTAATTTGACAGGATTTCAAAGGATTTGCCAGAACCCATCTTAGACCCCTATAATGTGTTGTCTTTGGTATGAATTTATCACTTTTCTAAGTAGCTTTAAATTAGTCTTAAAATTCTAGATGGGGCCCTCCCAGATTAAAGTACAGCACAAAGAACCTAACCCACAGTCACTGCGGCATGAGTTCCATCCAGCCAGGGAGGTGACCCACATGGTGCAGCAGACCTTTCCTGTCTTGCCCACCACTCCCCTCAGCAGTGTACTTCATCAACCTGCCTGTTCTGCTCCCCACTCTGTCGCTGGTGAATCCTCTCACCCCCTGCACCTCTGGCCTGTGCCTCAGTTCTGTATGCTTATACATACACATAAATAAAAATCTTACCAAAAATTCTAGATAATCTTTTATAAGAAATTTATGTGCAATGGTTTCTCTGTAGGAACCACTAAAACGTTGTTGGATTCATCTAAATTGTAGCTAAAATTTGCATCCTGCTGTTGAAGATCTATTGCTAACACATCTGAAGAAGATGGTAAACAGCCCCAAAGAGGTAACATTCTAATGAAGTTTCCTCAACATATGCCTGAAACATGAAAATAAAAATGGGTGGTAACCTGGAAGCAATGGAGAAGTGCCACAAGTCCCTGACCAGACATCGTAACTGAGCCAATAAAGAAAGAAATCCATTTCCTGGGTTATGATTTTATATGAATCTAGAAACCTTCACAGGGTCTTCAGGGTCTAGAACAATTTTTATGAAATTCAGTCTTCAAACTGTTCAAATTTGCACATAGAAATTAGTAAACCTCATTCCCTATAAAAGTTCCCAGGTGTAGCAGTGCCAGAGTACAAAGTACACAAACATTGCCAGGGACCATGTCAGAGCAGAAAATAGGTGAAGAAAGATCAGATTTGGGGGTCACTTGTTCCTGGAAACAAAGCCCTCCACCCCAAAGCTGGATGTGGCAGTTGGACTTGGAAACCCTGCAAATTCTCAGTACCTAGTGCAGAGAGTGGAGGAAAGTTTCCTATGGGCAAGTCATGCCCTCTACCAGCTATAAAACCCCTCCCTACCTTCCCTGGGCTCCTAGCCCAATCTAGTCAGGAGAACTTTGCTTACTATCAGAAAAATAGGTGGCAGGGTAGGCATGGGTCTGAACGACAAGGTACTGCTGGCAGCCAATTTGGCATCCCACAAAGCACCCATCCCTACTGTCTGGACTTCAGGAAGCCCTGGCTTCCTAGCCCATGAAAGACAGAAGAGTGACACCTTCTAAAAGTACATTGACAGTGGGAATGTATGTAAAACACCTTGAGCTGCTGGTAGCCAGCCTGGCAATTTCAAGAAACACTAGTTCCTCCCCCATCTGGGTGGGGCAGAGCAGACATTTGGACAACCTATTACAAAAATCTGTAACCTCTTGTAGTACCTGCCCGAAGCCCAAGCCCACGGGCTACTCCTCCTCAGGCCAGAGACTCTGAGTAAAGATTCTGCAGCAAAACCTGCTGAGATCAGAACTAAGCTGCAGCTGAAGGGCTAGTTGAAGTTTAGAGTTCTTGGGAGAAAACCACAGGTGGTCTGCCTTGATCAGAATTGAGCACACAGTGATTAACATCCCTCTTGGCCAGCTGCAGCACTGAGTGGGCTTATTCTCTTGACATATTGCAGCAACATTTGCATCCCCACACATCCAGCTCACACAATGTAGGCTGGGTTCTTGGACTGGACTAGCATCCTGTGACAGTTCTTGAACTCAAGTCATCCTAATTGGTGATGATGTTTCCAACAATATAACATAAAGAACACCATCTAGCACTCTTGGCCTGCAATTCTAAAGCAATTAACATCACTGAGAAGGAAAACACTAGCTCAAGCCACAGAAATGATCACAGAGCATCAAAGAAAAATGAGAAAGTAGAAGAATTCAACCAAAATGATGGATCAAGACAAAACCTTGAGGGAAAATCACAACACAACACAAATAACCAAATAACTGGAATAAGACTTCAGAGGTGCCTCTCTTTTTCCTTCTCCTTTTCCAAATAAACCTGTTCTTTAAAATAGAGAGAGGCACATGGCGCGGCAGACCTCTCCTGACCCGCCCGCTGCTCCCCTCAGCAGTGTACTTC
>NW_004567117.1:2080865-2097794 GCF_000260355.1 Condylura cristata | reverse complement strand
AAAAAAAAAAAAACTTAACAAAGGAGGAGAAAGACCTCCACAATGAGATCTGTAAAAAAGTTAACAGAAACAAAAGAGAAGGAAAATTAACACTATTAACACTATTAAAATGCCCTTTACCCAACACAATATACAGATTTCATGAAATCCCTATCAAATTCCAACAACTCCTTTTAAGGAAATTGAGCAAAAACACTGCTGAAATTTGGATGGAGTCACAAAACACCCCAAATAGCCAAAGCAATCCTGAGAAAAAAAAGAATAAAGGCATTATGTTGCTGAGCTTCTAATTATACTACAAAGCAATAGTAATCAAAACAGTATGACACTGGAACAAAATAGACCAATTGATTAATGGAACAGAATTGCAAGTTCAGAAATAAAATCACATTGATAGGGGCAGGGAGCCAATAACACATAATAAAGGAGGAAAAATCTATTCAAAAATGGTGCTGGAAAAAATTAGACAGGTACATGCAAAAGAATGAAACTAGACAACTATCTTACACTAGACACAAATATTAATTAAAGATGGATTAAAGACTTGGATGTAAGGTCAAAAATCACAAAATACACAGAAGAAAACAATGGCAAATGTTTCATGATATTTATTTGAGGGGTGTCTTTGGGGTCTCACCATTGCAACAAGGGAAACAAAAGAATAAATAACAAAGGGTTTACATCAATTTAAAAGGCTTCTGCACTGTGAAAGAAACTATCATTAAACAAAAAGATAGCCTACAAATGTAAGATATTTGTACACCATACTTCCGGCAACAGCCTAATATTCAAGGTCTACAAAGAATTCAGATATGACTCAACAAAAAGAAAACAAATTGCCCGATCAACAAAAGTGAGCCCAAAGCTAAACAAACACTTCGCCAGAGAACACATGAAAAAAAAATGTTGATTATCACTTATCATCAAGGAAATGTAAGTCATAACCACAATGAGTTACTACCTCACAACTGTGAGAATAGCCTGTATCAATAAGGTTAGAATAAGTGTTTGTGAAGATGTGGATAGAAAGAAATCTTTGTATACTATTGGTTGGAATGTAGAGTAGTCCAGCCTGTATGGAAAACAGTATGGAAGTGTCTCAAAATATTAAAAATTGATCTACTTGGCCCTCCCTGGTGGCGCAGCAGGTAAAGCCACTTACACATGAGTTCAATTCCCACCTGCCCCAGAGAAGATCCACATGGCGTGGCAGACCTCTCCTGACCCGC
This sequence comes from Condylura cristata, assembly GCF_000260355.1. Classification (NCBI taxonomy): domain Eukaryota; kingdom Metazoa; phylum Chordata; class Mammalia; order Eulipotyphla; family Talpidae; genus Condylura; species Condylura cristata. The sequence continues at coordinate 2,096,565 of NW_004567117.1, read as the reverse complement.
CCGCTGCTCCCCTCAGCAGTGTACTTCGTCGATCTGCCTGTTCTGCTCCCCACTCTGTCCTGGTGAATCCTCTCACCCTCCGCATCTCTGGCCTGTACCCCGTTCTGTATGAATAAATAAATAAATGTTAAAAAAAATTGATCTACTACATAATCCAGCAATTCTACTCCAAGATATCTCCCCAAATAATACAAAAATTATAATTCAAAGGGACATAAACATTCCTATGTCCCCTGCAGCACTACCTACAATAACCAAGCTATGGAACAGCCTAACTGCCCAAGGACAGGTTAAGTGGATTGAGAAGATGTGGCATACACATGCTGGCTTGGCTATTAAAAAAAAATGAAATCCTAAATCCTACCTTTGAAATAACATGAAGGGGACTGGAGAGGATTTTGTTTGTGAACACAGCTATACCACTGATCCATATACGGTATTATAAATCAACATCATTTCAATAAAACATAATCATAACAAATAAAAGTCCCTAGCTTATTTCACAGTGGTACTCTACAATAATCAACCATTAAGCTATGGAAACAGTTTAAAAACTCAGCTAAAGAAAAATAAATAGGGTCAAACACATTTTCTGCCATGATCAAAGCTTAAATTATAATCCCAGAATTGGAAGTATCTCCAGAAACTGTAAGCCTCTTTGTGGCTATTCGGAGTGGACAGTGGCAGCTGCTAGGCTGTGCTATTAACTACTCTCTTTCATTTGTGGCAGCTGAAATGACAGGATGGGGTGAAATGGAAGGTTTTGGGGCCTGTGCCTTGTCTTCACTCTTCTTTTGTCTTTACATGAATGGTAATATAAGTATAGATTAAATACTTGACTGAAGAAGGAACACAAATGCTGGGTTATAAGTACGTCCTTTCAGACAGAGAGGCCAAAACAGCCTTGAATGTGATCTGAGATCAACTGCTCACACTAAAGTCCTACTCTGAACAGCTGCAATCTCTTTGTCAACCAGTTCCAGGCCATCGGTGATCATCTACTACACCTTACCCTTAATTAGAACTTCCTCACCACCTCTGTTTGCTTTAAGATACAAAGAGACCCTTCCTTACCTCCCAGAAAGCAGGAAATAATTGTCCCTTGTGAAAGAAGATAGAAGTTAGAATTATCACCAGGGGCAGGGAGTTTGGGACAAAGAAGAATATAAATAAACCTTGTTACTTCTTCACCCACTTACTGCTCTACACACACAAAAAAAAACCTTTCTCTTGTCAATTCTTTACAAACATAGTGTGTCAATTCTTCACAAATGCATTGTTTCTTTTTCTACAAGGTAGTCACTTCCTGGCTTCTCATACTTGCATGCAGCTCTTTTTTTTTTTTTTTTAAGATTTATTTATTAATGCACACAAGAACTGAGACACAGGCCAGAGGTGCAAAAGGTGGGAGGATTCACAAGTGGGGAGCAGAACAGGTGAACCTACTGAAATACAGTGCTAAGAGGAGCAGGTGAGTTAGGAGAGTTTTGCCGCACCATGTGAATCACTAAACTGGCCGGGGATTGAACTCTCACTGCAGTGGCTGCCACAGCTTCGTTTAACCTATCGTTTAACCTTCGTTTAACCTGCTGCGCTTTAACCTATCACACTACTGGGGAGAGCAATGCAGCTCTTGAACATACAAAATTACACCTGAATTTCCCCTGTTAATTTGTTCTATTCCATTACTAGGCTCACTAATCTAGTACATTAGAAGGGGAAAATGTTTCACCCCTACACTTTCTAAAACCTATTTCCTCAGACCACAGTAGGCCAGTTGAGAGGAAAGGAATATTAGCCTTGTAAGTTAGGTTTGAGAGTCTTCTAATGTGCCAGTCTTTATAGGCTCCAGATTTTACAAGATAAAAACCAGGATGACAATTAGATCAGCACTCTTTTCTACACCCACAGATTTTCATCTCACAGAAGCTTGTTTCCGTAGTGATAACTAATATCTTGGAACACAGTAAGGAGAGCTGAGAAGGCCGGCATCTCGGCAACACTGCCTTAACAAGCACAGCCCACAGCGGGACTCTGGGCTGACAGAACATGGGACTGTAGTCCTCCCACTTCCTTCACCCTCTAGTCAGATGACAGAGACAAGCTATGGTTTTGCACTCACAAGAAACAGGAGCTCTCCCTGACCAGATTCCCAAGCACAACTGATGGCCTGAGCCAGCTCAGCATGGCCTTCAGCATCCAGGTAACTGCTGCTGAGGCGATGATTAGCCAGCTTGGGTAGGAGGGCCTCATGGCACAGAAATCAAAGGTTTGAGGAGCCTTGGCCCTTCCCTCACACTTCTATGTTCTTTTTTCCACAAAGAAATTAAAAATATACAACACAGAACCATTTGTCATAGGACTTAGAATGAAGGAAAGAGGAAAGGAAGGAGAATGGGGGAGGAACTAGGGGAAAGAAGGAAGTAAAGGAAAGAGAAGAACAAAAAGCTAGGTGGTTCTTGAGAAAACCCAAACATCATGTGAATCACCTTTCTGGTAGAATATGATCATTTGAAAAAGAAAAAAAAATGGAGCTCATCAGAGTGAAGTCATATTTGACAACTTCTGACACTAAGTCCTTTAACATACTTCCTTTTGCTCTCATCTTAGAAAATTATTTTTTCCCTCAATCCAGAACTCATATTACTCATCAAATCAGTATTCCTAGTACTGTCATTCTGGGCAAAGCATGTCCCATTTTACCTTTGGAAATGGAAACAGTAGAAGGAGGGGCCATCTATTCTCTTCCTAAAACAGGCACAGCAAGGCAAGCACTTCAGACACTTTTAAGAGAAGCATGTAAGTGCCATGTCACTCCTGATGGGTGTGAAGTGACCTTGTCCTTGCTTTCCCATCTTCCACCAAGCCATAGACCAATTCCCCAGCCAGACCTGTGCCCTCCTTTTCTAAGACAGCTGAGGGAAACACTGCCAACCCAGCAACGGGGAACAATGCAGGCAGCTCCATCCCCACCACCCACTCCGCCCCCACAGAACTGCATAAACCCAGCCCTGCCTTTCTTGACAATAAATAAGAAATCCTTGTAGCTCTATGAGGATTTATGAGGATTTCTCGTCCTATTCTTTTCATCCGCTTATGAATCCCACCAGCAGAAAGCGCCAAGCTGTTGAACTGGGAAGAATTTAACTGCACCCCTTCTCGGTGACTTTGGTCAAGCCATTTCCACTTTTTGACACTCATAATGGGGATTACAGAACATACCTCCATTGACATCATGGAGATTGATGGAACTAATGTTCATGACAATGCATAATAATAATATTGTAGATCCTTCTACAATGCAGGTATTTCAGGATTAGGCTAGAGATTATAATTTGCAAACTGGTAAATCCCATAAGACATAATGTGATGATGTGTAATTCAAACAGCCATAACTAGATGAGGGAGAAGGAAGGCGAGCAGAGAATAAGGGTGGGTCCTGTCTGCTCACCTACCTAGTTGCACTTTCTATGCTAAAGTCACATACATATACATTCCTCACAAAAAGTAAATCTGAAATTTTATCCCAGTCATACTAAATACTAAACCAACAATTTTAAATTCTCACAGCCATGTAGCCTGAACAAGTAAATGCTACTCTCTCCTCCAAGTTTAGGCTGTTAGGCTAAAGGAGGAAAAAATGCAGGGTCAGTAGGAGGGTGTCTGTCCTTTACCAGAGCAACATGTGGCACTAGATTCAGACACAAATATACATAGAAAAAGTTATCTGGATCACACAACTATAAAATATGGAAGAGAGGTTGAGACACTCTTACGTTGACTTCCTGTGTTAAATGCTGAGCAATTCTGTTCATATTAATTTCAATTCACATGAGCAGGTTGGAGTTAAAAACAAAGTCACAAAAAGTTACTGATTTTCAGATTCAATTGGCTGGTTTTATTAAACTCATCAAATGATCACCCAACAACAAAACTATCCAGGGCTCCCTAACATCCAGGCAGGCCCAGGCTCACAGGTGGAAGCCTGCCTCCCAGAGCTCCCAAACGTCAATTAAGGAGCAGGATTCCATATGCAAGACCCTGCAAGGTCCCAGAAAGCACTAGCACTATGAATCTGTGGTAAGGTGATACCTACGACATCATACACCTTCTTCCTAAAGTCACAAACATAATGTTAAAAAATAAAACATCGCGGCCTCCCTGGTGGCGCAGCGGGTTAAAGCACTGCACTAAGAAACTGAAGCCACTTCCGCATGAGTTCGATTCCCACCTGCCCCGGAGGTGACCACCTGACCCGCCTGCTGCTCCCCTGAGCAGTGTACTTTGTCGATCTGCCTGTTCTGCTCCCCACTCTGTCTCTGGTGAAGTCTTTCACCACCCCTGAGTCTCTGGCCTGTACCCCAGTTCTGTATGCACAAATAATAAATCTTTAAAAAAAATAAATAAATAAAAATAAATAAATAAAACATCTCTCAGTTATGTCTACTATCCTAGAATGTTCAAAAACTCATCTATAAAATGAGTTTGGTGTTTATGACCAGAATTTTAAAAAAAATAAAACAAAAGAAAATACAAGCAGTAGTACAGGTAGCACAGTACAGCAAAGCAAAAGCAAAGCATGCAAACTTTACTTCACACAACTTTGGTTTCCATGTTATGTGTATCTGTCTCTCTGCATACAAAATGTATCTTAAAATGTGATATAAAATGTATTTTGATGTTAATCATTTGTATCAAGTTAGTTTTAGTTTTATGTTTCTCATCATGTAGCCAAAAGTAAAATATATTTCTTATAGCACGAGGTTGAAGTTTCTTAAGAGGAGAAGAGAGGCTGAAGTTTTTTAAGACGAGTCGTTTCCTTACTACGAGAAGTTTCCTTACTTCGTAGCAGCCCCTACCCCCTCTTCATCCAGCATGGTGGCTGTACTCAGGAGCTGCTCAAAAACTACTAAGCTAATGACTTATACTGAGCTTTAACATTTTAGAATTATATATTATTGCTCTTTTGATTCACTATCTTTAATTACTTAACTGTCTACAGTGGAGGAAACAAATTTAAAAATTGTTTCTGTTGGTCTTTGATCAAAGGGTCAGGCACAGAACACATTTTCCTACCAACCTCTGAATGAGGTGCTTACAAAGGACAGGCGTGGGTAGTTCTCTAGCTACAAGGTAGTCATGACACTCATCCCTGAGCCTCTTTATGGAGACAGCTTTCTTCTAAAAGGGAAGGAAGGTGAAATTTTTAGGAGCCTTGGGCTTTCCCCCAAACCTTGGTGCTGCTATAGCGCAGGCCGCGGGGAAGTCTGTATCCTAGCTGTGTTTCTTCCTGTGTGCATGTTCAGGCAAGTCACTCAAAAACAAAAGCATTAAAAAAGCAAAGCAAAAAAGGGGACAAGGATGAAACAGAAAGCTTGTATTCCTCAAAAAAAAAAACAGTACATATTTCTGCTTTGGTTTTTATTATTTCCTTTCTTCTACTGGTTTTGTTTTGTTGTTCTTTTCCTAGTTCTTTGAGATGGAAATCTAGCTTGTTTCTTTGTGTTCTCTCTTGTTTCTTGATCTGAGCCTGTATTACTATATACTTCCTCTGATAACTGATTTTGCTGCATCCCACTATGCTCATGGGATCACAATTTATAATAGGTAAGACTTGGAAACAACCCAAATGCCCAAAAATAGATGACTGGATCAAGAAGATGTGGAATATATATACAATGGAATGCTGTTCAGCAGTCAAAAAAGATGAACTCATGCCATTCGCAGCAACATGAATAGAGCTAGAAGGGATTATGATCAGTGAGTTAAATCAGAAAGAAAAAGGAAAATATGGGATGGTTTCACTTTAAAGGGAATGTAGGGGAACCAAATAAGGCATCAGGGGAAAAATTATAGCAATTAAAAATATAACAAAAATAAACAGACAACTATAAATCAGAGACATTCTGCAGGGGAGGGAGAAGAAAAGGAATCAAAACAAGGGAGGGAAGAGCACAAGGGTCTATGGTGATGGTTAATGGGTGAACTGGTGGTGGGAATTCTATGGGGACTACACCTGAGAAAAGAAAGCAAAAATTATTTTAAAAAAATGAAAAGATATGTTATTCCAATCTAAAAAAAAAAAAAAGAAAAGATAAAAAAAAGAGAGAGAGAAATTAAATAACAAAGGTTGGTGAGAATGTGGAGAAATTAGAACTACTGATAGAAAGGTAAAGTGGCGTCACATATGTAGAAAACAGATTCATCAAAAAAATTCAGGAAAGAATTATCCTATGATTCAGCAATTTCACGTCTAGATATATACTCAAATAAATTCAAAGGAGGGACTTGAACAGACACTCACATTCTGTGTCCACAACAGCATCAATCACAACTGCCAAGAAGTAGAAGCACTCTGCATATCTGTAATGGATGACTGGACAAGCAAAATGTGATGTGTATGTGTGTAAATATATAAGCATGTATATACACAATGGAATATTTTTCAGTCCTGAACAAGATTCTGACATATTCTCTACACTGATGAACCTTGAGACATTATGCTGAGAAATCAAACTCACAAAATGACAACTTTTGTGTGATCCCTCCTCTAAGGGGCCTAGAGCAGTCAAATTCATAGAGACAGGAAGTGAACGGTGGCTGCCAGGGGGCCGGACAGTGAGTTGTTTGATGGGTATACAATTTTACTTTGCAAGATAGAAAAGCTCTACAGGTGTTTTGGACAACAATCTTAATATTTTTCCTATTACTAAGTGGTACATTTAAAAATGAGTACAGTAAGCATATGAAAAGATGTCCCACCTCATATGCTTTTAGGGAGATACAAATTAAAGAAGAAAATACCACCACACACCCGTCCAAATGGCCAAAATCCATAATACTGACAACACCAAATGCTGGCAAGGATGTGGAGCAACATTAAACTCTCATTCATTGTTGGTGGGGAAGCACAATGATACCTTTCCTTTGGAAGAATTCTCTGGTTTCTTACAAGACTAGAAATGTTCTTACCCTTTGATCCAGCAACATATGCCTCTGTATTTATCCAAAAGAGTTAAAAACTGTCCACACAAAAACCTGCATGAAGGTATTTATAGTATCTTTACTTGTGATTACTAAAACTTGGAAGCAAGCAAGGTGTTCTTCCGTAGGAGAATGTTTGTGGTACACCAGACAATGGAAAACCATTCAGAGCTAAAAGGAAAAAAGCTGTCAAGCCAAGGAAAGAGGAATCTGACATGCATACCTATTACTAAGTGAGAGAAGCCACTTTCAAACAGCCATGTGGGGTTGGTTTTCCCAACATGCTTAGAGAGACTTTTCTCAATGTGCCCAGAGTAGGCCTTTTTCTGTAAGTGTCACCTAGATCCGAACATAAGGTCTATCCAGACCTCGTGAGCATTGGGAACCTATTTCTACTGTTAAAAGAATGCAAATTATTTTAAGAGCAGTGAAGGCCTTATGGCCTTTTTGTTCTTTGCCCTTTTCTAATCAAAGAAGCAATTACTTCTCTCCCTTTTATGATCTACAAGTCTGTAGTTTGGGGGGTATCGTCGAGATGTAACTTTTATTGAAGATGTCCTCGCTCAGACTCTCATCATTACTCTCAGAGTGAAGATGCAGTTACCCCCTTTTTGTCTGTCATGTGAAGTCTCCCTTGCCCCACCTCATTGATGCCACAGGCCCCTAGACTCAGGATAAATAGCCTCAGGCCACCCCCTTGTTTTTCAGGAATCAGCTACCATGTAGATTTCTTCATTCATGTGTTATTAAATTTGGTCCTTTCTCTTACTAATCTCAAGATAGGATGGGAAATTTTCCTATACACCTCAACAGCTGCATATTGTATGAGGGAAAAACAGATGGAACACAGGATTTTCAGGACACTGAATATATTCTCTGTGATAACCTAACAGTAGACACTTATCACTGTCATTGTACATTTGTCCAAAACCATAGAATGTATATGAGAGGAGCCTGAAGTAAACAAAACATTTTGAATGAGTAAATACTGGCTCATCAATTGTAATAGGTATCATCCTGATGACGAAGGAAACTATGCTTGGTGGAGCCTGGGAGTTCACTCTGTATGCTTTCTGCTCAATTTTGTTGTGAACTTAAATCTGCTCTTTAGAAAACTGTTAAGGCCCTCCCTGGTGGTGCAGCGGGTTAAAGCACAGCACTGAGAAGCTAAAGCCACTTCCGCATGAGTTCGATTCCCACCTGCCCCGAGGAGACCACATGGCGTGGCAGACCTCTCCTGACCTGCCAGCTGCTCCCCTCAGCAGTGTGCTTTGTCGACCTGCCTGTTCTGTTCCCCACTCTGTCTCTGGTGAAGCCTCTCACCGCCCCTGCACCTCTGGCCTGTACCCCAGTTCTGTATGCATAAATAAATAAATCTTAAAATTAAAAAATTAAAAAAATTAAAAACTGTTAAAATGGTAACATGTAAATTTTATGTTGTATGTATTTTGCCAATTTTTTTTCTGATTTTTAATTTAAATAAATAAAATAAGATTTATAATTTTAATTTTTAAAGAAATGAAATTTAGATATGTGTTAAGCATGGATGAACTTTGAGGACACTATGGTAAGTGAAATAGAACAGTCAGAGCAGAGCAAATACTGGTAGTTTCAGGGACTAGAGGAGGAGGAATGAAAAAGCATTATTCACTGGAGATAGTTTCTTTTGGGAAGATGAAAAAGTTATGGAAATAGAGAGGGGTGATGATTGCAGAACAATGTGAATGTACTGACTGGCACTGAACTGTATACTTAAAAATAACTAAAAAGGTAAATTTTGTGTTATTCATATTTGGCCATAATAAAGAAAAACCACACGAATATGCACACACTGGACTCTATGAGCTAACAATGTTCTAAACTACCAAGTGGGAGAAAACAATCCTAACACGATAACCAATAAGGAGTCAATATCCAAGTTATATAAAAACTTAAACAATTCCACCCAGAAAAACAAACAACCCAATTAATGACTGGGCAGCAGATATGAACTGACAATTCAACAAGAATGATCTTCAGACAGCCAATAGACATGAAAAAATGTTCCCTACCACATTTTGAGATGCAGTGAGACACCACCTCACGCGCAGGAAGATGGCTCATACTAAGAGGCCCCCAACAAGACTGAAGAGGAGCCCTAATACACTGTTAGCCGAATGTAAACTGCTGTAGCCATGATGGAAAGTGATTAATATTTATCTTTAAAAACTAAAAATGGGGCCCTCCCTGGTGGCGCAGCGGGTTAAAGCACTGCACTGAGAAGCTAAAGCCACTTCCGCATGAGTTCGATTCCCGCCTGCCCCGGAGGTGACCATATGGTGTGGCAGACCTCTCCTGACCCACCCGCTGCTCCCCTCAGCAGTGTGCTTCGTAGATCTGCCTGTTCTGCTCCCCACTCTGTCTCTGGTGAAGCCTCTCACCGCCCCTGAGCCTCTAGCCTGTACCCCGGTTCTGTATGTACAAATAAATAAATCTTAAAAAAAAAAAAAAAAAAAAAAAAACTAAAAATGGAAATGCAGTATGACCCAGCAGCAATCCCAATCCTGGACATCTATCCAAAGAACATGAAACCATGAACCCATAAAACTATAGCAGTAGTAGAAAAGACATGAAAGCAGCCTAGCCTAAATATCCATCAGGAGACAACGGGATCAAGATGTGGTACATCTGAATAGCAAAGTAAAATCATTAAGCAGAAGGGTAGCCTTCTCCCCACCCTCAACTAAGGGGCACAAACCAAAACTAACAGCTGAACTGGTCTTTGGAAGAAGCTGAGGCAGCAGCAACAAAAAAAGTTGTCTCCTAGCAAATAAAGCTCCCAGTCCCCAGCACACAAGGCTTTAAGTGAACTGGTTAAATTTTAACAACACACCTTGGTTTCCTCAACTCATAGATATCATCAAAGGATACATTAATCCCACAACTGCCCTCCTTGAAAGTGTATAAAATTTCACTGAAAAGGTAACAGATTAGGCAGTTTTCCCAGATTCATTAGTTTTTGCTTGCCTCAATTTATATAAGCCAACACAATGGAGTACTATTCAGTCATTAGGAGAAGATGAAATGCAGACATTCACAGTGAAATTGGGGGAGCTGAAGGGAATTGTGTAGTAAAGCACACTACACAAAAGACAAATATTCAGCATTTACATAGTAAACAACTTGAGTCAGTCTAAACAAACACTTTAAAAAATTAGTGAGCATTGTAAACAAATATTGTAAATACTAAGTGTCTGAGGTTATGAGAGAGAGAGAGGAGAAAAGGACAAAGGGACATAAGAAAAAGTGATAGAGGAAACTTTTCTAAACAAAAAATTAAATTTTTAAAAGTGAAAGTCACCTTCTCCCCTATAAAGTAGCAATGTCCTATAAAATGGACGTCCTGATAAGCTGAAGTCTTGGGAGCCTGAATTTAAGGGAATATCACTGAGTCATCTTCTCACCTTTTAATGCGACCTATAGAATCGATTCTAAGAAGGTTCTAAGTAAGCTTGTGCTCCTCCAAATCATAAGCAAACCTGAAATAAAACAAAAAAAGGTGTACTGTGTTGCTGTAATTTTTCATTCAATTTCAATCCAATAATTCTAATTATTATTAAAGAGCACAGCAAGTGCTTCCACCCCGGTGGCATAACAAGGCTGACAAAAATTGGAGATTAAAAAAAAAGTTGAGAAATACAGAGCTGAAGAAAAATTACATTGTTACTTAAAGTAGGTTTTTTAAATTATAGTATAAAAATATACATATATAAAATATATGCAACATTCTAAATTGTCCAACTCATAAAAATAGTAGCTACAACCAGAATAGGGAGCAAATAATTTTATCCACTCACTGGTGTTTAACTCTAAAGCTGTCACCAAATATCTAAATGCCCTTCTGCCCAAAGCACTGACCTGTGGTTTTGTTTTGTTTTTGCTTTTGCTTGTTTGTTACCTACAGTATGTCTTTGAGGGCTATTTGCATGTTAAATTTTCCATCTTGAGATATTTTTAAATACTGGATTTTTTTCCCAGTCTACATCAGTGAACTAGGAAGCCAGAGGCCCCAAAGACTTACTATGTGGGCCTCAAGTAGCAGAGATATTCCAGCAAGTATGTAATTTCCAGAACTGTTTTTTCAAAAGGTTTACTTGCAATCCTAAAAGGGTAAGGTTTCAATTTGCAGCCAAAAAAAAAAAAAAAGAAAAGCAATTAACCTCAATACATAAATCTTACAACACGGTCACAAGAATGTTCGTAAAATCTGCTGCCATGAGGCGCTTAGCCCTAAACGCGAGGCAGATCCGAAAGCAAAGCGACCTTGTGGGGGCTTGAGGAGAGCTGGGCCCCAGTTATTTCACCTGTCCCGGGAGGGTGCTCTCTGCAGTGTCGCCCGAAGTTCCGAGTATTCCGCAGCTTCCGCAGTGTGGGTCCCAAGAGCCCAGGTCGCCCCGGAAACCCTCCCGGAAGCCTCAGCGAACCGGGAAACCTAAAGTCGCCGGGGAGGCGCCCGCTCCGCCCGGTCCCGCCCCGCGCGGCCGGGCTTTCTGGAACCGCGTTCTGGAGCCGTGGCTCGCGATGGTGCCGGTGCTGGTACAGGGACACCGGAAAACCGGCCCACCGGGGGCTTCCGCGGCTAACTCCAAACAATAGCTCCCGACAGAGGCAGAACGTACTCTTGGCTGCATCTTTGTCCACAACTCGGTCCTTTGTGCTACCCTTAAATTGTCTTCTAGAATCGTGGGAAGTCGATGCAACCTGGCGGCGGACGGAGAACCGGGCATCGAGGAAGCAGCAACCCGAGGCGCGCGGCGAGGACCCGCAGAGGTGGCTGGGGCCGGGAAGGGTCCCTAGGGAGGGTCGCCAGCCGGTGCAGCTAACCGTGGGCTGGGCGTCGCCGCGCGCTCTGCCCACGGGCCCTGCGCCCCTTCCGTGAGCTGTGCCCGCGGTGAGCGCGAGCCGCAGCTGCCCGCCCGCACCGCACCGCGCCGCTTGAGCCGGAAGGAGCTGACTGATGCTGAACTCCACTGCTCGCACCCGGAGCCGGGAACCGCGCCGGGGCGTGGCGCAAGGCCCCCCGGAGCCCGCACCCGCTAGCGTGGCCTCGCCCGCGGACCTCCAAGGAGCCGCTCAGTAGCCCGTCTCCACTGCAAACAAACGCGCGTCCAGGCTGAGCGCGCCCGCAGGAAGCTGCTGGCGCTGGGCGGCTGCTAGTCCTTGCCCTAGAGCCGCGCTGTCTGCGCCGCTGAACCTTCCGGTACCCAGCTCCGAGCTGCGTCCTTTACATCCTGAAGAAGTCCAGGGCCTGGCGACGTGCCTTCTGGTAATGTAGTATGAATAAAGCAGGTAATCAGTAATGAACATACAGAAACTTGTGCTACTCTTGTTACAATAGTGGAGGATGTCATGTTCTGCTTTACAGAGTGCCTTCATCCATTATTTCAAACAATCCTCAAAAGCTTGTCAGTTAAGAGCAGCAATTCTTAGCACATATTTTAGGAAGTTAAACTGAAGCTTCGAGCCCTGATTTACATAGACTTTTTAAACCAACTGACTCTGGTAATTTTTTGCAAATTTGTGAGTATAGCACTGTACCAAGATGTAATATGAGAAATAGAATGCAACCGACAAAGTGCCTGGTTTTAGTGTAAATATATTAAATAAGCAGTCAATAGTGATCGTTATTAACTCAGAATGCTACAGTCTTTTCGAACATGTCCTGGTGAGCAATTTTAACGTAACTACACCTCGGATAACCACATGTTAAATGTGCACAAGCAGGAAGCACACCCACTACCTCTAAAGTGCTGTCACTTAAAAAAGAAAAGGGGAGGAGAATGTACAGGCTTCAGGAAATATAGGGGCCAGATGAACATGTTCTATCACACCAGGAAGTATTCAGCTGAATTCAGAAGTGGGGAATCCTCCCAACATCTGATCACTGTAAATTATGAAAGATGACAAGTCTACATTTGGTAGGAATTTACAAGACTCTATTTGGGAATTTGTAATTAAAAAGGGAATGGGTAATATACATTTTGAAATCTTGTTCAGGGTGAGCATTTGCAAACATGCAAATAAGGATACACCTTTATCTGAGGCAAGACTCAATGAATTCTTAAGTGACAGGGTTTTTTTTGAGTGACAGTTTTTTAGATATAGTACTCTCTCTGATTTTAATGCGTGCATACAGAATACCTCATTGATTACTAAAAGTTTTCTTGGTCATTATTAGTGGAAATAAAGATAAACCTGAATATATTCCAGTCAAAATACTTTGTATAATATTATAAAACATTATGTTAAAACACTATAAATACAAAAAAAATTCTTTCATGAAAGCTCATAAAAATAAATAAGTGGGGTCTGAAAAATTGGAATAGGAGATGTTATAAAGCAGAGTAGATGACAAATTAGTTAAATGGAGTGTGTAAGCCTCATTTAGGTGAGCATGGGTGGTAAATGTTAAGTGGCTAATTATTAGTAATTTTTTATGATAATGCTATTGTGATTATGTTCTTAAGTTAGAGAAATATACATACCTATTTACTGGCAAAGAATGTGATTTCCTTTAATACCCCAGGGGAAAAAAAATAAAACAAAACATAGAGAAGTAGGAAAATACTCAGTACTGGCAAAATCTTGACCTTGTTCACCCAGGAGATAGATGCAGCAGTTGAATAATGGACAAGAAAAGGAACCCATCCACCCCCACCCCCATCCCCACCCCCAGGATGTCAGCATCCTGATCAGGTGATAGTTTAACCTTACTTGGCAAAAGAGACTTTGTAAATGTGATTAAGATAAAGCATCAGGACACATACAATCATCCTGGATTATCTCAGTGTGTCCAATCTAAGCACTGGGTTCTTGTAAGACTAGACCCTTCCCCAGATCTATTATGTCAGAGGGAGTTACAACAGAATCCCAGCAGCCTCGTCCACCTATGCTGCTATATATAACAAAATGTCACAGACTAGGAGGCTTAAATTTCTGTTGTTTAACATGGTCTGGAGACTGAGAAGTCCAAGATTAAGGTGCCAGCATGGTCAAGTTCTGGTGAGAACCATTTTCCTAAAAAATATCCCAGGTCTTATCACTTCCTTGGCTCCACGGAGATCCAGGGATCCATCCTTTTAAATGGGACCACTACTTCCATTTATAAGCTCTCTATACTCATGACTCCCCGAAGTCCTCACCTCCTAATAACATCACATCAGGACTTCAATATGACTTTTGGGGCGGTAGGGGGGCCTAAACATTTAGCTCATGGCAGAGATCAGAGAAGTGCATCCACTGTTGCTGACTTGGAAGATAGAGGAAAGAGCTGAAAGCCAAAGACAACAGGCAGACAGCCCAGAAGCTGGAAAAAGCAGAGATGCTGATTCTCTCAGAACTGCAGGTACCCTGCTGACATCTTCATTTTAGCCTGCTGAAACCAAGTCAGATTACTGACCTCCAGAACAGTAAGAAAATGTAATTTTGTGGTGTTAAGTCACTAAATAAATGGTGATTTATCATGGCAGCTATGTAAAACTGTTGAAGTTGGCGTTGCTGGTGTAAGGGGTGGGGTGTGTGTGAAAGAATTCACCAGGTGGGCCTGCCTCATGGCCTCGGGATTAAGTCTCAGCATTCTCACCTCCATGATCTGAGTTTGATCCCCAACCACGGATCTAACCCACAAATTGCACAGAAGACCTCTCCTGTTTTGCCTGCTGTTCCCCTCAGCAGTAGATTTCAGTAGATTAACCTGTTCTGCACATTCTTTGTCTGATGAATCCTCTCACAACCAACACAACCACTCCCCTACCCCCATCCCATGTACTCTGGCCTACTCCTCAGTTCTTCTATGCGTAAATAAATAAATATATTGAAAAAAAAAATAAAAGACAGAATTCACCAGAGACTGGAGGGCACAACAGGTGGGTTTCTTGAGTACACTGCTGAAAGGTGCTTGGATGAGTGAGGAGTGCTTGTCACCACAGTGGAGGGTTACCTCATTACAAAGCAAAAACAAGTATTCATTATGTTCCTACCTACTTCTTTGTACATGAAACCATTTTTGTAATGTTTGTTGTCCATAAAGCATAGACCTAATTAAGAAATATATTTTACAGTACTTCATTTATACCTGAAATGTAACGGAATCTGACCTAACATACAATGCATTCTAATTGAAAAATTACATGCAACAATTTCATACTTAAAAGAATCAAGTAAATTAATATAATGACAACGATTTTAAAAACCACAGATGTAGAAAGCATGGTACAACCTATTCCCAACTTTAGTATCAGCTTTTCTAGATTGATTTCTATCAAAGTTTTTGTATACTGACATGTTTTCAGGAATACTAACATTTGGTAATTTTCTACTAACACCATTTCCTAAAAACCAAACTGAGTAAAGAATTAAAATAGAATTTTTGTTTTAAAGGAAACAAAATGTCACCAAATATGCAAATCAGAATAATTTAAATCAGGCCCTCCCAGGTGGCGCAGCAGGTTAAAGCACAGTACTGTAAGTCAGCTGCCACTTCAGTGCAAGTTCAATCCCCGCCCCGAGGTGACCCACAGGGTCCAACAGAGCTCTCCTGTCTGGCCTGCTGCTCCCCTCAGCAGTGTACTTCGTAGATCTGCCTGTTCTGCTCCTCACTCTCTGGTGAATCCTCTCACTACCCCTGCACCTCTGGCCTGTACCCCAGTTCTGTATGCATAAATAAATAAATCTTTTT
>NW_004567117.1:2077888-2080765 GCF_000260355.1 Condylura cristata | reverse complement strand
TCACAATTCATATTTTAAGGGGTCATTTTGATACAAATTGTTTCCAATGTATCTGCTTTATTAACCCAGCACATTAAATCCTTTCTTAAAATGGTGTCCCACCTCAGTTTGTGTACTTACTTTTGGTTCTTAGATCTTTGCAACTTTTTTCTTAAGGTCAACTCTCTATCTATAGATTAGTCAAAAGTGAATTAGTTCATCAAAATAGCCTGTCACAGCTGAATCGGTTTATCAGAACAGCTGGTCATAGTTGATGTTCTTGGTATTTGTCACAATCAGCACCCAGAGCTTGTTATCAGCCTCCAGTTTGTGACCTCAGTATATGCTGGCCTACCGATCCTCATTAATTTCTGATGGCATCAAGGTCTGTCACTTATTCAGGCATCATTAAACAGAAATCTCTCAACGCAAGAATTTTAGGTGAAAGAAAACAGATCACTGGTCATTTATTAGGTATGCATACTAGGTGTGCAGATGCAAATTCCTACATTAAATATGGTGCCCTCACTTCCTCCCTAGCCCCCTGTCACTCCTGCTCTGAGTTCCTCGTAGTCAGTAACCATACGCGAGGCAACTGATGGCCATCATGCCTTGCCATCTGGCCTGTGGCTTGGGCTGGCCCCTTTCCTCTCTGGAAAGTAGAACAGTCCCTGTTCTGTTTCCTATGTGACTACACAGAGGGCATGGCTCTGTGGGCTTCTTTGGATACTCGCAGCAGACCTGTCCCAGACTGGGGGCCCTATAGGAGCTGGAGGTCCCAAATACCTTGGGATACCTGGGGTGTCTGGTGAGCCCAGGTAAAAGGGCACTGGCAATGGCAGCCATTATACAGTGGGTTCTTCTCTTGTCTTTCTCCCTCTCCCACCTTTTCTGTTCACCCTTATTGGTCTCCTCCCTGTTATGAAAGACTTTGAAGGTCATGCCTAAAAATGTTGGGAAGGGGGTTTGAGGTCTTCGAGCCAGCCTCTGGAGCTTGAACCTGATGTTAGGACAAGACTGAGTAATGACGTGCGAAGGTGACTTGAACTTCTACAGTCTCTGGTCCAAATTGGTGTGTTTTCTCATGGTCTCAGCAAGTCTAGCCTGGAATAACACAGGATTTTCACAGGACTCCTGAATTACCTCCCTCAGTTTATCATAACTGACTGGCTTAAAAAGTCCTTATCAGGCCCTCCCTGGTGGCACAGGGGCTTAAAGCACTGCACTAGGACTCTGGAGCCGCTTCTGCATGGGTTCGGTCCCTGCCTGCCCCGGAGGTGACCACATGGCACAGCAGACCTCTCTCCTGGCCTGCCCGCTACTCCCCTCAGCAGTGCACTTTGACAGTCGGCCTGTTTCTGCTCCCCACTCTCTCTGGTGAGTTCTCTCACTGCCCCTGACCCTCTGGCCTGTACCCAAGTTCTGTACGCATAAATAAATGAATCTTAAAAAAATACAAATATTATAGGATTAAAAAATAAAAAAGTCCTTATCATTCCCTGGAAGTAGTCATATTATTACAGGGCCTCAGTCTCAAAGTATGGGTCCTTTACCCTCGAGGGAAAGAGTTCATCAGAGAACTCCAGATGTAGGTGAACCAGGCATATCTTTATTAGAGAGACTCATGCTCGAGGGAGCCAGTTTGGGAAAGGAGAATATAACCAGCCCCCAAAAGGAATGATCTAGGAGGAGACATTTAAAGGGTAAGTCCACAAAGTAGGGGGGAAGTGAACAGAGTATACCTTTGATCCATAGAAAGAGGATGTTCCAAGTTCTCTGCTCCACCCAAAGGACAGGTGGAAAAGCAAGGAAAGAGTGGGAGGAGAAAAGAAAGGGGTAAAGAGAAGACCTGGAGGAGGTGCATGGAACAGAAAGACTTGTCAAGAAAAGAAAGGCATTCTTACTTATCCAGGACTTATACTGTAACAGGGTGGTCCCCAGGAAAAGGGGAAGTTCCGGGTTCCCTGACCCACCCACAAGGAGGGTAGAGCTGAGCAGAGAAAATAAGGGAAGGAATCTGAGGAGGAAGGAAGCAGGATGGAGAGCCAGGAGACCTGAGGAAGCCACATGGACCAAAGGGAGGCATGTGAAGAAACCATGTTCATTTCTTGGCCCTGGACTGGTTGAAAGAGATGTGGCTGAGAGACCCGTGGGGAGGTGACTATGGCAGCATTTATACTGATTTTGAGTTTGCTCTTTTCCTCCCAGACTTGTCTGGCCATTTCTGACCCTCTTCTATGGGTCCCAGCCAGAAGATGCTTTAGTCTGTGGCGGACTTTCAGGCCTTGCTTTGGACCAATCTCTTTTGGATTGACTCTTGTTCATGAGGGGATGGGTAAGTTCACGTGTTTGATTTAGAAGTTATATTCTTTGTCTTCTGTATTGTATACTCACACTATATTAAAGTTTCTTTTCATTGAAGTCTTATATATTTTGTCTTGATGCAGCAGATTGCAGAACCCATTTAGAGCAGGCAGGTTTGGGGGGTTCAGTGGTGCCCCTCTCCCTGCCCGGTAACAAACCAGGAACTTGGGGAACATGGACGGAAACACTTAGAAGAGACAACAACGTGGGTGAGAGACCCACGGGGAGACTGAAAATTGCAGCCTTGATCTTCACTTGGATTTTGATTTTGTTCTTTTTCTTCCAGACTTGCCTGGCCCTTTCTGCCCCTTCTTATGGTCCCCACCAAAAGGTGCCTTAGACTTGTGGCTGGCTTTCCAACCCCAGTGGTCCTGCTTTGGACAAAGCCCGTTTTGACTGGACAGTTACTCAGAAGGAGATGAGTAACTCTGGGTTCTTTTTTTTTTTTTTTTAAGATTTATTTATTTGTGCATACAGAACTGGGGTACAGGCCAAAGGCTCAGGGGTGGTGAGAGGCTTCACCAGAGACAGAGT
>NW_004567117.1:2076613-2077788 GCF_000260355.1 Condylura cristata | reverse complement strand
AGACCTCTCTTGACCCGCCCGCTGCTCCCCTCAGCAGTGTACTTCGACGATCTGCCTGTTCTGCTCCCCACTCTGTCTCTGGTGTACCCTCTCACCACCCCTGCACCTCTGGCCTGTACCCCAGTTCTGTATGTATAAATAAATCTTTAAAAAAATATATCTTTAACTCCTTCTGATTCTTCTCTAGATCCTCTTAAAGCATACTTGGGTAAATCAAGCCAAAATAAAATAATCGCTTTTGATTAACTTAATGTCATTTCTTTAGAGACATTAATTACCTTTACAAAATCCTAGCCACATGAATGATGACCCACTATATTCGTAGGTCACACTCTCACTCAAGGAGAGGAAATTCAGCAGAAAATGTGGGAAAGATCTTTAGGAACAATTGAGATTTTTTTCTGCTAGTCCCCCTCATTTCAAGAGAAAAATCGAAGACTAGATAAGTATGAGATTCTCTAATAGAAATAACTCTTAACCCGGTTGTATATAGTAAAGAACTTTTTGTAGAAAATCCCTGGTGGTACAAGGGTTAAAATCTCAGCACTTTCAATCTATTGTTACTGGGCAACTCAGTTGGGTAGCCTGACTATGCGTCCTCACCCTCTTGCTTAAGATTCAACTGCAGACACACACAAAAGGTCAGTAATGGGTTTATTTACAAGGGAAAAGAGAAATGAATAACTCTGGGAAAGAGAGATAAGCTAATTAATACATCCTACCAGTTTCACTGACTTGGGACCCAAGAGCAAGATGAAAACTGGTGAAGAGCCAAGAGACAAGCCGCTGCCAGCCAGGATACCAAAAACAAGCCTCAAGCCCCAAGGCCAAGAGAGCCAAAAACCCACATGTCCAGTTTTTATCCCAACCTGGCTGCTTAGCTTCACCCTCAGGTTCCAGCGTGCTTCTCTTTGGTGTTGATGGGATTTGTATTTACAGTATCTGGGATGGGGGTGGGGTCCGTGAAACCTGTATCTGTAGTTTGTTCAGCACATCCTTTCCCCTTACACTCTCACCAGCCACTGCAGCATGACTTCAACCCCAGGGCAGGGAGCTAACCCATTAAGACACAGAAATCCTTTCCTGTCTCCCTGCTTCTCCCCTCAGCAGTGTATTTCAGTAGATGGGCCTATTCTGTTCCCCACTCTCTCTGGTGAATCTTCTCACTCCCTGTA
>NW_004567117.1:2059375-2072897 GCF_000260355.1 Condylura cristata | reverse complement strand
GGTCTGCCACACCATGTGGTCATCTCCGGGGCAGGCGGGAATCGAACTCTTGCGGAAGAGGCTTTAGATTCTCAGTGCTGTGCTTTAACCCGCTGTGCCACCAGGGAGGGCCAACTCTGGGTTCTTGATTTGAAAACTATATTTTTCTTTCTCTTCTGTTCAGTGTACGCTACTTGTTGCATAAAGTTCTTTTTTTATTGAAGGTCTAATCTATTACAGTATGTTTGTTTGTACGTAGTGGATAGCAGAACCTATTTAGAGCAAGCAGGTTTGGGGACCTTGGGCTGTTCCTCCTCATACCCTGTAATAGCATCATAGTTTGTTCTGGGTTGAACGCACCTGGGTGTGGGTGGTGGTCCCACTCCAACGATGCATGTGGTCTCTCTGCGTTTTCCTTCCAGGAGACTGCGAGATATCATTAGTCAGAAACTTTTTCCATCATAGTGCCTCACAGTCAGTGTGGTGAACTAAATTGTTTAGACAGGCCCATGATTTAATCCTTCCATTCACAAAGTACCAGAGCAACTACCAGCTCGCAATTTCTTTTCCCTAGGCTCTCTCCACATGGTCCCTGCTTCTGATAAAAGCTTAGAGTAGAAAAATTTAGGATGCAGGTTTTCACAAGGTCAAAAACAAGTGATAATTAACTAGTGTGAGCCAAATGGCTATGGAAGTTTCCAGCAGTCTGAGATGAGAGCAGAAAGGATTATCTGTTTTAGAGAACCAGCCCAACCTGACCCCAAGGCTAAGAATTCTAAAGTAATTTTGTCAGATAACTTTATAAGGGCGCCTCTTGTCTGATAACTTGTTCTACGCAGGTGCCTTTTTTTCTCCTTTCTCTTTTCCCTAACAAACCTTTAAAATGCAGCCTTGTCCTGTTTATATATATGTAAACATCTTTTTCCTTTATAAACTTGCCTCCACAAGCCCCTGAATGAAACACTGCTAAAAATCTTTCTGAGAGAGACTCAAGGGCCCCTTGCTTTAAACCCACATTAACAACTGGGATCTCAGAGCCCCACTGAGGGTCAGTTTTAGGGACTGCCAAGAGGCACCTGATACACAGTTGACTTTGAAGAAACCAATTTAAGGACAGAGTGAATGATGGGAAGGACAGGAGAGGGTCCTTTCAGAATAATTTTGCAAAGGGATGTCTGTGGAATGCTGTAGCCTGATAGAAGCAAATGTGTGGAAAATAGTTACATATTGAAAGTGCTAGTCAGTTCTATTTGCAGAAGAGGACCAGAAACTGATATCAAAGTTAGTGAGGTATAATTTCTCTCCATCCCCATCCCAGCTCTACCAAATGATTATAGTAAAATCATTTGCAAGTTTAATTTTAGTAAACTTGACTAGTTCTTTTGCAAAAGCAAAAAGGAACAAAATGTAATGGTACACATACAAGGTCCAGCTTTACTGCAACCTCCAAAAGGAAACAGAGGTTGGGCTTTTAACAGTTTGCCTCGCAGGGCAGGGTACATGTCATGCTCTCATCAGACTTGTCTACAAATATCTGTGTCTTTGGTAAGTTCTTCATCTTGAGGTCTCAAAATATTCTGGGGTCCTTGGATCTCCCAAGGAGGATGCTGATGTTTCACCCTTTCTGGTAGACCTAGAACCTATAAATTTTCATAGTTTGGGATAAGAGAGACAGAAACAAATGTTCCAGTTTGTTTATTAAAGAAAGATGCAGTTGGCCATTGCTGCAGATCACAATTACAAAGAAACTTCTGGAAATAAAAGCAAAGATTTAGAAGTATACTATTCTTTCTCAGGGTATGTGGTTCCACATAATCTAATTCTTTCATTAGCAATTTTTGTAAGTTTATTTATTCTTAAATTTTGTAGTTTTTCTCAGTTCCTATTCAGCCAGTATTTTCAGAGTATTGTCAATTCCTTTTTCTGTAAATTTTTCTGATTACAATGTTTAGTAAGTAAGTTTAGGAAATAGGATGATTTAATAATCATAGTATAAAGCAACACACAAGGGTGTTTGTGCAGTTTTGTGATGTACATATTTTAGAATAATTAGAATTGGTGAGTAATAATATATCAGAATATAGTAAATTTTAGAAGACATATATTTTGGAATACTCCTGTTAATTTACATATATGCTATAAAGGTTTAACTATTTTTTCCCATGACAATGTTTCCCAGGAAATTTCAATATAGTCAAATCAGCCCAAGTTGTTTTCCACAAGGAAAGCAATTTTATAAGGTATCGTAGGAGTCCTTCCAATGATAATGACTTTACTCTTTTACTATTTTAGAATTTTGATATCAGAGAAGCTGTCGACAATTAACAAATTTACAGATTCTTATAAAATATGTAATTACCCAGAGTGACAGATTTTTAAGAGCAAATCTGTTTCTTTTTCTTTGACAAAGTGCTGACTGGATTAGATTTGTCTCAGTTAACCAAGACTGAGGATGAAAGAGCTCCAAAATATTCAGATTACCTAAATATTCCTTGAGGAGTTTTACGAATGTTTTGGGTAGTTTTAGAATGCCATAGTCCTATTTGCAAATGAAAAAATAATTGAATGATTTCACGAAGTACACTGAGCTCAGATATTAAGCACCTTACTTTACTTGCATGAATAGATACTACCCTACCTTTCTAATTTCTAGATTGTAAGATATTGAAATTACTACTGTGCTATCACCCCTGTAGGCTAGATGTCATAAATTCCAAAACACAAGCTTCAAAAACAGTTTTTTCTCTTTAGTAACATAGCACTAAATTTTTGTTTTCTTACAATAAGGAGGAAAAAAACTAAACATAAAAGTTCTGTAATTTTAGATAAAATGATCTAGATATTCAACAAATTTCCATTATTAAACTTAGTAAGCAACTACTTAAATAATGATAAAAAGGAACAGACTCAAGATGGAGTTACCAATTGTAGCTTTTATTCATCCTAGGACTAGAATTCCCAATTAATTATGGTATTGCAAATGAAATAATCTTGTACATCTCAATGCTCTTCTAGGCTGGTAAAGAATTAAACAAGCATTAATCAGGTGGATTAATACAAGAAAAAAATCATAGATACTTAATACCCCACTTAGGATACACACACAAAAAAACACACATGAGATCCAGTATGTGAGTAACTCATTCTTTTCGCTTTTGATGCCATCTTAAATTCCTGTGCTAGGACAAGAGGGAAGGTGGAAGTCAGTTAGGGAATTTTCTGGGGAAAACAAATGTACTTTAACCTCAAAAAGAAGAAAAATGTAGATTAGTCTTACTAAAAAAAAAAAGAACTTTAACAGCAAGAAGTTTAGGTAAAAGCATCAAAAACCAAATCTAACATAGCTGACATATTTTACTCTTGAATATTTCTGACTTGGTTTAACACAACGATACAGTTCGGGACCCATTTCTCTTGACATCAAGCAGGAAACTTATGAGAACACGTCAGTTACAGACAATCAAGAGCTAAATTTTAACTTAAATACATTAAAACATAAAAGAAATGTATTAGCACCCAACTTATAACTTTAAAGTCATGTAAGCTTCAAATTAGACCATTAATTTTTGAACAAGCCCTGGTTTACCAAAAATTCTAGCTTGCAATCTCAAAAATTTTTGGTTAATTTCATTATGTTAGAATTTATGTATGTTGGGGGAAGAGGAACAAACCACACAAATAGGTTTTATGAACTCCACCCCCACCCCAGACCAATGAGATACAAGGCACTAAGGACTGCTGGGAACTGAGGGTGGAGTTAAGCAACCAGGTTTGGTATATAACCAGGTATATGGGCCTTGGGGTGGGGGGGAGGTCCTTGTTTTTTGCCAACTTTCAGCAGGATGTTCGGGTTCCAGCTGAGTGGAATTGGTAGGTCACATTCCAATTGATCTCCCTCTCTTTCTTCCTGAGCTAGTCGCGTCTTCACTTCCCCTTTTTTTGTAAATAAACCCTTTATTAACCTTTTTGTGCATGCCTGCAGTTATGTACCAAACCTGGCTGCTTAACTTCACCCTCTGTTCCCAACAATCCCCCCTTCCATGATGGTGAAATTATGGGATCTGTAGTTTTTGGTACCTTGGATCTCTGGTCTGGGGAGGGTGTGGGGTCCATGAAAACAGTTTGTGGAGTTTGTCCAGGACATTCTCTCCCCAAGTCTCATTTTAAGTCCCTTTTAAGCTAAGCGTGCAGGTGAGGACCCACAGTCAGGCCAGCCCATTTCACTTTGGGGTTACCCTGTAATCTACAAACACCATTTATAATTAATTCTAATACAATAATCTTCCAGAGACAAAAGACACAAAGACAAACATACAGATATATCTTAATTTTCATTTAAAAGTTTGGCCATGTATACTAATTTCAAGAAATAGCTATTTTACCATTATTTGTGAAACCCTGAGAACTTTTCATAGATTCCATTTCTAAGTAGTTTTTATTTATTAAGTATTTCTTAAGTTTGCATTGCTAAGAAATGCCCCTTTGGCCTTAAAGAAGGTGGAGCAGAAGTTTTGCATTAGTTTCTGAAAACTAATGCTTTTTCTTCATTAAATTCCTGAAGAGATTTTGGATGTGCGGACTGTTTCACCATAGCCAAACCAATTTTTAACACAGATATCCTAGTTCCTCAAATAACTTAGGTTGTAGACTTTAAGTTTTTTATACTCATTTAGTTAAGTTCTCTTCCAATTTACATTTATATCAAGGTGGCTTTCAATACAAGACAGAAACTAAGATCCTTACGTGCAGTGTAAGAGTTCCATTTCAGCGGCTTCCAAAGCCTCTAAGGTCCAGGGCTAGGACTGGCAGGAAGCTGGGGAGGAAGGGAAAGGCACCACACATAACATAGACTGCATGGACACACTTTATGACTAATGATGTTTTGGACAGGAGGCTCGGCAGGGAGGGGCACCCTAGCTAGTATAGGAGTCTGACCTTACACACCAGCATAGGCTGCGCATGCACTATATGACTAATGATCTGTTTTCTTTGTTTTTTTTTTTTTAATTTATTTATTTATCCATACAGAACTGGGGTACAGGCCAGAGGTGCAGGGGCAGAGAGAGGATTCACCAGCGACAGAGCGGGGAACAGAATAGGCAGATCAACGAAGTACACTGCTGAGGGGAGCAGCAGATGAGACAGGAGAGGTCTGCTGCACCATGTGGGTCACCTCCAGGGTGGGAACCAAACTCACACTTAAGCAGCCATGGCTTGGTTTATCTTCACAGTACAGTGCTCCAACCTGCTGCGCCACCAGGGAGGGCCAATCTGTTTTCTTCAAATTAAAACTCTTGCTTTGAGCTGAGATTCTTACCCCAATGGTGCCCTAATGAGTGCTAGACACTGATGCCATTGGATGTAACAGCATTAAGATAACCAAGAAGCTGATTTAAAAAAATAATAGCGGGTTAAAGCACTGCACTACGAAGCTTAAGCCACTTCCTCATGAGTTCAATTCCCGCCTGCCCCGGAGGAGACCACACTGCGAGACCTCTCCTTGCCCACCCGCTGCTTCCCTCAGCAGTGTACTTCGTCGATCTGCCTGTTCTGCTCCCCACTCTGTCTCTGGTGAATCCTCTCACCCTCCGCATCTCTGGCCTGTACCCCAGTTCTATATGAATAAATAAATCTTTAAAAAAATAATAAAATAAAATAAAAATAATAATAATAATAACCCTCTGGAAGCTAAAATGTGATGAATACCAAGAACATCAACTATAACAGGCTGTTCTAAACTGATTCAACTCTGAATGGCTGTTCTGATGGACCTTGCTTTTGGCTGTCTTTGTTTAACTCTATAAAAAGGCTAACTCAAGAGGAGGTGGTGGCACTAGCCTTCTATTCTCACAAATCAATGTTCATGAGAGAAAGGTCTCTTGTTCTCTCACATCAATGACCAGTGATCTGAAAAATAAAAGTACTTATAGGTTCAGTTCTTTTCTTTGTTTACTGCCTTTTGGTGACAGGGAACACAACCCAGCTCTATTTCCAATAACATTTTTTTAAATCTAAAACTCTTGTTTTAAACTGGGATTCCTGCCCTGATAATGCCCAAAGGCATGCCAGACACTGTGGCCCTCAGAAATTATCCAGGATCAACAGGTCAGGATGTACTAGGGTCAAAATAACCAGGAGGCTGGCAACATGTTCTGGAGGCTGAATGTGACCAATGCCAGGGACATCAACTTTGACCAGATGCTCTGACGGGCAGCTTGCTTATGGCTGTGTCTTTGTTTAACTCATTATAAAAAGGCCAACTCGGAAAACATCATGCTTAGTGAGATAAGCCAGAAAGAAAAAGAAAAATACCAGATGGTTTCGCTCATAGCAGGAGTATAATGGACCAGGTGAGAAAATAATAAGAATAATGAACAGTCATATACCAGAGACATTTTGTTGGGATGGAGTGGGGAATGGGATCAAAAACGGGGGTGGGGGGGGAAGTGCACGGGACTATGGTGATTGCACACGGGTGACTTGGTGATGGGAAACCCACAGGGATTACAATTGAGATGAAAAAAAAAATGTACAAAATGATGTAAAAATAAACTATAATATTATAATCCCGTGGGGATTACAATTGAGGTGAAAAAAAAAAAAGAAATGTACAAAATGATGTACAAATAAACTGTTATAAAAAAAAAAAAAGGCCAGCTCAAGATGAGATGTCAGATTGCTTTCCTCAGGGTGTTATGCCCGCCATTCTCTCAGATCACTAATGATCTGAAAAATAAAAGCACTTATAGATTCAATTCCTGTCTCTGCAGAGTATTGTGGTACAACACTCTGAACTCTTCCTAGTCTATTATCAGGACTATCTTAAGGACTAGCACAGAAAAGTCCATGTTTCCCCAAGTCTTCGTTTTTTTCTTGTTCTCACTGAGATCAGGCCTGTCTCTAACAAAGACAAAAGAATATCTTATTTATAAGCCACAAGGAGGAAAGAGTGGAGATAAAGATTAAGATATCTAATTTTTCATTTTGCCTGTTCCTCGACCCTTATCAGAAATCTGAGGTTTGGAATTGAGATGACAAAAAGTCACATTTTCTCTTCATAGTTCAATTTTATCAAAATTAGCATCTTCCTAATTTTAATAAGAAACTTCATTTTTCTAAATCTCTACATTTCTCACAGGCACAATAAGCAATGTAAAAGTTTCTCTTCTTTTATCAACCAGTTAACATCATTTGTAGCTTACTAGTAAGTCCAAATAATTTAAGTATTTTATCTCAAGCAGCATCTGGAGGCTGCCCTTTTTAAGACCAAGACATCACAAGGAAAATAGAATTTCCACCCAAGAAACGGGCCAGAATAGTGTCTCAATGTGGACAAAACGAGAGTCCAGTCTGTCCCCATCCCCTACTCCTGGAAGAGCAGAGACTTACCAAGGATGTCAACTGGAGCAAAGATTTAGGCAGCTGCCTGCCAAGAACAAAGGCAGCCCCACCCCCACCCCCACTGGCCAGCTACAGTGGCCCTCCCAGCACATCAACCATGTGCCCAGTGCAGCAAAAGCGGTCTGAGGATCCCTTTGAGAGGCCAAATTTCTTGGTCTTCCAGTTTATATTGGGCCACGTAATATGGCAAAAAGACAGGGCTTGTTTTCTTTAGTCTGAGGATCAAATTTGCTCTAGTTGTCAATAATGCAGCTCAGTCTCTCTGGTGGTACTGGGTTAAAATCTCTGCTCTATTAAGCTGTCTCCAGCCACTGAGGCAAGAATTCAATCCCCCACTAGAGAGCTAACAAACATGTCATAGCAGACCTCACCTATGCCCCCTGCTACTCCCCTCGGCAGTGTATTTCAGTAGACCTGCCTGTTTTGCCCCACTCTGTCTGGTGAAGTCACTCACTCTCCACAACTCTGGCCTACACCCCTGTTCTTATATGCATAAGTACAATAAATCTTAAAAAAAAAAAAAATGCAGCCCAGAGGCAAGTCCCATGGAAAATTGCCTCATGATACCTGCAGCAACAAGAGTGTCTGCAATGAATGACTCAAATATGAAGCCAAGGCATCCCCACAACTAGGTCAGAGGCCCCAGTGGCAAGGCCTACAGTCCAGGGCATCTCTCCCCAGAATGAGGGGTTTGTGCACGGTCACAGTGTAGGAATAGCCATCAGTTGCTGCTGTAACTTTCTATCTATGTCAAGAGCTGAGTTGAGTGACTAAGCACACATCAATCAGATGTGCAGAGACAATGCCCCACTGTGCAGAAGACAGACACAAATGGCAGTCATGGGAGGAAAATCAAAGAAGAGAAAGTAAAACTGTTATAGAGCCTCAGCCCCAAAGAATGGGTGCTTTGCTGTCTAGGAAAAAAAATCATAACAAAGCACTGGTTGAAGTTAAACCAGGCAAGGCTTTATTAGACTCATGTGAGAGAACCAATTTGGGAAAGGAGGATATATCCTGACTTCCGGTGTGGGGAGTGTCCTGACCAAAGACCTCCAATTGCGCTGTTATCTCACTATCCACCAGAGGATGAGCTGCTGAGAAAAGGTATAAATTATCACCTACAGGCCACCAAATGTGCTCATTGACTAGCCAGTGATACAGGAGTGAAGGTATTCACCAGAGACAAAGTATAGGGAAGAAAAAGGCAGATCTGAATACACTGCTAGGAGAGAAGTGTTTCTTTGCACGGAGGAAGAGTTTGACACACTCTCTTTTATACTGTTTTTTGAGTGCTTTCCCTCTCAGAATACCCATCTGTGCCAATTGTTATCTGCTGGGATTGATTGGTCACATTGCTCAGTTTCCATGGCAAACTTTTCTGTTCCCCTTTTCTGTTCATGCCTCCCAGAAAAAGGTTAAGTTTAACTCTACGAGGCTCTACCTTGATAGGGACTACTGTTTATCAAAAAAGTGCTAATAAGTAAAATTTATTAAGTAAATTTAGATATCTGATATAAATTGTTATATCTAAATTATTTAGATAACTGGTCTAAATTAGATATCTGATGTAGATTACCTTGCTACTGCTTTCCCACTGATAACTCCAAATTGATTAACTTAAATTTCTCTTGGGGGAGGGCTGAGGCTGAAACTGCAATTAAGTATCAACTTTGATAGAATTCACTAGTAAATAGTTGTTTCAATTTCCACAGCTGTGATGGGTCTAGGCAAGTTATACATTTTCTTTTGGTTCAGTATTAGTAAACTGTCTTGTTCTATGAATACAGTCCATTTCTTCTAGATTATCAAATACATTGGCTTAGCTGCTCACAATAATTTCTAATGATCCTTTGTATTTCTATGGTAATTTTCAATTTCCCCTCTTTCATTTCTGATTCTGTTTAATAGTTTTCTCTCATTTCCTTTACAGACTAGCTAAAAGTTTGTCAATTGTGTTTGGCCTTTTCAAGGAACTAACTCTCGGTTTCATTGATCAAAAGATGTTTTCTAACTTATCTGTTTGAATTTTTATTATTTCCTTCTTTCTATTAAATTTTGACTTTGTTTTTTCTTCATTTTTCAAGTTTGTTTAGGTATAATGTCAAATTATTATTTCAAGATTTTTCTTATTTCTTGATGTGGGCCTGTATTTCTATTAAATCCCTCATAATGCTGTATTTGTTATATTGTAAGGATTCTGATAACTCATACCTTCATTTATTTTCAATTTTTTTTAATTTTTGCTTTACTTTCCTCATTTACCCAATGTTTATTGAGAAACATGTTGTTTAGTTTCCATATGTATAAGGTTTTACCTGGCTTTTTGTTTCCTTTCCAGTTCTATGGCGTTATGACTGGGAGATTCATTTGAATCTTCATAAGTTATTGATAATTGTTTTGTATCCCAACATATTATTTATCCCCAAGCCATGTGCGCTTGAGAAAAAGGTAAATCCATCTGTTATGGGGTAAATATTAAAGGTCTATGAAGTCCACCCTATCTAGTTAGTAACTTAAGTCTATTTTTCCTTATGCATTCTCTACCTGATTAATATGTCCATGACTACAACTAGGACATAAAATCCCCTACTATTGCCCAGCCACCCGGATGACTCACTCTTGGGTAAGAACCCACTGACCAGAGCCACCTAGACACCTGCCTGGATACTTGCACCTGGGAGAAATCCAAAGTTCATGCCCACAGGGCCCAGCAACCGAACTACCTGCAAACAGGTGAAGACCCAAAATAGAGGGAAAAAGACACAGTGCCCATCAGATGCTGTATATAGCAGAGCAAACCTGAAGCAAATAATGGGGAGAAAAAAATACAAATGTTCAATAAGCCTTCAGGGGAACAATATACCACAGAGTGAAAATCAATCCCCAGAAGCCAATAACACTGACACAGAAGAAATTATCTTATTGTCATATGAAGAATTGTAGCACAATAGACCTCTCCTGTCTTGCCCACTGTTTCCCTTAAATCCACTGAAATACACTGTCTCTGGTAAATCCACTGAAATACACTGTCTCTGGTAAATCTTCTCACTGTCTCTGATAAATCCTCTCGCCCCCACACTTCTGGCCTACACCACAGTTCTTATATTCATAAATAAATAAAAACAAATATTTTTAAAAACTGCCATATTAAGAAAGGCAAAGAATTAACAAGAGACAAAACTCAGAAAAATAAATCAGAGAATGCCATGAGAAACATAATCAACAAATAAAGATTTTAAATAAGAAAACTAAGGACCTGAAGGAAGTAAAAAGATCAGTGGAGCTGGGGGGAAAGCATGGAAGTAGAGTGAAAGATAAGGAAAATGAATTAGCTAATATTTAAGATATAAAAAGAACCAAAACAGAGAAAGATAGAAAGACAAGGGAGCACAGGACAGGATAACTGAACAAAACTTCCCAAACTTGAAGAAGGAAATGAAAACAGATATATACAGGCTAAAAGGATGCCCAACTACCTTAATTGAAAACAAAAAATCTACAGAAAGATACATAGTAGTAAATCTTATAAGAATCCTAGACATAGAAAAAACAATGAAGCTAACAAATCGGAAGAAATAGATATACTATACAGGAGCAGCAGTTAAACTGACATCTAACTTCTTTGAAGAAAAGCCTCAGGCAAGACCAGGATAGATTGACATAGCAAAAAGACTCCAACACAAAAATGCCAATCAAGAATGCCTTGTCCTGTAAAGCTCTCCTTCCTACAGGAGGGAAAAATAAGGACATGCTCAGATAAACAAAACCTTCAGAAATTTGCTATTACTAAACATCCTCTCCAAGAAATATTGCAAGAAGGCTTAGAATCTAAACAAAGAGAGGAACGAACACAAATATCTGAACAAAATGTTGAATAGAACCACAAAGGATGAACAAAATAGCAGTAACACACTTCTACTTCCATATATCAATAATCACCCTAAATGCTAATGGATTAAATTCACCAATAAAAAGACAGAGTGGCATGTAGGATCAGAAAGCAGAATCTCACCTTTCTGCTGTCTCCAGGAAACGCAACTATTCCAAAGATAAACATAAATTGAAAGTAAAGGATTCCAGGCCTCCCTGGTGGCACAGGAGTTAAAGTTTCAGTGCTATCAAGCTGTTGCCAGCCACTGCAGTATGAGTTCAATCCTGCACCAGGGAGCTCACCCACATGGCACAGCTGTATATTTCAACAGATCTTCCTGTCCTGCTTCCCACTCTGTATCTAGTGACTCCTCTCATCCCCCACAACTCTGGCCTACCACTCAGTTCTTCTATGCATAAATAAATCTTAGAAAAAAAAATAATTCTACAGGCAAAGGGCACCCAAAAGGCAGGGGCAGCCAGAATTATCTCGGATAAAATAGATTCCAGCTAAAAAAATGACAAGACATATGGATGGACACTAGTTAATGATCCAGGGGACAATACAACAGAAAGACATAACTGTCATCACCATATACTTATCAAATAAGGGAGCACCAAAATACACTGGTCCAGTACTATCATTTTAAAACAGACAGTGGAAAAAATCACATATGTGGTATGTAATTTATAAGTTTAAATAATTGTAAAGGGTTTAATTGCTAGTGTATTAGAGATATCAGCGCATATGATTTAAAATTTTGTCTGATTTTTAATCTGTCCAGGGAAATATAATGCCATAAAAAGAACATAAAGTCTTTTATGTTCTTTTATTGGTCTCTGTATGAAGAAATGTATAGAAATGAAAACCAAAACTTCAAAAAGGTTTCTGTAGCTGTGAGTTTAGCTATCTGTAGTTCTGTAACTATCAACACCCAACTCCAACAATGGACAGATCAAAGAGACAGAAAATAAACAAGGACACAAAAACTATGAACAAAGATCTAGAGCACATGAACATAAGACACCTCTATAAGAATACACATTTCTCCTCAAGTACACACCGATCTTTCTCCAGAATTGATCACATATTGAGTCACAAGACAAACTCAACAAGCACATGAAGATTGACATCATACCAAGTATCTTGTCTGATTATAAAGGTATAATCAACAACAAAAGGAAATCAACAACAAAAGGAGATCAACAACAAAAGGAAGTCAAGAAGACCCCATATTATGTGGAGACTAAACTAAACACTCCAAAAACTACAGGGTTAATAAGGAAATCAAAGAAGAAATTAAAATGTACCTCGAGGTGAATGATAATGAAGATACAACCTTCCAGAAAACATGGGATACAACAAATATAATGAATCTTGCATTTATAAGGAAATATTGTCCTTAAAGACAGAAATAATTTCTCATCAACCTGACTGCTTTATCTGGGAGGAAATTATTAAATAACTAAACTCATAGCTACAGAAATCTTTTTGAAGTTTTGATTTTCATTTCTGTACATTTCGTCATACCAAGACCAATAAAAGATTTTATAGCCTTTTATGGCATTGTATTTCCCTGGAAAGATTTAAAAATCAGACAAAATTTTAAATCAAAATGTATTGATATTTCTAATACACTAACAATTAAACCCTTTACAATTATTTAAACTTATAAAGAAAATGTTAGAAGACAACTTAAAATGGATGAGTACATAGTATTTTTTTTTAATTTCCTTAAGTGAAAAAAGTTGGATATTGCTGAGTTAGATAAGAAGAAACATTCTCCTTACCCAAAATGAGAAGTTTGAACCCTTAAACTTTTAGTGTAAACATATTTTAGCTTTACCCACACAGATAAAATTTCTGTAAATTACATAGTATTAGGGAACAATACTGTTTGGAAACATTTTATTCTCAATCTTTGTTGAATCAGACATGGAAAGATATCTACAAAGAACATAAATATCTTACATACTACATAAACTGCAGAACAAATCAGATAATTCCTCTAAAAGGAAAGCTATTCCTCCCCATCCGCATCAATCAGTAGTACATTCAACATGCCAACACTGTTTTAGCCTGTATTAGGGGGAATGAAATGTAATCATTTTTCTTTATTTGAGGTGGGTATTGAGTTAGTGACACTGAACTATTACTTTTAACAGAATAGAGTTAGTTTCGGCCAACCACTGGTCACACTTTTGTCAATGAAGCAATACCTAACTTTTTAAAAGGTGTGCATTCTTTAAAAATATATTTTTTTATTACAAA
>NW_004567117.1:2044602-2057614 GCF_000260355.1 Condylura cristata | reverse complement strand
CCTCTGACTTTTGTGTGTTGATTTTATAAGCTGCTACCTTGCTAAACTGGTGGATGGTTTTGATTAGTTCCTCTGTGGAGCTTTTAGGGTTTTCCATATAAATTAACATATCGTCTGCAAACAAGGATAGTTTTATTTCTTCTTTCCCTATTTGGATTCCTTGTATGCCTTTAAAAATATTTTTTAATATATATTTTTGATTTGTTATCATTGAACTCATTGCCTTATAACACATGGCAGAATAAAACATATACATGTTTTGTCTTTCAGAGACCTTCAACCTTGTTGCATTTAGGAACACTAGGTAATAATTCAGCACTGTGTTTGGGGGTATATTGTACAGCAAAATCACTAATAATAAGTACCCAAAAAAGCCACTAAATAGACTGCTTCGACAAGATCTGAACAGGAAGGCAGCCAACTTGCTTAAGTTCAGCTGGAAACATTTGTCAGGAAACCCAACTTTCTGTCACTTGCACAAGCCATTGAATGATTTGGGGGCTACAGGTGAAGTTTAGCAAGTAGGAAACTTCACAAATACAGAATTTATGGATAATGAGGATAAACTATAAATGCACACTCAAGAAATGTTTACTATGCAAGACCCAAAACAAATGACTGCTTAAGTCTAAAAGTAGGCAGGCTTTGTGCAAAACAGAAAGGAGCAGTATGCTGTTTTTTGTGACATAATACCAAGATTAAAGTGGTAATTGTATTAGTTCACCATTGTTATTGCAACAAATATCAACAAACCTAATGGCTTGGAAAATACTCATTTGCTATCTTCTAATTCTGTAGGTTACAGTCTCCTAGGTTGACATCAAGATGTGAGCAAGACAACAATCTTTCTGGAGGCCCTGGGCTGGGGGAGGAGGGGTGCAGTTTCCCTGCCCCCCCCCCCTTTTCCAGCATGTAGAGCAACTCAACTTCCTTGGCTCTGGAGATACTTCCTCTCTCTTCAAAATCAGCAATCAAAGGTCGAGCCTTTTCATGTGGCTCTGACCTCTTCAACCTCCCTTTTCTACTTTGAAGGCTTTCAAAGGCCTTGGGTTCACTTGGGAAAATGCAGGATAATCTCCCTTTTTTTAGGTTAGTTGATTAACAACTGATATTTTTTTTCTTTTTCCTGACACCAAATATGTTGTCTTTTCCAATACCACTTTTCCAACTCACTGACTAACACTAGTTGGGTATCCTACAATTCAATTCAATTTTGAAACCAAATACCCAGTTAGGATCAGACTCCACAGGTTTAAAGGTTACAAGAATGTTATCAATTCAGAAATCAGTTGCAAGTATTGAGTTTCCAGGTTAGCCTCATGTGAACCTGACTTGGCAACAAAGTCAGAAATTCCCACACCCTCCGCTCCACAGAGATTTTGTAATTTGCTAGGATGATGCACAGAACTCAGGAAAAGGCCATATTTATTATCAGCATCTAGTATAAAAGTTAGAAACACAATCAGACAAAAGGTTACATTGGCCAAAGCCAGAAAGGTCCCAAGTGCTAGAACCTCTATCCCAATTGAGTCAGGGTGCATCACACTCCCAACATGTGGATGTATTTGCCTACTCTAAGTCCCACTGTTGAGAGGTTTTTATGGAAGTTTTATCACATAGCCATGATTATGGCCAATGGTAATTAATTCAGTCTCCAGCCACTCTCTCCTCCACAGAGGTTTGAAGTGAGAGTAAGATTTACAATTTCAAGCTTCTACTTAAGACTTGGCCCTTCTGGTGACCCCTGTCTTGTGCCATATAGGAACCCACAGTTACCTCATTAGAATAAAGGGTTCTTCGATCACCATTATCACTAGAAACTCTGAGTTTTAGGAGCTCTGTTTCAAGAACTGGCATCAACGACTAAATATCTTCCTTTTTACACCATAGTAATTTCAATTCCACCTACAATCTTTGCCAGTAAGCTAGCATATTCACAGGGTCTGGGTGTTCGAATATGAACATTTTGGGGGAGAGACAACCTGCGAACTATAGCATCTATTACAATTCAAGAGCAGTGAAACCTGGTGAGGTAGCGCCAGAATGGAATATTAGTCAAAAGACTGCATCTGAAAAATTGTCGTAGGGTGAGGAGAAAGTAAAAAAGATGAGTCTATAAGGCATGTATAAAGCAGAAATAATGATTATGTAATGAATAAACAGCTCATGATCACTCTGTTAAATCATGCCCTATAATTAATGCATTAATTTCTCGGATGATCTAGTCAAGGCATTAAGAGAACGGTAGTGATCTGCAGTAGTTTTAAATAAATATGCACAAGTCTATTTCTAGACTCCCAATTTTCTATACTGACAAGCTTCCTCCTTGTTACCATGGAGAGATTCAAGAGCACTTCATTTATATTCTGTTCTCTTTCCCTCCTTCCCTCTCACCTTGCATCACTTCCAACACTTGCTGACATCGGTTGTGGTTGTGGAGAGGGCACACAGATTGAGACATCTCCATAAGCAGCATCCTTGCTCATGATTTCAGTGGCAAGCCATCAGTGATTTGCATATGGGACTTATAAGCCACAAGAATAAAGTCCTTGTACACCGAGATGATTCACAGTAAACAGCTTTTCTCCTTGTGCCAAGACACTTTCATAGGTTTCTATGCTGGCAGCCACATAACCACTATCAACAATTCTACCAGCAACTTCAACGTTAAAAAAAAAAAGTCACTGGAAAATGTTAGTTCACAGATGGTCAAAAATTACTGAAATCCCTCTAAATGGCAAGTATGCATATGCACCTTAATTTTTGATAACCCAAAGATAAAGATCATGGCAATTTAAAAAGTACAATTCTGCAGGGCCTCCATGGTAGTGTAAGGGGTTAATGGCAGCACTAGGAAGCTACCCACAGCCACTGCAGCATAAGCTTGATACCTGGCCAGAGAGGTGACCCATATGGCACAGCAGACCTCTCCTGCATCACCTCAGCTCTCCTCTCCTGCATCACCTCAGCTCTCCTCTCCTGCATCACCTGCCTCCTCTGCACCTCACTCTGTCTCTGGTGAATCTTCTCACACACACACACACCTCTGGCCTGTACCTCAGTTCTGCAAGCATAAATAAATAAATCTTTTCAAAAAATGGTTCTGAACGGGGAAAGATTGGTCATATAATCACAGTATGACTTAGCAAAAGGAGATATTTCCTCTTATCTGATACAACCAAGTCCTATAGGTACTGCTGCCTTAAGTGCTGGAGGCTCTGGTGCAGGGTCTCTCTGAGGCTGAAGCTATGCTATCAGTCATCATCTAGAGCTGGAGAATCCATTGCCAGGCTCATTGGAGTGCTTCTTGATGGAGTCCAGTCCCTCTCTTGAGTTGGCTTCTATCCCAGTCCCTTGCCAGGTGAGACTTTTGCTTGGTTGCCTGAATGTCTCTCCAAAATGAGGGGAGCCCAAGATGATGGAAGCCACATTCCTCACAGCCTAATCTCATACGTGACACACCATGATTTCTGCCATCTTCTGCTGGATGCACATACTAACTCTGGTAAAATATGGGAAGGAACTCCACAAGGACATGAATCTGAGGCAGGACCATTGGTTATGTTTACAGGAAGGCTGGTTACCATGGGATCTATTACAGAAAGAAACCTGTAATTAATTTGTTTCTTTGGATAAATTTTATTGGGCACTTACTATATATATCATCTCCCAGACAAAATACTAACAACTCATTAAGAGCAGTGAGAACAGGGCCCTGCCTGGTGGTGCCAGGGGTTAAAGTGAAGCACTATGAAGCTATCTGCAGCCACTTCAACATGAGTTTAATCCCCAACCAGGGAGCTGACCCACATGGCACAGCAGACTTCTCCTATCTTGCCCTCTGCTCCCCTCAGCAGTGTATTTCAGTCAATCTGCCTGTTCTGCTCCCCACTCTGTCTGGTAAATCCTTTCACCCCACACACTCTTCTGGCCTGTACCCCAATTCTTGTATTAATAAATAAATCTTAAAAGAAAAAAGAGACACAAGAACAATAATCCTATGAGATGAATCCTATCATTATCATTCCTATTTCACAGTTGAGAAAACCAAAACTTAGAAAGATTAAGTTATCTCCTGAGGTAACACAGCTAGTAAGACTGAGAGCTGGTGCACCTGATTTTTCATAAAATGATGCTCTGCCTTTACTTCAGTGTCTATTATTGAATGTGTCAATAAATGAAATTAGATAAATTGGAAACCTCCAAGACTCTGTATTTTATTTACTGTTGTTATCACCCGCTCATAAGAAAATATTCCATTGTATTGTGACCCTCCTAAAGCTTTAATTTCATCTGTTGTAATGACCTTTCATAATTTTTAAGAACCTGGTGTAATAAATTTTGACTCTAGAGCTTTCTACACCTTCACAAAAAGAATGAGAATAACCATCTGCCAAAACCATTGCCTTGAGCAAACATGGGCACCATTTTGAAAATTAGGACAGTAGAAATAAAGTGAAAACCTTCAAGAAAATCTAAATAATTTCCTCTGAAGACTTAATAGTCTTAGCAGGTAGTATAAAGTTATTTTTATAACTTTGCCAAGATATATGAGACAAAGAAACTGCTTTTATGCTACCTAGAGCTGTTCAAATACTAATGATCTCAAATACCTGTCAAGAGTAGACACAACCCCATTCTCCATAATTAGTAACAATAAGAAGAAACATAATATAACTTTGTATATACTCTGTGGGCACAGTAAGTACAAAGAAAATACAGCAAATGCTAACTTCTTGTGACACAACGCTCATTATCTCCAAATCCTTCCCTACAAAGAAACAAACCCCAGGCTCATAGAATTAGTGCATTGGGTCTTGAGTTCACATTAGACAAAACAGTTTTCTTAAATCTGTGCGAGAAAACCTCACTTGGACCACCAATGTGGACACACTACTCTCACACCCCAGGAAAACGGATTTAATAGTACTCACGAGGCCCTCCCTGGTGGTGCAACGGGTTAAAGCACAGCACTAAGAAGTTTAAGCCACTTCCACATGAGTTCAATTCGCGCCTGCCCTGAGGAGGAGATCCACATGGCGAGGCAGACCTCTCCTGACGGGCCCGCTGCTCCCCTCAGCAGTGTACTTCGTTGGTCTGCCTGTTCTGCTCCCCACTCTGTCTCTGGTGGTGAATCCTCTCACCCTCCACCATCTCTGGCCTGTACCCCAGTTCTATATAAGTAAACAAATAAATCTTTAAAAAAAAAATAGTACTCACGAGTATTTGGGGCAACTGGATTGAAGCTGGACTAGTCCTATATGTTATAGGGCACCCCAATTCTGTTAGAGGACAGGGGAGAGAGGGGTACCCTTGAAGCCCCAAAAACCTGCCTGTTCTAAGTGGGTTCTGCCATCCGCTGCAACAAGACAAAACATATAAAGCTTTAATAAAAAGGGACTTTAATACAGTAAATATACAATACGGAACACAAAGAATATACCTTCTAAATCTAACACCTGAAGTTTCCCATCCCCTCTTGGGCAAAAGTCAACCCAAAAGGGATTGGCCCAAAGCAAGGCCTGAAAGCCTGCCACAAGACTAAAGCACCTTCTGGCCGGGACCCATGGCAAAGGGTCAGAAATGGCCAGACAAATCTGGGAGGAAAAGAGCAAAATCAAAATCAATATAAACACTGCCATAGTCACCTCTCTACAGGTATCTCACCCACATCTGCTTTAACAGGCCAAGGTCAGGAAACAAGCACGGTTTCTTCACCACATGCTTGCTGTTCCATGTGGCTTTCTCAGGTCTCCTCCTTCTCCATCCGGCTTCCTTCTCTTCTCCCTTCTCTCCTTTTTTTTCTGCTCAGCTCCACCCTCCTTCTGGGTGGGGCAGGGAACCTGGAACTTCCCTTTTTCCTAGGGACCACCCTGTTACACAGAGACTATTCACTGGCAGAGAACTCATTGTTAAATTCTTCCAGGAGAGCGCGGAGCACAGAGCTGATGGAGTCCATCCAAGAAGAAGAGTCTGGCATCTCTTAGCACGGGAGTCAGGGAAGGCCAGACCAAGAAGGCCACGATGTAGGATGTGGGGCAGGTTGCAGAGAAGTGCCGGTGTCGGGCAAAGGGCCAGGGCTGGGAGTAGGAATCCAGTTGCCTCTAATGAGTTTGGAAGTTCAGCATTGACAGTGGTCAGAAAATAATAGCTATTGACAATAGGTCATAGTGTAACTGGGTGGTCCCTAGGAGAAGGGAAGTTCCAGGTTCCCTGCCCCACCCAGAAGGAGGGTGGAGCTGAGCAGAGAAAAAGGAGAAAGGAGAAGAGAGGAGAAGGAAGCCAGATGGAGAAAAAGACGGAGACCTAGGGGAGCCACATGGAGCAGCAAGCATGTGATGAGGAAACCGGGCTTGTTTCCTGACCTTGGACTGGTTAAGGCAGATGTGGGTGAGATACCTGTAGAGAGGTGACTATGGCAGTGTTTATATTGATTTTGATTTTGCTCTTTTCCTCCCAGATTTGTCTGGCCATTTCTGACCCTTTTCCATGGGTCCTGGCCAGAAGGTGCTTTAGTCTTGTGGCAGGCTTTCAGGCCTTGCTTTGGGCCAATCCCTTTTGGGTTGACTTTTGCCCACGAGGGGATGGGTAACTTCAGGTGTTTGATTTAGAAGTTATATTCTTTGTGTTCCATATTGTATATTCACTGTATTAAATTCCCTTTTTATTAAAGCTTTATATGTTTTATCTTGTTGCGGCAGATGGCAGAACCCACTTAGAGCAGGCAGGTTTTGGGGCTTCAGGGGTGCCTCTCTCTCTCCCTATTATATAACAGAATTGGGCTGCCCTATAACAATAGAAGGCAAGTTTAGAACCTCCAGACCCAGGTCCTTGAGTAGAGGTACCAAAAGATTGGCAAGTAACAGAGTGGTCCTGGGCTCAGCACCAAAGACCACAGAAGTTATTTGACCCGTGGTCTTTCCCCAGGAGCCTCCCAGCCTTCTGCTGTGATTTTAAAACTTGGAAAGCTTGCTAACAGGAACATATTTTTCTGTTGAAAATGTTTTTCTGAAAAAAATCACGATGATTTCACTCATGGTCTTTGCTCTGAATACAAATCAGATTATCAATAAATGTTTTTTGTAAATTAGAAAGGATGAGAGAAAAAAGAGGAGGAAGAAGGGGGAAAGTAGGAGTGGTAAGGGGAGCAGGGGAAGGGGGAGCCGTAAAGAGGAAGAAGAAAGGGAGTAGAAAAAATAGATTGAAAAAAGGAAAGAGAAAGAAATAAGAGAGGGGAGAGAGCAAAGGGAGGGAAAGAAGGTGAGAGGGAAGCCATTGACTTTATTGGAACACAAGCATACCTCCCACTGTGGCCGCCTTAAAAAATTAGTTATTTTCCGAGCTCTCCCTGGTGGCGCAAGGGGTTAAAGCACGGCATTATGATCCACTGCAGCACGAGTTGGATCCCCAGATCCCTGGACAGGGAGCTGACCCACATGATGTGGCAGACCTCTCCAGATCCGCCCGCTGCTACCCTCAGCAGAGTGCTTCCCATTGTCTCTGGTGAATCCACCCATGCACCTCTGGTCTATACTCCAGTTCTGTAAACATAAATAAATAAATATTTTTAAAATATTAGTTATTTTACAATCATACCTATTATTTATATCCCTAGTCCTTCGGGGTAAGAACAGATAATAGCTTGAATAGTGGCATAGTTTTGTTTAAAATTACTTTTAAAATATAATTTTGGCATTACATTTTGCTCTTCCATATCTGTTCGTTTTCCACTCACCTTACATCAAACTGCCCATGCCAATACCCTCTCTGCCTCTCCTCACTACCCCCCCCTTCGTTCTTGTTACTATTAAACTCTTTCACTAAGCCCAAGATTCATTTCTGGCTGTATTTTGCCTGTGTACGTTTTTGTTGTTACTTATGAGATGTCAGATGAGAGAAACCATCTGACATCTATCATTCACTGTATTTCACTTATTTCAGTTATCATTCACTTATTTCACTTTTATTCTCTGAAACATCATCAAAAGATAAGGTCTCAAGGCAAGTAACTGTCAGACATAAATACCGAAGGGGATCAGGTTATGAACTCAGCTGACTGGGGTCCATTACTTCACGTGAGGATAGAACTTTATATCCCCAGCAGAGGGCGCAAGCTGCCATCCTCATCGTGTGATCCACTTAGTTCCAAAATGTTTCATCTGATGATGGAAATAACATTTCTAATGAGACAAGAGACCGGGTCAGGAAAGACATTGAGCAGGATTTTAGGAGACCACTTGTAGCAAAGGCGAAATCTGAAGGTTTTCAAGTTATTTCTCATGTTAAAGAATAATAATTTGGTCACATGATATTTGGCTCCAAAAAACATAGGAACACTGACCAGACAAAGTTTTAGATTGAGTCTTCAAGAACAACAAAGCAATAAGAATTAGAATATGTAAAATCATTTTAACTATCAAGTATTATGATTAGTATGAAGACTAGTGAAGTGTTCATGTTACAGGGCAAGGAGGGGGGCACCGCTGAACCCCCTGCTGTAAATAGGTTCTGCCATCTTCGGCATCAAGACAAAACATGCAAGACTTTAATGAACAGGAACTTCAATACACTGAGTATACAATACAGAAGACAAAGAATGTAATTTCTAAATCAAACACCTGAAGTTACCTATCCCCTCGTGGGCAAAAGTCAACCCAAAAGGGATTGGTCCACAGCAAGGTCTGAAATCCCTCCACAAGACTAAAGCACCTTCGGGCTGGGACCCACAGAAATGGGTCAGAAATGGCCAGACAAATCTGGGAGGAAAAGAGTACAATCAAAATGAATTAAAAACACTGCCATAGTCATCCCACGGGTCTCTCACCCACATCTGCCTTAACCAGTCCAGGGCCAAGAAATAAGCACGGTTTCTTCATCACATGCTTGCTGCTCCATGTGGCTTCCTCAGGTCTCCTTCTGGCTCTCCATCCTGCTTCCTTCTTCCCAGATTCCTTCTCTTTTTCTCTCCTCAGCTCCACTCTCCTGAGTGGGGCAGGGAACCTGGAACTTCCCTTTTTCTTTAGGGACCACCCTGTTACACAAGGACAAGACATGCAGACATACATCATATAGACAGTTTTCTTGGTTATGCCACATGGAATCTTATATAACTGCAGTTTTACTCATAAGCTCAGAAAAATCCCAAATTCAAAAAAAAATGTGGAGTGTTGCTGAAATCACAGGTTTCAGTTGTTATCCTACAAACCTAAGACTTTGGAAAAAGGAAGATGTTTTAATCACAAGAGTTACATGTTTTTCAGTGTTTACGCATTTCCATTAGTTAAAGTCAATCCTGGGTATCCTATACAGCAGGCAAAAGTAAAAACATTTTATTTTCAAGCAAAAACAGTCATCTTGTTAGCCACTAAGCTTGCAATCCTTGGGTTTCCTGGAATAGAACCTGAAAAAGCAAAATCAAAAATCAGCAGTTAACTTTCAATTAAAAGGAGTCATCTCATTACTTCTGTTAGCCACTTTGGGACAGAAGCTGAAAGAGCAAATTCAACATCCAGATTACAGATAGCACCTCCCCACACAAGGGAGAAACCACAACACAAGTATGAAAACCTGACACAGTTACCTCATACTCTATAAAGAGTGCTTTCCACAACACAACTTCCTCTGTAGGAAGCAGAATCTTGGAATCCTTACACCAGTAATCAAACAGACCCAGAATTCAAATGGCAAACAAGCCCCAAACAAATTGTGTAGGCAAAATTCACAGCAGCAAACACTTTAGACTCAACAAAAAATATTGAAATCTAATTTTTCTGATCCAGACTTTGCAAAAATTCAAGCTATCTCAAAGAATCCATTAAGGTTACCAGCATTTACCAGTTACTGATCAAGGCTTAGTGTTTCTTGGCATCCGAGCATACATTTGCTAATTTAAATGCCAGCGCTCCATTGTTGGCTTACAAAACCCTTAGGGAGTAGTTAAAGTCAAAGCAATCTACCTGAAAAACCAACATTGCCTTTAGAAATGCTAAAGACACTCGCAAAGGCAGAGATTACAAAAAAAAAAAAAGGCTAAAGTCCTAGCAACCTAACTTGAATTAACAAAGGAAGTAGAAAATCTTAGGAAGAACCTAAAAGAACAAAAACTTTCAAGTTTAGGAGAAACCAGGCAGGTGGCCCCAGAAGCCATCTTTGATCTGTCCACATGATTCAGCCTACTTAAGTAAAACCGCTGCACAATCTCCACAAAATCAAACCTCTTAGCAAGTAACCACAACAAAATTGTACACATACACTCAGAATTTTTTGCAAGGCCCAAACCAGTTTTTAACAACAAATCTGCACCTGAAAAAAAAACAAGAGAAACAAAAACTACATTTGCGCTTAAGGTAGTCAGTGCCATGGGGAAGCCAACTTTTCCCATGGGGCTGA
The DNA here is from genome assembly GCF_000260355.1 of Condylura cristata. NCBI lineage: Eukaryota > Metazoa > Chordata > Mammalia > Eulipotyphla > Talpidae > Condylura > Condylura cristata. The sequence goes on along the minus strand of NW_004567117.1, from coordinate 2,047,225 downwards.
CTACTGTAACAGCGTGGTCCCTAGAAAAAGGGGAAGTTCCAGGTTCCCTGCCCCACTCAGAAGGAGGGTGGAGATGAGCAGAGAAAAAGGAGAGAAGAGAAGGAATCAGAAGAGAAGAAAAAAAGAAGGAAGCTGGATGGAGAACAAGGAGAGTTGAGGAAGCCACACAGAGCAGCAAGCATGTGATGAAGAAACGGTGCTTGTTTCCTAACCCTGGGCTGGTTGAAAGAGATGTGGGTGAGAGAGCTGTAGGGAGGTGATTATGGCAGTGTTTATATAGATTTTGATTGTGCTCTTTTCCTCCTAGACTGGTCTGGCCATTTTTGACCCTTTTCTAATGTTTGCATTATTTTATCTCCAAAGCCAGTAGTATTGTAACAGAGTGGTCCCTAGGAAAAGGGGAAGTTCCAGGTTCCCTGTCCCACCCAGAAGGAGGGTGGAGCTGAGCAGAGAAGAGAGGAATCTGAGAAGTAGAAGGAAGCAGGATGGAGAGCCAGAAGGGAACCTGAGGAAGCCACATGAAGCAGCAATTGTGTGATGAAGAAACCGTGCTTGTTTCTTGGCCCTAACTGGTTAAGGCAGATGTGGTGAGAGACCCGTGGGGAGGTGACTATGGCAGTGTTTATATTGATTTTGATGTTGCTCTTTTCCTCCCAGACTTGTCTGGCCTTTCTGACCCTTTTCTATGGGTCCTATCCAGAAGGTGCTTTAGTCTTGTGGCAGGCTTTCAGGCCTTGCTTTGGGCCAATTCCTTTTGGGTGGACTTTTGCCCACGAGGGGATGGGTAACCTCAGGTGTTTGATTAGAAATTATATTCTTTGTCTTCTATATTGTATACTCAGTGTATTAAAGTCCCTATTCATTAAAGTCTTGCATGTTTTGTCTTGATGCGGCAGATGGCAGAACCTATTTAGAGCAGGCAAGTTTGGGGGTTCAGCGTTGCCCCTCTCCCCCTGTAACAGTATGGGTGGCACATAGGACATTCATCGCGTGGAAGAATAAGTCTTAAGTGTTTGTCCAGTTATGGCACTGATAATCTCATAAAACATTAAAATACAGATTGAGAGTTTAGAGGAAGGGAAGCAATCTGGACTTAGTTTTTTTACTATCCCAATCTATAGAAAACTCTTAGATACTATATCTCCCATTTAGCAGTAAAATGCATTAGAGTAGTTCTCAGTAAATTTTACTATCCATATCTGAACATGATAACATGGATAAATACTGGTGGTCTAAGTAGGAGGTGTTTTTATGTATTTGAAAGTTTTTTACATTTTCTCTGGGAAAGATGGTTTTTCTTTTGTGGAAGATGTGGATTTTATTTTGTGAACAGCAAAATAGTTCCAAATTTCCTCCAGGAAACACATCTGTCTGATAGTAGAATATTGCTCTTTTCTGAAGCAAGGCAGTTCCATTCAGATTTGGTTTTGGAGATGGGAGGACTCAAATGACATCTCTTGGCTTATATTTGGTCAGGTGAGTCTTTGGAAACTAAAATAATGCCCACTTTATATGTGTGTGTGTGTGTGTGTACAAGTTCTTTATATTTTTAGTACATTAGCCCCTCATAAGGTATATGATTTGCAAATGTTTTCTCCTACTTTAAAGGTTGTCTTTTTACTCTGTTGATGATTTTCTTTGACATGCCATACTTTCTTTGTTTTGATGTAGTTCCACTTATTTTTGCTTTTGTTGACTGTGTTTTGGAGTCAGTTCTTAAAAATTATCATTAAAACTGTTATTAAGGAGTTTTCCATCTACATTTTTTCTAGGTATTTTATGCTTCAGTTTTTATGTGAAATCTGATGCTTTTGCCTCTGAAGGGACTGAGAGGGTCAGATATCACCAGGCTTCTCTGTAACAGGTAGCAGAAGTAGCAGATCCTACACTTGTACATATCAGAGCGGTGCCATGAACTTCATCTGTTTTGAGCATAACATTGGCCTCCATAGTCCCAAGAGGGTGTCTCGGCAGAACCCGTTGTGCACAGCCTGAGCTGACAGTCCCCTTCCCCAGACCACACACCCATGTTGTCCCCTCCCACCTCCTGTGAGTGTAGCATGCATCTCTCAGGGTCAGCCCTGTGAAGTCTGCACTAGTCTCTACTCTCCCAAGGCTAGTCCACCCTCCTCCACTCTGGGACTGCCTCTCTGAACCGTGTGCCTGTGGCTTGCTGCTCTGAGAGCTATAGCCATTGGGGACCAGACTCAGCAGTTGCCTCTGCCTGGGCCTGTCACACCCATTGGCAAGCCCTACTCTACTCTAGCAGGTCCTACTGGGTCTCGGCTGCTCGAGGACCAGCCCTAGGTGGTGCTGCGATCTTCAGTGGGGCTGTGTCCAACTCCTGCTCTCAGGTTTACTGAGATGTTGCCAGGATCTACCACAGTGAGGCTCGCTTCCACCTTGGTGCTTGCTGAGGCCTCAGGGGCCTAACACTGACCGGGCTGCTTCCAGGTCCCATCCTGGGTTCACTGGGGACTGCCAGGCTGCCTGCCAGTCCCTCTGCTGCTGGTGTGGCCTGCCATGTCGCCAGGGATCACCTTACAGATCCCTTCATTCTTGGCACCCTCTTCTCCAGATGACATGCTGTAGTCATCTGTTTGTCCTCCAGGGGTTATTGGCT
>NW_004567117.1:2042631-2044502 GCF_000260355.1 Condylura cristata | reverse complement strand
GACTCAAATGACATCTCTTGGCTTATATTTGGTCAGGTGAGTCTTTGGAAACTAAAATAATGCCCACTTTATATGTGTGTGTGTGTGTGTGTGTGTTTACACCATAAACATTTTTTTTATATCATTCTTCATTTTGTGCATTTTTCCAGCTCAGCCACATTATATTAATTTGAAAGGCATTTTCACTAAGGGGCACATATGCATTACAAAGAACAAGACTGGTACTACTTTTTAGGTTTTGTTTTGGTTTTTTGACTCATTTTTTGGACGTGGACATCAGTGTCTTTAACTTAATTCAAAGATATTGTAAAATGGCTATCACAATAATTTAGTTAACATCTATCACTGCATATTGTTACAAAAAATTTTCTTATGATTGCAAACTTTTAAGATCTATTTTCTTAGTAACTTTTAAATATACAACCCCATGTTCTAACCCCAGAATTTATTTTATTAACTAAAATTTTCAGTTTTTTTTAAAAGATTTATTTATTTATGTATACAGAACTGGGGTACAGGCCAGATAGATGTGCAGAGGTGGTGGGACAGAGACAGAGACAGAGTGGGGAGCAGAACAGGCCGACTGACAAAGTATACTGCTGAGGGGAGCAGCAGGAGGGTCAGGAGAAGTCTGCCCAGCCATGTGGGTCACCTCTGGGGGTGTGGGGATCAACTCATGCTGAAGTGGCTTTTATTTCTTAGTGCTGTGCTTTAACCTACTGCACCACCAGGGAGGGCCAGTTTTTTCTTTTAAAGATTTATTTATTTATGCATACAAGAACTGGAGTACAAGCCAGAGGTGTGGGGGCTGAGAGGATTTACCAGTCAGAATGAGGAGTAGAATAGTCACATCGACTGAAATACACTGCTGAGGGGAAGAGCGGATGAAATAGGTCTGCTGTGCCATGTGGGTCAGCTCCCTGGCTGGGGTTTGAACTTGTGCAGCAGTGGCTGCAGATAGCTTGATAGAGCTGAGACTTTAACCCCTGTGCCACCAGGGGAGGCCTAAGGTTGTAGGTTTTGTTCCCCTTGATGCACTTCGTCACCCCACCCACCCACCCACATTCCTGTAGTTCTAGAAACCACCTGTATGTTTTCTGTATCCATGAGTTGGCTTGTTTAGTTTTTGTTTTGTTGTGATAAATTCTACAAACAAGTGAGATCATATGGTATTTGTTTCTCTGACATTTTTCATGTAGCATAAGATTTTAAGATCCATCTATGTTGTCACAAATGGCAAGATATTTTTCTTTCTACTGAATAAATGATTTTTCATTGAACATATATGTCACATCTTATTTATCCATTAATTCATCACACTTAGGTTGTGTCCATACCTTGGCTACTATGAAAAATTCTGCAATGAACATGTGGATACAGCTCTTTCCAAATTATTGTTTTCATTTTCTTGATTTCATTCTGTCCACTTCCCGGATGTGGAAGTCTTGGAGCATATGGTAGCTTTCTTTTTTCCTGGAATTTCTGTAATGTCTGCCATAGTGTCTGCACCAGTTTACATTCCCACCAACAGGGCATAAATATACCCTTTTTTCCTATGTTTTTGCCAACATTTATTTCTTGCTTTTCTGATAGTAACTGATCTGACAAACATGAGGTGATATCTCACCTCATTATGGTTTTAATTCACATTTTCTTGATAATTAGTGATGTTGATCCCATTTTCATGTACCTGTTGGCAATCTATATGTTTTATTTGGAAAACTGCCCATTTAAATCCTCTGCTTGTTTTTTAATGGGGTTTGGGGTTTTTGCTATTGATCTGTACAAGTTCTTTATATTTTTAGTACATTAGCCCCTCATAAGGTATATGATTTGCAAATGTTTTCTCCTACTTTAAAGGTTGTCTTTTT
>NW_004567117.1:2029326-2040716 GCF_000260355.1 Condylura cristata | reverse complement strand
TCACCTCCAGGGCGGGGATCAAAATCGCACTGATGCAGCTCCCTCGGTTTGGCTTAACTTCACAGTACAGTGCTCCAACCCGCTGCACCACTGGGTAGGGCCCTCTGTCCCATATTTTGAAGGTGACTCCAAGGTTAATGTCTTATGTTCTGTGCCCTGCCCTGAGATGAAATGCTTTCAGGTCTACTGATTGCTTGCTCATGGAGAAAAAAAAAAGCCTAGCAGAGCGCCCCATGCCTACATATGTGTATCAAACTAGTAAAGCACTAGTAACTAGTAGAAACGGCCAGATTAAGGCTACAGGCATGTTTCCCTTTGGCCAGTGGCTCCCTGTTAAGATCTACCAGTGAGAGTGCTAAAAGGAGGAGAATGGAAGGCTGGAAGTGAGACAAGGGCCTGTTTGCCTACAGTTATTGTCAGCATCACTCCGGCAAACTGCCAGCTCTGCTGACTGATCTCAAAGGATCAAGTGGCCATTTTACTTGACTCCCATGGCAACAGTGACCATTGCCATGATGGTGGAGCCGAGGCAGGATTGGATGGGGAGTATTGCCCCTTCTTACCACACTGCAGAGCTTACAGAAAGAATACAACAGCAATGTTTCTAGATGTTTTTGAACGAAGAATCAGGATCTAGGAGCATGGCTAGAGAAGTAGGAAATTAGGAATAACTGATTAGTGTTCTCTTGAAAATTAAATTCAATGAATTTCTGTTTGTTTGAATATGCTGAGAAAAGCCACTCTGAAATATTGAATACTTTTTAAATATGTAGTTTTCTTAATATATCCTGAAATAGAGTTAAAGCTAATAAACCAATATGTGCCTGGACATGGGGTACCTGTTAAATATACAGCTAAAGAACCATCTCTCAGTGCCCTGTAACTTTAATTCCTTCATCACCTCTGCATCACCTACCTCTACCTACAGCTTCCAGCAACTTTTAGAAATTCTGCAGCCCATTCCAAGTTTTAATAGCACTGACTGGGAGAATTTCCAGATCTGGAACAATGTTCTCGTCTCACTGAGATCTTCTACTATTTGTTGTAGTTTTGTCCCACAGTGTTATGTAAACTAATTCTAGTTCAAGAGTAGATCCAGAATTAACAGAGGTAAAATTCGAGTTGGGGTGCTTACTTTCAAGAAAGAATAACAATCGTGAACATGAAATTAAATGAAGGCTTGCAAGAGGCCTGGAAGCTTCCCTTCCATTAGAGTCATAGCAAATCCATCTCTGCTCTAGGCTCTCTAACTATTCATCACATCACTTCACTCTCCACCACATTGAGAAGTCTTTTTTTCCCAAGATAAGTATTCTTATTTCACCCTTGATTTTTTGGACAGATTCCAGTGGGTACAGATTCCAGTGACCCTGCTAACAAATTGTTTTTGAACAGTAAAACTGGCTCAGGGAGGGGAAAACGGGAGACAGGTGGGCGAGGAGAGAAGGAATTGTTAGTCATACATGCCTTCATAAAGTTTTTTGTGTACTGTGTGAGTGGTTGCACATTGCACACTGAAATTCCTTTAATTACATATTTAAGTCAATAACTTTTTAGAGCATGCCAAAGACTGAGCAAGATACTCCATGGTAACCCGCCCAGCTGTAATACAACTGACTTATAACCTACTTGGCACTAAATATCAGGGAATCATAAAAGCCAGTGTGTTGATCTTACAACTGCTAATACCTACCTCACATGGACAGACACTCTTTTAGACCTCTAACTGTAGGAATTTGTACACCCAAGTTAAACTTTCCTTTGACAAACAATCTCCAAAGTTCCTAGAGCCTTGATTCTATCATCGATGTGAATCATTTCTCTTGGGTTTTTCTTCTGGAATCTAAAATATTCACTCTTTTATCCATTCAATTCTAAAATTTTTAAGTACCTACCTACTAGATTCAAAAACAAAGTAAACCTAATAATTACATAATGTACCTAGGTCTGGAGTTGAGCTCCAGGAGTAGAAATTTACAGAAGAGTGAATCAGAGTGGAGAAAAGTGTCACAAGGAGTCCAGAAAAGGTGGTCTTGGCAGAGGCCCAGAAAGGCCTTTCCTGACGTACCTCTCTCACTAAAGGAGCCCTGGGAGTGGAGTTGGGTAGGCCGAGCCTGTCGAGATGCTGCCTAAGAAAATGACAGCTCTCTGACTATCATTCCTTCCAGGAAACTGCAGTGTACTGGTTTTATAACAAGTCTAACTTGGAGGGGGAGACCCTACCCCTCATGAGTCTGCCACCTAAGCTTTGCATTTATGTTTGGGTAAGTCTGAGAAATCACATCAAATTTTGGGTCTGGAGCTAGACTCCTCAGACTGGAGTGAACATATAAAGTGATATCTCAGCCTCAGTGTTTAAAATATTTTTAAAGAGAGAGAGAGAGAGAGAAACCCCTTTGTTTCCTCACAGTCCTGCTCAAAGCATTTGGAGCTGGCCTATTCTTTGTGGTGGAGGGGAGGGAGATATCCTGTGCATTGTGGGGGTGTTTAGCAGTGTTCCTGGTTCACTAGATGTTAGTAGCACTCCCCACATGTGACAAGAAAAATATATTGTTAGCCATCATGAATCTGTACCTGAGGGGAAGAATCACCCTGGTTGAGAATATTGCAGTAGAAACTGAATCCTCTGCAACTTGAGTTGCTCAGAATTTTATTTATATGATTGACTATTTCTGCTTCCTTTCCAGACATTGTTCAAAGTATGTTTTCTCTGCCTGTGAAAACAGTTCTTTCCTTTTCTATTTTTGCATCTTACTCTTCCCTTCACATCTGCTGTGAGGCTCTCCCAGACAGTGCTCCACAGTTCCTGATAGTTGACTGTCATGGCCATACTTCTTGCATCTATTCACATGCTTACTGATGCCACTGCACCTAGACAGTAAGCTGGACAAAGGAGTCAGAGGAGTGCAAAAACTATAGCACTTGAGACTGAGCTCCTAATAACTAACAAAAGAGAATTCCAAAGAAAAGTAACCCTCAGAGAGAAATGCTACTGAGAACTCATGTAAGAAAAAGATTGAAGTATTCCTTGTGTGCAGCCTTCAGAAAGGCACTGGTGACATTTGTGAAAGCAGCTTAAGCAGCATGTTGGAATGGAGCCATGTTGCAGCAGGCTGAGGAAGACCAGGTAGATAGCAAAGATAAGCTACTCTTTCAAGGAGGTTCAGACAAAATGTGAAAGGTGTTGAATTAGAAGGGGTGCAAGATCAACAAGAGATATTTCAGATAAAAAGAGACAACAGTATGTTTATGAATGGAGAGAAGGAAGGAATAACTAGAGGAGTTAATGTAGGGAGTAAGCATACTAGAGAAAGGAAGTAATTGAAGCAAGGTCCAGAGATAGAACACAAGGGAAAAGTCAGGAGCACAATAGGGAAAAAATAATTTTAGAATTGAGGACAGTCTCTCCCTTCAAAACAGGAGAAAAAAAAATTATGAGAGGACAGGGTTGCATATGACCATAGTGGAGGCGGAGCAAGACATCTTCTAGTGAAATACAAGACAAATTGTGGGGCTCTTCCTGATGTTGGAGCCAGTTAAAGTACAGTACTATGAAGCTATTGCAACCACTGCAGCACAAGTTCCATACCCAGCCAGGGAGGTGACCCACAAAACACAGCAGACCTCCTCTCCTGACCTGCCCACTGCTCCCTTCAGCAGTGTATTTCAGTCCATCTGCCTGTTCTGCTCCCTACTCTGTCTCTGGTGAATCCTCTTACCCCCAACACCTCTGACCTGTCCCCCAATTCTGTATTCATAAATAAATAAATCTTTGAAACAAAAAACAAAGTATGGGAATAGGTTACCTGAATAGTATGCAGAGAAGAGGAGAGGAGGATAAGGTTGATCAGCACTCAAGTCAAGGAAATGGAACAAAGTCACCAACATTTAATGAGTCCCTAATATGTGCCAGGTCTTTGATGCATGATTTCATTTATGGCTTAAAACCACCCTATGAGAGATGCATGTTAAAGCCACAATGAGATACCACCTCACACCAGTGAGAATGGAACATCTTAAAACAACTAGCAACAACAAATGTTGATGAGGATTTGGAGAAAAAGGAACTCTCCTGCATTGCTGGTGAGAATGCAAACTAGTACAACCACTATGGAAAACTGTTTGGTGGTTTCTCAAATTGCTAAAAATGGAGCTTCCATATGACCCAGCAATCCCACTCCTAGGTATCTACCCAAAAGACACAAAAACACTGATTCAAAAAGACACCTGCACCCCCATGTTTATTGCTGCTTTATTTATAATAGGAAAGACATGGAATCAACCCAAATGCCCAAAAGTAGATGACTGGATTAAAAAGATGTGTTACATATACACAATGGAATATTACTCAGCAATCAAAAAAGATAAACTCATGCCTTTTCAGCAACATGGTTGGAGCTAGAAAGGGATCATGCTTAGTGAAATAAGCTTGAAAGAAAAAGAAAAATACCTGATGGATTCACTCATAGCAGGAGCAAAAAGGACCAGAAGGGATCAACAATGGGGGGAGGGGGGTTGTTGCACGGGACTATGGTGAAGTCACACAGGTGAAGTGATGATGGGAAGTTCACAGGAATTACACCTGAGATGGAAAAAGGCACAAATTGATGTAAAAAAAACTATTATCATAAAAAAACACACTTTATGAATATGACAGAGATCCACTTTACAGATGAGCAAATGAGGACTTCGTGAGGTAAAGGAACTCACCGGAGATCCTCCCAGTGCTATCCCTGAAATTAGAACCCAGGTTGGTCTTACCTTGGAAATCATGTTCTTCCAATACTCCACTACTGGAGGTTTTCAGGGGACTTAAAGTAGCAGGAGCAGGAATAGAGAAAGAATAGACTTCACATAGGGAGTAGAATATTGGAGTTGAACTGTAAAGGTGGTCAAGAGCCAGGCGAGTAAGACTGAGGAGCTAGAAGAAAGAGATGGGCAGCAAAACACATGGTTGTCAGGACATCAAAACTGTAATCTAGGTTTGTGGTCTGCAATTACTTTACAAGTTTGCAAAATCTAGAAATATAAGAAAAGTTGAGATGAAGCAAGATATTTTAAGCCAGCAAACTGACTCTTTGAGAAATATAACTGACTTTGAGGTTAATCCCATGAGGATAGTAAAGCTGCTGTCAAGGGCCTCTTCGGGCTTGGGGTCCTGGTGTGATGACAGAAAAGCAAAGTGCCAGTGTGAAAGAGACAAAAGTGAGACAGAGTCACAGGGGCAATATAACAGTACTCTAGCAGGAGACCTAATGTAAGAAGTAAATTGCGACACAATTCATGTTGAGGGAACCACCACAATAGGGTTTATTTAACAAATAGGGGAAACAAAGGTTCTAAGGTCACAGGTGGTCATCCACCTCATCCCAGATAATGCAGAGTGTCCAGAGGTTCTAAACAAAAGGCCACTTATTCAAGAAGGTGCTGTTCTGTCAACAAGGGCCTGGAGCTCAAGCATGTTGGCAGGCTGTTGCAAACCCACTGAGGGGTGAGCTGACCGCTATGTTCACTAGTTGCCCGAACCTAGCAGACTCCGAGACGCAGAAACTGAAGCAGGAGCCTGGGATCTGAAGTCTGAAGCCTGTTTATTAGGACTGCCCATGGGTATATATAGGGTCTGTAGGTGCAGGGAAAACAGGAAATGTGCCCCATGCAAAGGGTGGGGTGTATGTTTGTACCTGACCTGGGGCTTCTTTTAGCTTCTACTTGAAACAAAGTAGTGGGCTGCAGCTGTTTGTAGGACAGAGTGCACTGTGCTCTGCTGACTTGTTTGTTGGCCTTACTGGGGAGTGTGCTCACCCATGCACAGCATTAGCTAGGGCAGACAGGTGCACTTGAGGTCCTGCAGAGTTAGCCACAGCAAGCAGTGGGCCACTCACCACAGCTGGAGGCACTCACAGGCAGGGCCACTGAAACGATGCCACAGCAACAGTATGAAGATGGGGATGGGCACCACTGGACACTGGATCAGACAGTAACAGAAGCAGCAGCACCCTGAGGCAGTGTAGGAATATCAGGCTCACCATGTTCACTCACAACTCTCAAAAGTGACTTGGACACAAAGCGCTAGTTTTTTGTCAACAGTGCTGGCCAGTAGGGCTGGCCATCAGCAGTCATTAGGAGGCAATGTTACAAACACAATGTTGTTGGCCCACACCAATAACAAATAGCTCTTTAAGATACCAGGCCCAGGGTGTTTAGTACTCTTTTCAGACAATGTTGGAGGCAGAGAAAGGACAGCAGCCTTGGCCTCTGTAAAGTTCTTCAGCTTCGGTGCATTGGAGGTCAGCTGCAGGATGCTTCTCTGTAGGCCAGGACAACATCTGTGGAATGTATATGCCTCCTAATCTGGCTCCTGCCCTGATATGTGTCTTCTTTCGGAGCCCCTCACCCACAGTCTGATTGGACCATTTACCAGTCAGCTCATAACTGACACCTGATTGATCCACTCTTCAGTCCAGGCACTGAAACCATGGGCCTGCAGTAGGAGGTGGCCATAGCATTGGAGCTTTCAAGTGATGCCCCATGTTCCTCCCTGAAGCCCTGATTCAGGGACTGTAACCCGTAACTGAAGCCAAGACTGTTACAGGTCGTGCCCATTAGAGGGGCTTGCTGGTAAGGCTACATAGCCCCAGCTAAAACAGTATTGCATTTTTGAGGTGGAGCAACTAAGAAGACATCTAAGGGACTGCAGAAGCACCGTGGATTTTTCAGGGTTCCAGATTCAGCATTTGAGCATTCAGTGTTCAGGATTCAGCGTTTTCAGATCTTCAGCTATTTCAGCGTTTTCAGATCTTCAGCGCTGCTCCCCTCAGCACAATATTCCAGAAGGCTGTTGTTGTCCTCTGAAGGTAGAGGCCTCCAGCAGCCAACCTTAGAGAGGAAAAGTTCAGAGCCTTAGCAATTAGCCAAGTGACTGAAACCGTTCCCAGTTGCTGTTATAGCTTGGCAAAGAAGGTGAAGTCTTAGAGCCAGGTGCCTCGCCTCACTGAGTGAGTGAGTGTGGCCATTTGTTGAGCTGTTCAGCTGCTGCAGCTGCTGTTTTGAGTATCACTTGTCTGGTGCTTTGTTCGAGCATCTTGGCAACTCTGGGAGCATCTTTTGTTGTGTCTTATGTTGTCTTTGTGAGTTGGAACCCAGCCTACAATCTGCCTGCAATGTGCTCCAGGCAAGAAGACAACATCTTGGGCACATGGCGTATTATTCAGGAGAGGATGATAGGCCTCTCCTGCAACCTCAGTGGTGGGAAGATGCCATCTTATCTTCTTTTGTTTAGGGCTTGAAAACACTGGACACTGCTTTAGGTGAAGAAAATGGCTATTTTGAGCCTCAGTAACTCTTTGCTTTACCCTGGTTCAATAACTCCCATTATTGTTGTTTCTGAACATGAGTAGTCTTGCAATTGTGGGAGCAGTTAAAGAACTCAGTGACTGGTAAACTATTTGGGCAGTGCTCTTGGCCAATTTTAGTGCCTCTTTTGTCTTGTAACAGAGCTGCATGCCCTGGGGCAGCATGGTAGGAGAATTCAGGGAAAATGAAATGGCTCAGGCTTCCATCACCCCTCCCCCAACCTTCCCACAGAAGCCTCTATGGCTACCACCTGTGTTCTTACATTCTTCCTGATTTTTACCAGAGGTAACCTTTGGTGCCCTAGTGCCCTGGACCTCTCTTAACCTACTATCCCTCACCAGTATCAGTTCTTTTATTACTTCAGCAAGTATAAAGACAGCAGTCTGAAAAATCTCTCCTTATTACAAATGTATGCAAATTTTAAAGTAAGGAGACAGTAAGTCATACCAAAAATGTTCAAGTAAAAAATCACAACAGGCCCTCCCTGGTGGCACAGCCGGTTAAAGCACAGCACTGAGAATCTAAAGCCACTTCTGCATGAGTTCGATTCCCGCATGCCCCGGAGGAGACCACATGGCGTGGCATGTCTCTCCTGGCCCACCCGCTGCTCCCCTCAGCAGTGTACTTCATCCATCTGCCTGTTCTGCTCCCCACTCTGTCTCTGGTGAAGCCTCTCGCCGCCCCTGCACCCCTGGCCTGTACCCCAGTTCTGTATGCATAAATAAATAAATCTTTAAAAAAAAATCAAAACACAGAAGAGTCTTAACCCAGTATAACTGCAGAATTAACAATGCTATGTAATTTAAAAAAAAAAAAGGAAGATGGCCCTTCCTGGTGGCGCAGCGGGTTAAAGCACAGCACTGAGAATCTAAAGCCGCTTCCGCATGAGTTCGATTCCCGCCTACCCCGGAGGTGACCACATGGCGTGGCAGACCTCCCCTGACCCGCCCGCTGCTCCCCTCAGCAGTGTACTTCGTCGATCTGCCTGTTCTGTTCCCCACTGTCTCTGGTGACGCCTCTCACCGCCCCTGAGCCTCTGGCCTGTACCCCAGTTTTGTATGCACAAATAAATAAATAAATCTTTAAAAAAAAAAAAAGGAAGACATAAAACAGCGACAGAATAAAGATAAAGACAATATAAGGCTTTGATTAGAAATAGCAGAATTAAAAAATACTTCAACTGAATCTGAAAACTGAGGGCCTCAACAGCAGAAAAACAGAAGTAAAAGAATGAATAAATTCATTTTCATTGGAAAATACACAAATAGAATAAATGTAGAGGGGGAAATTTTTTAAATGAAAATAATATAAGAGACTTGGAATAATTAAAGAGAAATACTATTTATGTCATGGGGCAGGGAGAGGGTACCAGAAAGAGAGAAGCATAGAAAATTTATTTAAAGAAATAATTGCTGGATATCAATTCAGTCTGAGAAATGAACTAGATATTGTGATACAAGAGGCCCAATGAGCTCCAAATAGAATAATACTAGACACACACCAAAAAACACTATAATAAAGCTGTTGAAAAACAACTACAAGGAAGGAACATTAAAAACATCAAAACAAAAAAGGATAATGTATAATCAGGATGTCAGTGGATTTTTTCATTAGAAATACTGTAACTATGAAGGGAATAGGGAGAGATATTTAAAGTTTTTAAGAAAAAGACCTCCAGGGCAGTTTCCTCAAGCTGCGGAAAATGGAGCTTCCATATGACCCAGCAATCCAACTCCTAAGTATCTACCCAAAAGACACAAAAACACTGATTAAAAAAGATAGATAGCTACACCTCCATGTTTATTGCTGCTTTATTTACAATTGGAAAGACATGAAAACAACCCAAATCTGGCCCAAAAGTATATGACTGGATTAAAAAGATGTGGTACATATACACAATGGAATATTACTCAGCAACCAAAAAAAAATTAAATCAGTTGAAGTGTATAGCCTTTGCCTTTTGCAGCAATATGGATCGAGCTGGAAAAGATCATGCTTAGTGAAATAAGCCAGAAAGAAAAGGAAAAATGCCGATGTTTTCATTCATAGCAGGGGTATAACGGACCAGGAGAGAAAGTAATAATAATAATAAACAGCTATATACCAGAGGCATTTTATGGGGTGAAATGGGGAGTGGGATCAAAAACAGTGTGTGTGGGGGGGAAATGCACTGGACTACGGTGATGGCACATGGGTGATTTGGTGATGGGAAGCCCATGGGATTACAAATGAGATGGAAAAATGCACAAAATGATGTAAAAGAAAAAAAAACTAAAAAGATTAAAAAGAAGACCTCCAGTGCAGAATCCATTATCCAGTAAGGTTAAAATTCAAGAGAGAGGAAAGAGAAGGAGTTTCATTGAAACATAAAGAGCTAAAAGAATTTATCAACAATAAGACACACATGAAATATATTTTAAAGGGTTTATTACAAAGTAGCAGAGCAACAAATAATAAGCCAACTAATATCTAAACCATTTAACATGGAGGAGATTGAGGAGGAAAGTAACAATGAATCAAAGGCCAGACAGTTCAATGGCTCACACAAATGGTCCACCATCTACTAACCTAAGTAGAAGTTTCCAAAATAAAATTAACACATAATACAATGGACATGGAACCTAAACATATCCAGACCTCAAAAAACAAAACTAAAAGGTCAAGAAAAGCCAAGCAAAAATATAACAAAGTGGCTGTGAGCATTCACATGTGGATAATTCATCTTAGATGTAAATGGCCTGAATTCACCAGTCAAAAGAAGAGTGATCAAATGGATGTCAAAACAAAGTCTAATCTGCTACTTAAACTCACCTTACCAACAAAAGCACATACTTAGAGTTAAAGGCTGAAAGATGGTTATAAAAGCAAATAGCAACAACAATAAAATCAGAAACAGCTATACTTATATCTGATAAAATAGACTTCCAGTTAAGAAAGGTAATAAGATATAGAGATGACTAAGAATTTAATGCAACAGGAAGAAATAACACTCATAAATATATGTTTACCAATTGAAGCGTATAGCACCAAAGAGAGGTACTGAAAACAGCACAGTAATATGAGGGAACTTTAGTACCCTGCTTAAAACAATGTATAAAATAACAAGGCAAATAATCAATGAAGAAAAAAACAGTTTTTAAATGAGATAGTAGACCAAATACATTTAACAGACAACTATGAATATTCCACCCCCAAACCATTCAACTGCACATGGAGTGATTTTTAAAAAAAAAATCATGTTAGGACAAAAGTCAATTTTTTTAATTATTTATTTATTCACAAAAGAACTGGGGTACAGGTCAGCAATGTGGGAGGGTGAGAAGATTCACCAGAGACAGAGCAGGGAGCAGTATAGGTGGGTCTTCTTGAAACACACTGCTGAGGGAACAGTGGGTGGGTCAGGAGAGGCTTGTTGCATCATGAGGATCACCTCCCTGGCCAAGGATTGAACTCATGCTGCAGTGGTTGTGGATAGCTTCATAGTGCTGTGCTTTAACTCACTGCACCACCAGGGAGGGTCCAAAGTCAATTTTCAATAAAAATACATAAAATTATAGCTAGTATTCTCTCTTCCATAAAAGGTAGAAACCAAGAATAAGGTGGGAAAGGGAAAAGCAAGAAACACTATGAATACAGGGAGAGTAAATGATATGCTGCTTATTTGATATAGGATAAGAGAGAGGAAATCAAAGCAAAAATTCCAAAAATACCTTGAGGTGAACAAAAATGATACAAATCACCAGTGTCTAAGAAGTGCAGTGAAAGTGATCATTCAAGAGGGAAGATAACTGCAATATAGGTCCACATTAAGAAGCTAGAAAAATCTCCAAGAAACAGTCCAATATCACACAAGAGAGGAACAGACATAAACCAGTGGAAGGAATGAAATAATACAAATAAGAATAGAGATAAATGATAGATCAAAAATACAGTACAGGCCCTCCCTGGTGGCGCAGTGGGTTAAAGCACAGCACTGAGAATCTGAAGCCGCTTCCACATGAGTTCGATTCCCGCCTGCCCCGGAGGTGACCACATGG
>NW_004567117.1:1990471-2029226 GCF_000260355.1 Condylura cristata | reverse complement strand
CTGTCTCTGGTGAATCCTCTCACCCTCTGCATCTCTGGCCTGTACTCCAGTTCTGTATGAATAAATAAATAAATCTTTAAAAAAAAAATACAGTACAAAAACAAATGAAACTGACTTGGTCTTTGAGAAGTTAAGCAAAGTAGGCACAAAGTTATTAGAAATAATAGATGAATATATTGCAAATAGTGCAAGGTTGCAGGTTACAAAATCAACATACGAAGCCCATAGACTATTTATATACAATGATAAAGAAACTGACCAAAAAAATTTTAAAGCCTTAGATTAACCTAAGTAAAGAGGAAAGAGATCTATACAAGGAGTACTACAAGATGTTATAAAAGGACTTAGATAGCAACATAAGGAGATGCAAAGATATCTCATGTTCCTGGATGGGGATAATCAATATAAACAAAATGATTGTCCTGCCTAAAATGATATATAAATTTAACACAATCCCCATCAAAATCCAAGCAACATTTTCCAATAAAATTGCATAAAATAATAAAGTTAATATAGAACCACAAAAGTTTTTCAATTTCAAAAGCAAACCCAAGCAGGCCGATGGAAGAGGTACACTGCTGAGGAGAGCAGTGTGCAGGTCAGGAGAGGTCTGCTTCACCATGTGGTCACCTCCCAGGGGCCTGGGATTAAACCGCACTGAAGTGGCTGCAGCTAGCTTGCAGTGCTGTGATCTTACCTGCTGTGCCACCAGGGAGGGCCCCATATATGCAGCCATTTTTAACAAAATGAAGGGAGTTTGAGAGAATTATGTGTTGTAACATAATTTTGTTGTGAACAACAGAAGCAATACTGGACATATACATAACAGGCAATTTGATATCATAAAACACTTTTAAAAAACAGTGACAATAAACACCATGAAGGCATTACCCTTTATGGGTAATCACAATAAAGACTAGCAAGGAAGAACTTTGTACAAAGCTCCTGAGTATGTGTGCGTTCCAGCACTAGGGGGTTGAGAGATCACAACTAAGAGGGACATGGGTATCAGAGAGATCAGTGACAATGCCTGGAATGGTGTCAGCATTGGGGAAAGGCTGAATGAGAATCAACCATGTGCTCAGTACCCAGCAAGAGATTAGCCTTCTTGAATGTTTGCTTCCATGGGTTGATCTAAGCTTTGGAGAGTAGCAACTATGAAATATCAAGTACAAATTTCCCTCATCTGCCCATCTCATCCTCCTTTCACCACTGATGTCACTAACTGTACTCTCCATGTATAAATGTACTAAAGAGAAGTAACTCAAGTCCCAGTCAAATACACTGAAATTTTAGGAAAATTTAATATATTCATGTGCAAATCTTCCTGTACGTCTGGCCAGACTCACTCTGAGAAAGGACAATGCTATTTCCCTGATAGATAATGTCTCTTAAAAGAGTCTGTATTCCCTTCTCCTCTCCCAGGGTTCACAAGGTAATAATTTTTAAATACATTTTATTTTTAATGTTTTTAGAAGGTAATGAAACTGCGAACCATTTCTGCTGGTGCTGAGGTTTGAGTAGTGATCAAACTCTCTGCCTCAATCATTTCCATAGAGGGCATGAGGCAACTGATAGGAAAAGAAAGACCCTGGACTGTGGGTGTACATAATGAATGGGGAGTAGGATTCTGGGCACCACAATATAATCAGTCCAAAGGTCTCATCCATAAAGAGACCGCAGCTCCCAATGAGAGTGCCTAGAAGGATCAGTAAGTCTTTGAAAATACCACCCTCCCTTTGTCCATCATTTTTCTCTCTTCCCCTCCAAACATTTAGAACACCTACCAAAACTATGGAAATACCTCAAAAGATTAATAGTCAGGGCCCTCCCTGGTGGTGCAGCGGGTTAAAGCACAACACTAAGAAGCTAAAGCCACTTCAGCATGAGCTCCGATCCCCCGCCCCGGAGGTGACTCACATGGCGCGGCAGACCTCTTCTGACCCGCCCGCTGCTCCCCTCAGCAGTGTACTTTGTTGATCTGCCTGTTCTGCTCCCCACTCTGTCTCTGGTGAAGCCTCTCACCACTCCTGAGCCTCTAGCCTGTACCCCAGTTCTGTATGCACAAATAAATAAATCTTTGGGGAAAAAAGGATTAATAGTCAAAGTATCATGTGATACAGAATTCCACATCTGAGTGTTTATATGAAAACACTAGTTCAAAAAGATATCCCCAATCTCATGTTCCTCTGTGCCATTATTTACAATAGGCAAGACATGGAAACTGAAAGTCCATCAACAGATGACTGGATAAGGAAAATGTGGTTATGAACATTGAAATCCAACTTGTCATAAAATGAAGGAAATCTTTCCATTTGTGACATGGATGAACCTTAAGTGTATTATGTTAAGTGAAAGAAATCAGACAGAGAAAGAAAACTTTGTATGATTGTGTTTATATTGGGGAAATAAAAAAAACTCAGTTCAGACACCAGAAAGGAGGGGCTAGAACAGAGCAAAATGGTTGATGAAGATCAAGGCATCGACTTTCAGTTATAAAATAAATTATTGTAGAGTTGTGATGTAGAGCATGAGGACTAAAGTCACTGATGTTATATTTCAAATTTCAGTGCCAAGAAAAGTAGACATATTATGGTGATCATTTCACAACGTATACAGGTGTCACTACATTGACACCTGAAACTAATATGTTTTATGTCAATGATACTTCAGTTAAAAAAAAAAAAAGTAAGAAGAAATAGAGAAGGAAATGAATTGGAGTGCTAAGAAAATCTTCACAAATCTGAAATCCAGCACACCTTCTGAGATCTCAGGAGTAGCAAAACAGAGTGAGCAAGGACACCTAGAATTGTCTGTTGCAGGACAATACTAGGAAATATTTAAATACAAAGCATTTGCTGAGAATCACCTGTCTGGCTTAGTGAGAAGTTGTGGTGCTGACTTCAGTGATTCTTCAAGTGACCCTGGGCAGCCTGACCTGAGTTGAACAAAAAGCTCACTCTGGTATTCTGTCCTGGAAAGCCTGTTCCCCGCTGGCCTGTTCAAGGTCTCCTGGCTGAGAGGAGCTCCTTAGAACATTAACTGTGAGGTGACATGTGAGGCTAACAAACTTCACTGGTGCCCAACTGTATTAGTGTGCTAGAGTTGCCAAAATAAAGTACCACAGACCTGGAGGTTTAAACAACAATTTATTTTCTCGCAGTTCTGGAGGCCTGAAGTACAAGATCAAGGTGTCTATATGTTTAGCTTCTCCTGAGGCTTTCTCCTTGGTTTACGAATTCCCTCTTCTTATAAGGACACCAGTTATATTGGATTATGACCACCCTAATGATCCAATTTTAACTTAATCATCTCTTTAAAGGCCCTAGATCCAAATGTAGTCATATTCTGAGGGTTAGGAATGCAATATATGGATATTGGAGGAAATACAATTCAGCTCATAGTTTCAGCCACTTCTGATGCTATAAATGCCCAGATATTATCCTGAGTCCACTTTTAGGGAGTTAGATGAGATGACACAAATACAAACGCCCATCAGATGTCCAAACTAGCACATCCTGGCTCTGGAGAAAAGAACAGATTTCAAAATAACCTAGGGAAGTGGGTAGAAGGAAAAAAAAAAAAAACCTTGGTTTGACATTTTGTTTATTTACACTTTGCTTTGTTCTAGAAAGGATATGAGGGGAGGAGACTCCTAGATTAAGGCATAAAGGTCTGTCCTGCCTGCCTTTTCACTCTCTTACTTCCACCTCCACCTCATCTTCACTTTGTGGTGATGAGAGTGCCCAAAGTTGAACCCTGGGGTGAGGGTAGGGAAGGCACGTAGGAAACAGTTTATCACTGTAGAACATGGTGCTCTAGTGCTTACCAAAGTTAATGTCATGCCCATGTGTCTCTGAAAAATGAAATGTGCATTCTGGCATACAAAGCATGGTAGTGAAGAACTAGTTATATTTTTTCAGAGAATTGTCATTAAAGCATGATAAATTTGGAGAAGCCATTAGAAAATATTAATTTCTGTATTCGAGGATTAACAGTTCTGTATTACACACCTGTTATGGGGCAAGTAGTCCACTGATCATTTTTGACTACAATGGTGAGCAAGTCCTCAATAATAATAGCAAACACATAAATTGCAAAGCACTTGTATGTTAAACCACTTACATACTTACAAAATGAATATTTTACAGCAGAAGAAGCTGAGCAAAAGAGATTATTTTATATTGCTCAAATTCACACAAAGACAAACTAAGACAAATATTTGTGATTTTTCTCCTTTACCAGGTTTGTAAATTAACTTTTTAATTTTATTACAGCATTGCTCATTTTTGTACAGTATTTGATTTCTTCCCTCAGGTGTATTTCCTGTAAATCTCCCACCACCACATCACCTGTGAACTGTCACCATGATCCCTTGTCCTCTTCTCTCCCTGTTTTGAACACTCTTCCTTCTTCTCTCCTATTGTAAGCCTTAGTTTCATGGTTTGAGGCAAATATTTGAATTTAGGGAAATCTGGGTGGCTCTAAACTACACATTGGTTAAACCCACATGATTCTGCCATAGATATTTAGAAGTTAGGCAGGGAACTTAAGGAGTCTTTTTCTCCAGATGTTTAGGTAGGCTGAGGTCCATAAGCGCTTCCCTAAATATATAACTGAGTTCTCAGATTGATCTAGGACAGGGAGTAAGAGGAAGAGATGCTCAATAAGGGGAGCTCAGGAGGGGGCTAAGATTTGGAATTTTACTTGTGAAAACCTGGACAGAAGATCAAAAAGTGATTAGATTTAACTTAAAAATAAAGCAGTATTAAGTGTATTAGAACTCCAACTCTATTTTGGAAGTGATGAAAATATGAACCTGAGTTTTCTGAGCTCTAGCAGGAGACCGGTTAGGTTAGAGTCCACACAAAGCCGCAGGGAACTCCTAATTCCACCTTTAGTCACCAAGGTACTTGTATAAACTCCCACTGTTTTCTTGGGCTCAGTGAAATGGCACTGCAGAGTAATTTTAGTGGATCAGAAGAAAGGGATAGGCCTTGCAGCTGAGAAACTTAAACTTGCAAACAACCGATTTACGCTGTCCGGAAATGCCTTGCGTTTATTTGGTGGTGCCCGGGTTTAGCAGCGTTAAAGAATGAGAGGTCGAAAAGGTCATTCATTCCTCATTACCAGAAGCTAGTCACAGTGCAGGCTTCACTAGGGTTTTGCGTTTAGGGTATAAAGCCCGGCGCTGTCATCGTGGCATCTCGTGTTTGGCCTATGTGAGAGCCGCTTCTTTGCATCCAAGCATTAGGGATCAAGGAGCTTCGTGGCCCTGCAGCCAGGAGGGCGGCAGTCCACCGAACAGGCTGACCACAAAGGACGGCCAGCGGCCTTCGCTCCCATTAGGAGCTGACCGCAACACTTGTAAGGCCAGACCGTCCTTCTGGTAGCAAACGCGCGGGCTGCGAGACTGGCAAGCAGGTCACAGGCCCTCGATGCTAGGTCGAAATCGCCCAAGCAAAGCTCCGGGCCGGGGTCCCAGGCTCTGCACTGTCTCACAACCCCACAGCCTTTAATCTGCAGCCGCGCCACCAGGGCCGTTCTTTGCGGGTGGGGACGGGCGCGGGGCGGGGCTGGGGCAGGGCCTCGAGTTGGATGGGCGGGGCTGGGCTGACCGCGTGGTCCGCGGGGCGGGTAGGGTCCACAGGGCAGGCAGAAGAAGGAATTGGGGCGGGGTTGAGGGCGGGGCTGGGCAGGGCGTGAGTGGGACGTGAGGGGCGGGGCGGGGGTGAAACTCGGAGCCGCCCCCTGCGCTGGGCGGGGCGGAGCTCTGCGAGGAAGGGCCAGGGGGAGGCGCGAAGCGTGAAGAGGGCCTCGCGGCAGGGAGGACCTGACTGGACCTTGGGCGGGACGAGGGCGGGGCGGGCTGCCGACGCCCAGCGGAAAGGGGCGGGGCCGACGTAGGGTGAGGTGCGGACCGAGGTGGGCTTCCACAACTCGCGGGTGGGGGCGGGGCTATGTGGAGGGCGTGTCCAGAGCCGTGTGGGTGTGGCTAAGGGCGGGTATGGGGCGGAGCGGGGTGGGGCGCGGGACGCGCGGCGCGGCTACTCCGCTGTCGGCTGGGTCTTCGCGCTTCCCGCGGACATAGCTGAGGGGCCTGCGGCGGCTAAAGCAGAGGGCTGTGCGTGGAAGAGGAGGGCTTGCGGAGCCTAATTTCGGGGCCGCAAGCGCCGGTGGGGACCCGGCAAGGAGGGCTGGAAGTGGCGGGGACAGGCGAGGCCGCGATGAAGCCGAGCGGCGAGGACGGGGCGGCGCCCTCCGTGGGCCCCTGGGAGGAGTGTTTCGAGGCTGCGGTGCAGCTGGCGCTGCGGGCGGGACAGGTGAGCAACGCGTCCTCCCCCCTGGCGGGCAGGTCTCCGGGAGCGCCCCCGGGCCGACGCCCCGGCCACATCACGCCCACTTGCAACTTCTGAAGTCACTGCAAGAGTCAGGTCGGACGGAGGGAGACCTGTGGGGCTCGAAGGAGCGGGGTCCTGGGTGGCATGTGACTGTGGGGGCCAGGCTGGGGCCCTGAGTGTGGGGGGTTGGGGGCGAGGGTCGGCCCTTAAGATGCGGAACTTGGCCGGGTCGGGCGGGCCGCAAGCAGTGGGCGTCAGAGCTTAGCGGGCCGGGGGTGCTAGGGCAAGAGACAGTGAAAGAAGTCTTTGTGCTCGTTTCCTACACAGACTTTCCCTTTACCTTCCCCACCCCAGGAGCCGGAGGTGAGCACCTCCTCCTGGGTAGTCCTCGCCGTGGCCGCGGCTCACGAAGCTGCCTGGCACAGCCCCCCTCCTCTGGCAGGTGAATGGCTGACTGTAGGTGACTTGACCTTTGTGTGGACTGGATTGGCTATGCAGGAAGGACCAGGGTTTTAAAGTACCTCTTGATCTTGAATACCTCAGCTGTTTGTCTTAAATGACCTTTTTAATTGATCCAGTGGCCTAACCTGCGCGTGGTTGCCCCCAATCCATGGGGACCTGGCAGACAGGCTTTGGTTGTCTTTCCTCGAGCATCTTAAAGCTACCCGTGACCTGACCCTCAGAAGCTCCATTCAGTAACTGGAGGAACTTGTCACACTGACCAGAGCAAGAAAATCAAGCTGCAGAGCTAAAGAAAACCACTTATTAGTTCCAAAAAAGCAGTGTAGCTCCTCTCTTTTCTCACGTTGGGTTATGTGTATTCGTTGGGTTATGTGTATTTAGTTCTCCTCCTTTTCCTCAGTACCTTCAGCAGTGCCTGACACACAGTAGGTGCCATCCATATGGGTGAGTGAATGAGTGGGTGTCCAGGCAGGAATCCATTGAGTGGGAAGATGATTTACACCCGCTTTGCTTATTAAGGTATATGATTGTGTGCTGGTGATCAGGAGACTGAAGATGGACAGAAGAAGCTGTGTGGGCAGATTGACTTTTTATATCCAAACAGCATTTTCTTTTTCAGGTCTAGCTGTCTGAAAATACTCCAGAAGTTTTCCCTAGGTGTTAAATCAGGCTGTTGCCAATTTTAAATCTGAAGTGAGTTGCTTGATATACAGTGGATTGTACTTTACCTAATCCCCTGTAAACCTTAATCTTCAACACCAAGTAGACACATTTTGTGTTGGAAGGCCCTCCCTCTCTGGTCTTAGAGCTCCCAAACAGCCTGCAAGAAGTACCTTTCTTAAAATGTTGTAAAACTTTATCCTGTGACTTCATCACCCTCCCCTTCTATAGGAAAAGGGGGACCCCAAGCCTTACCTGTTTGAAAGATGAAGTTTACAAGCAGATGTCTTCCTGGAAAGCAGAGCCATCTTGTGCAGGAACTGCTCTCCCTCCCCCAGGCCCCTGACTTCCTTTGCAGGGTGAACATTATCAGGATATTTGTGACCTTTAGGTTTCACTATAATTTTTCTGCCTTGAGGAGAATAGGTTTAGAATTCAGACGCCACTATGTAAGACCTGCTGAGCTGTTGTGGATTTATGTGGTTTTTCAAATTTAGATCCTTGAAGAAACAGAAGGGTTTTTTAAATTAATTTATTTTAACACCTGCTTAAATAAAACTTGTGATGTGGTAGGCACATTTCTAAGGGTCTTACAAATTTTAGCTTACTTCAATCTTATGTTTTTGCAACTTTTCAACAACAACAAAAAAGCTTTTTAAATGAGCTGGGCAGGGGTGAAATAAAGATTCTGCCATTAGGAGTCTGGTCAGGGAGCCCAGGACTCTGGGCTCCCTCTTGGGCATTATGCTGATGCTTCCTGCCTGCTGGGCAGTGAGGGAGAGAGAGTGGCTGGAATGGTCTGTGGCTGGGACAAACAAACCTCACAAGGTCATTGCAACCTGTGTAAAGAGGGACAGATTGTCTTAATGTTTTTACAGTAATGGGGCCTGATTGGAGAACCCAGCCGTTAGCCAGCTAGCCCAGTGAGGCATGAAATGAGGCATGATAGTTAGTGGCTATCCTTTTCTGAGCCCTCCTTAGCTAAAAGAGTGTTTGGCACTGTTACTGTGGCCTTGTGGCAACCAGTGGCTAGTTTACTAAATTTGCTACTTCCAAGTGTTCTGATACTGAGTTTTTGGTGCTGAATTCCTATATGCTGCAAGGTGGAGGGAGGAACCTCCCAGGAAGTAAAAGTCCTGGCCCTTGATCTTTCAGATATTGGTTGGGATCAGGGCAGCCCTAGGTAACTGCCTCCCCTTTGCCCTGTCCTGGGAGGTCTCCAGCCTCAAAGTGTTGTCCTCCGTTAGCATCTGAGCCTCTTCCCATTGTCCTCGCCTCTGGGCCATACAGTTGTGCAGTGCTTCCTGGCATTATCCCTTCCCTTGTAATCCCAGCCACCCATACCACTATAGGAATTCTTCCCTGGATATTAGACTTTAGGGGGTGGGGTGTTACCCCCCAATACACAACACCACCACCACTACCACAAATACAAATAGCATTATTCGTCAAAGTGTATGCTTATCATCCTTTATATGTAACAAAAGTATCTTGCTCTTGCAAACTATATTTGCTTAATTGTCCTGCTGGGATAGATCCAGATTTTGTTGGTCCTGAAGCTTAGGCAATTTAGGAACTCTCTTTAAGAAAAAAATGCAGAATTACAAATTCAGTATTAGGTACAAAAATTACTAGAGTAAGAAAAATCATAACATTATAAATTTTAAGATACTAACAAATACAATAAAACAAAATAATTATTTAACTGCTTCTCAATCTTCTTTCACTTTTTTCTCACTGTATCTTCCAGTAACAGTGATCTTGTAGCATTTTCTTTTTTTTTTTTTTAAATATTTTATTTATGCTTACAGAACTGGGGTACAGGCCAGAGTTGTGTTGGGTGAGTGGATTCACTAGAAACAGAGTGGGGAGCAGAACAGGCATATCTACTGAAATACACTGCTGAGGGGAGTAGCGGGCGACACAGGAGAGGTCTGCATGCCATGTGGGTCAGCTCCCTGGCCAGGGATTGAACTTGTGCTTCAGTGGCTTCGTAGAGCTTCAAGAGCTTCATAATGCCGTGCTTTACCCCGTTGTGCGACCAGGGAGAGCCCGATCTTGTAGCATTTTCTATGAAGAAAATAGAAAGATTTCCCAAAATCAGCCTTTCCTCTAGCATGCCTGACTAAAATTAATTACTATTAGTTTATCTGAGCTTATTCTAGTCTTCAAGCTTGTTAATGAATTTTTAGGTGCCATAAAATGAGAATCCTGTCAATTTTCTTTTATATATGAGTTGTAAGATGTGGAAGAATTTTCCATTGGCAAGCGTAGAAGCTAGTGCTCCATACAGTTGAGGTTTGGTCTCTTTCCTTGATTTCCTTGATTCCAGCTGCTGCTTGACATGCTTACATGCTCCCCTGGTCCTGCATGTATGTCACCAGGACAGATCAGTTAGTGTGACAGTAGAAGCATTTCTTGCAGTCATTCCTACATAGGGTAGCTAACAACTCATACACAGGTATGACTGTCAACCCCACAGAAAATCCCATCTAACCCCTAGTAAATGCATTTCCACTCATCTTCTCTTCAGCCAAAAATACCCATATCAATTCCACTGCCAATTGACATGAAATATGACAGAGGGTAGGTCAGAGTGGGAAAAGTCAGCAGTTATACTATAATTAGAATAGCTCACTTTTGCAAATTTGAGACAATTTGAACACATGTTGTTCCCATACCTGACCATGTGACACATTGCTTGGGTCCCTAGCAGAGCTTTAAGTGAACTTTAGCTTCATTAGCTGAACAGTAAATCCACGTCTGTTTAGAGATAACAGAATCTCAGGACTCCACCTTAAGTACTCCAGACCTCTGGCCTTTCTAGCTGGCCTTACATAGCTCTGCAGGTTAGAGTGGGGCCTGTTGTCCCAACTGCCCCTGAATGGATCAGTCCTTTGTCTAACTAGCTTGAACTACTCTACTCTGTTTTCAAAACATACATTGCACTTTCTTACACTTCTAGCTGTGCTTGTTGAAAACTATACTCATCTTTCAAGACCCAGCTCCTGGTTGCCTACTTCAGGGACTATGCCTACCTTCTTCATCTTCCTTATGTCTCTCCACGTCTCTGTCAAGGTGTTCCCAGCTAAGTTTATGCCAGGTCAGACCCGTGTGTCTTCCTTATAGTTGCTGGTCTGAGTAGTGCCGTTGACCTTTGGCTCCAGGAACAGAGAGCATATTGGAGGCTTTGTATTGCTAATAAAGTGGTGTTTTTATTTGTGGTTTTGGTTTGTATCAATTACACAGAATTTAGTAAGTGCAGTACTTTGAAAAGTTCTAATCTGAAAAATGTAGTGCCCTGCCCCATTATCCTTATTCTTTTTCTCAGAGATCACTTTCACTACTCTGATAGTTCACCCATTTTCTAAATAATAGTTTTAGACATATTTACACCACGTGACTGCATTAGCTAGTTCCTTTGGTTTACATGTTCACATTCTGATGACCACAAATCTATATCATGCCAATCAGTCTAGTTGTATTACAGTTCCTTTTCTTACACAACTTGTATTTTCCTTCAATATAAAAAAAAACAGCTTTTTTTTTTCCCAACTTCCCTACAGCAGTTTTAACACTCTTCATTTTTGTTGCTGGAAAATGTGGTCCTCATAGCAATACTTACATCAGATGCATCTGGAAGGTTTACTAAAGCAAGCAGAATCCTACCAGAGTTTCTGGTATGTGAGGTCTGGAGTGAGGCTTAGATTTTATCTTTCTACCAAATTCCCATCTGATACTGATGTTGCTGGTCTGAGATCACTCTCTGAGAATCACTGCTGTATAGTAGATATTTGACTCTTCTCATTTAACTCTTATGGAAACTTTGAATATTGTCCAGTTTAGAATTGCCCTGAATGATGTTGCTGTGAATACTATTGCATATGTATCTTTGTAGTATGTGTGTACATTTCTGCTGGGGTTATATTAATAATAGGAGCGGAATTGCTATGCCATTGGGTATGAATTTCTGCCAGGTAGTTCTCTAAAGTTGTATAAACCAACTTATACTCCTTCCAGAGCAAAGTGAGTCTTCTTCCACATCTTTGCAATATTGGTATTGTCTATATTTTGCATTTTCACCATTTTGATGAATTTGAGGTGGTATTTTGTTGTGGTTTTAAATTTGCATGTCCCATATGACTAATGAATTAAGTACCTTTTTGTGTTTATTGCTTCCTGGCCAACTTGTTTTAATTTTAAGTGGTAAAACTGAAATGCTGATTAGAAATGTAGTCATTCATTCGAAACATTTTTTTTTTCACTCGAAACATATTTATTGAGCAACTCTGGAAGTTTTAGCCTCTAACCTGAGTCTGACATAATAAGATTTTGGGCAGAGTCCTGGGTGGAGCTTACAGAATGTTAGGATACCAACCTAGCTGCTAGGTGGGGTGCTACAACACCATCGGGGACCAGAATCAGATATCTGACTGGAAGCTATTAAAATAGCCCAAGTGAGAATGAGAGTGGATTTGACTGGGGCCTAGTGAAGAAGGTAGTACAACAGATATAGTTTGAGAATTGAGGTACTAGATTGTTGGATTAGAGGTGGGGTATGAGAAAGAGTAGCCATGGATGCCTTCGAGCAAGAGACCAGGATGCCTGAAAAACTGGTTGAATGAATTTGCCATTTCCGGAGATGGTGAAACTGCAGGAGGAACAGGTTTGGAGGTGGAAGTCAAGTGTTAGAAATAGTAAGCTTGAGTTACCATTGGATTATAAGTGGAGATGTTCTCTAGCAAAGCTTTCCTGGCCCTCTTGCCTGTGCTTAGTATAGGTGGCTGCCGGAGGACAGGGATGCTGGGTTGGATTTTTGCCTTTTTCTTATTGTCCCACTCTACGCTCTGTGACCAGCCGGTCTCCAGTTTCTTACCACAAGTTCTAATTTGGGCTAACATTTAAAGCCTCAGCATAGCTTAGAACCCCATGAGACAGCAGGCACAGCAGCAGCTGCCTCTATGGGGGGCACATTTGCTCAGTCTCCAGGGGCTGTAGCTCCTGACTCTGAGTGTGAAATCAACTGTTATTTTCCTTATGTATGGCAAATCAGATGACTTATGGCTTATGACTGTATTGCATAATTTGTCTGTATTGAGGTGACATGGGACGGAGCCTGTTTTCTAGAGGCATTTGCACCCACTTCTCTTCAGCTAAGCTCTTGGCTAGAGTGTCAGTGAAATCCACCCTGCATCACACTCAGGGAAAGAAGAGGCTGGTGTCACCCCCCACCTGAAAGTGAGTCAGCCTTTGTGACTCTGAGATACTTACTTGCCAAATCAAACGAAGGGCTAGTTAGTGGAGATTACTAAAGGGGGGAAGTGGGCATGATAAGACTGAAATCTTACCATGTAGCCATAGAATAGAAAGTTATCCATGAGTTCTCCACCTCCCACCTCAGGAATGGGGACTGAGTGGAGGAATTCAGGTCTTGGGAATCCAAGACTTATGGAGGAAAAGGGGAGTTTTGAGTCCTGGCTTCTCCCGTTCTCCCAGCCTCACTGGGCCTGACCTGACTTGCATCTTGTTTCTCCCTTGGGAGATAAAGTAAGAATTCAGCCAAGGCTGCAACATCTCCATGTAGCAAAGGGATCCAGTCTCAGGATCTACGTGCTCTCTGTTCCAGGTCCTAACCTGAGGACTAGGGCCATGCCTTCACCACCTTATGGTACATTCAGTATGTAACCCCCATGGGTTACCCTGGGATAGAGGCCTAAATCTGCAGCCGTGGAAGATTGGCAACAACTTCCTGGAAGAAACCATACCTATATTATGTGTTTGGAAGGAAACTCAGGAGCTATCTAGAGAATCTAGGTGATAAGCTTGAGAAAGATAAAGGGTAAGGGGTGAGTAAAAGAGAGAGGAACCCATAGGAGGAGAAGTTAAAGGGACCACCCAGGAACCACAAGAATGTACCTTGACTGAAACTAAGATGCGTGAGAGGAGATTCAGGCTGGTTCTGGGGAGAAGGCCCTTCGTGAACAGTTGCAGGGGAGCCCTACTCAAGACCGCCTAAGGTAGTCACGATTGATGGTAGATTGGTTATATGTTGGATGTACTTGGTGATCAATTATAAGTGGACGGAGATGTAGGAAACTGAACGGCTGCTCAAGGTAGAATTCTGGAGTACATAAGGATTTAGAAATCATCAGTCAAAAGGACTCGGGCCCTGAGAATGTTGGCTTCATTTAGTCATGGAGGATTTAGAGCACTTGCGTTGGAATCCCTTTTTTGCATCTTACAGCTGTATGACCTTTAGTAATAACTAATTTCTTTGTGCCCAGTTTCCTTGTATTTAACATGAGGATAGTATTACTTCAAATTACCATGAGGATCATGCTGAGAGGGACTGGTGAGCATGGTTCCTGGGACAGAGTAAGCCTGCACTCAGTAGGTGTGTGTGAGTGTTAGCAGGTTGGTCACACAGCCTTGGCGATGAACCGATGGGGGCACAGCCACTGGGAGCACTCCCCGGCCTCTGTTCTTGGACACAACTCTTGTAAGGAATGGTGTGCGGGAGAAACCCCAGAGAAGATGTGGTCACAGAGACCCTAGTGAACAGTGGATGCCACAGAATACAGTTGATTTGTGAGTGGTTTACCTTCTGGATTTGGCAGAGAAAGTGGCCTGGTGCCCAGCAGGGCTGGCTCAGAGAAGTTCTAGAGGTGCAAGGGAAGACAGTGGTCTAAGAGGTTAAAGAATTTAAAAAGTAAAGATGGTGCTTTTGAGGACACTTAGCCATGAAGCTAAAGGGGAGATGATTACAGTTGGACCTTCTGGCATGTCTAAGAATTCTGGTGTTCTTGATTCACCTCTGCCTTGACCAGTACCTCATCTTTCTTGTTGTTAAGCTCTGCAATCATTTTAAAACTAAGAGACCTTACCCCAAACTGTTAAAAGGAAAAACCCATTTTGTCTGTTCTAAAAGTGTCCAGCCGTCCATGTGCACAAAGGCAAAGAAAGCAGACTCTTCGTGTGCTCAAAGAACTTTCATTAATGTACATAGAGAAAAAGAAAGCATTTCAAGTAACAGACTTCCAACCAAACTCCAAATCCTTTTGTGGACAAATGCCCAAACAGACTTGGCCTAAAGCCGGGCAGCTGAGGCCCAGAGGATTGCCATAAACCAAGGATTGCCAGTGGAGAACCATGAGAAAGGGGTTAGGCAGGTTCTAGAAAGCTGGGACACAAGAGATAGAAAATTCAAAATGTACCACAAGGTCAAGGCAAAGCTGCCATTGTCTCTGTCAAACACTAAATCTGCCAAAACCAAAGATGAGGCATTCTCGCCACATCGCTTTTCCCTTTTCCTGAGTCTCCTCTCCTCTTCTACTCCACTTCTGTTATGTGTCCATTTTACATGTCCTTTCCCAGCTGCCCCCCAGTTAAGGTTTGGTTCATGGCGTGTTGGGGAGTTGTAGTCCAAGGCCTCTGAGAAGTCAGTGGCACGAGCATGAGGGTGGGGCAGGTGGTGCAGGTTCCCAGGGCCCCTGCACTGCAACACTTCTCTCCCTTCACAGCTATGCATTTTGTACAACTTGTGATGCATTGAAAGATGTGAACTGCTGACTCTTTGTGAACTTCACATTATTACCTGATGAACTTTGTAGATTTAATTGGTTGTCCATGTATTAGTTAGGATTTTCCAAATAGCTGTGAGCAGTCAAGACTGCAAGTCCAGATTGTAGAGTGGGCAGGTTGGCAGGAGACCCAGGGCCATTGTCACAGTCAAAGACTAGCAGGCAGGAGAAGTCAATATTGAAGATGAAATTCAAAGGCAATCTGCAGGAGAATTCTCTGAGAAAGATGTCTTTCTCCTTCTCAAGCCTTTACTGATTAGATGAGACCACATTATAAAGGGATCAATTAGGTTTCATGCAAACATACCTTTGCAGAAACACCAAGAATATTGTTTGATGAAGTAACTTTCCACCCCATGGCCTACTCAGTTGATATATAAAATTAGCTTTCCCATTATGCTAATTTGTGTTTATATAAGCCTAAAATATATCAGTATCATCAGTAGCCTCATCTTCCTTATCGACATGAAAAACTTGTTGCCTGCTGGAAACCCAACTTCTGGTGCAGGTCTTTGGACATATTGTTCCATAAGTTTTGGGCCATACACAATTCACTGATAGTGGTGGGTATAAATTGTATGGCAGACTCGAGCAATAACACAGAGCCAGGCTGATGTACAGACAAGAAAGAGGCATTCATGCATGTCTGTGAGCAATGACTCTGATGCTGGAGCTAATGGTGTCCTTTCTTTTAGATATGAAGTTCAAGCTTCAGTGACTAAAGGCCCATTTTTATATATTAAACATTAACAGAATATTATTTAGACCAGACACCAGGCCAGGAGATCTGTGAAATCCATGCTTAGTGAGTAGCAAAAAGCATTAACTAGAAAGCAGCATATACTAACATATTATTGATAGAATGAGATTGCCCCCACAAGCAGCTCTCCTATGGTTATGACTAACTAAATGGTAGGACTTTGTAAGTCTAATCTGGGTTTATTTTTTCAAATATAGCACCGTCACTGCCTTTCATCTCAGTGTACAAAAATATATGAATTGAAATTTTCCTAACCTCGTGTTTTATTTATTTATTAAAGATTTATTTATTTATGCATACAGAACTGGGATACAGGCCAGAAGTAGAGACGCAGTGAGAGGACTCACCAGGGACAGAGTGGGGAGCAGAACAGGCAGACTGAAATATACTGCTGAGGGGGGCAGCAGGCGGGACAGGAGAGGTCTGGAATACCATGTGGGTCACCTCCCTGGCCGGGAATTGAACTTGTGCTGTAGTGGCTTCGGATAGCTTTATAGTGCTGTGCTTTAACCCATTGCACCAGGTTACTAACCTAGGTTAGTAAGATACTAACCTAGTATTTTAACATTCTGTTTGGAATTTGTGTGCCATGTCAGTGGTAGGTTTTATTGTTGTAAGTCATGAAATTTCATCAGATTTTGTTCTCAGAAGTAACTTACTATAGTGGTTAAGATCTGTGTGTACAGAGGAATTATTTTGTGAATGAAGGTCATTACCTACATATCTCATCTAATTATTATCAACAACTCAGTTTCTTAGCTACTACTGCTATTACAGACAAGGAAATAGGTTTTGGGAAACTCCATGCTTCTTCCAAAGATTCCTAAAAGTGAAGCTTGACTTCAGTTTTGCCTAATTATTGTAAGAGGCAATTCAAATAGCTAGTAATATAATTACCAAGACATAAAGAAGCAGTGCTGACATAAAAATATATTCATCATCACTTAGCAGAGAAATGTAAATCAAAATCACATTAAGATATCCCCTTCTCTTCATACCTGTGAGAATGTCCCATCTCAGAAAGACCAGAAACAGAAAAAGTTGGGCAAGAGTAAGGAAAAAAAAGAGCCCTATGCATTGTTGGTGGGAATGTACATCAGTCCAGCCCCTATGGAAAACAATATGGAGGCTTCGGGCCCTCCCTGGTGGCGCAGCAGGTTAAGGCACAGCACTGAGAAGCTGAAGCCACTTCCGCATGAGTTCGATCCCTGCCTGTCCTGATCCCTGCCTGCCCCGGAGGTGACCACATGGTGTGGCAGACCTCTCCTGACTCGCCTGCTGCTCCCCTCAGCAGTGTACTTCGTCTACCTGCCTGTTCTGCTCCCTGCTCTGTCTCTGGTGAATCTTCTCACCCTCCGCATCTCTGGCTTGTACCCCAGTTCTGTATGAATAAATAAATAAATCTTAAAAAAAAATATGGAGGCGTCTCAAAATATTAAAAATCTATCTGCCATATGGATCCAGTAATTAACTCGTAGGGATCTACCCAAAGAATATAGAAAACTTCATTCAAAGATGTATGTGCTTCTGTGTTCATTGCAGCACATTTTACAATAGTCAAGTTAAGAAAGCAGCCTGGGTGTCTGATGACAGATGGGTGGACAATGATGATGTGGTATATATATACTCAGTGGAATATTACTCAGCTGTAAAAACATGAAATCTTGCCCCTAGCAACAGCATGATGAAACTGGGTGTGGGGGGGGGAGTTTATGTTAAGTGAAGTCAGAAGGAGAAAGACAAAAATGCCAGATAGTATCACTCACCTGTGGAATATAAAGACAAAACTAAAGCAAAATAAACCCTAGAAACCTGACCACAGAATTGATGCCAAAAGGGAAGAACATCAGGAGCAAAGGTGGTAGGGGCCCAGAGGAATATGGTAGAGGATTATGGATGCTGTGGTGGTGGGTGTGATGGGAAGATATAACTGAGAAGAAATGAATCATTATTCTCAATCATACATAGCACTGTAAACCAATGTTTTCTGAAAAAGAAAAAAGATATAATTAAAAAAATACTGCAGTAGTCTAACCTTTTTTCAAAGTGAAAGAAAGTACTGTAGTCTTCAAATAATTATTCCTTAAATCATAGTGTAGCCCACCCTACACACATGCCCCCTCACCCTAGGAATTCTTTCCTCCTTCCCATTCCCCTTTGAAGTCTTCCACATCCTGCCCCTTCTGCCTGCAATGAACTTTAGAGATTTATCTTTAGAGATTATCTTTAGAGAATTTATTAACAATTAGATAAAGAGAACATTTTTGCAATATATCTGTCCTTATTAACTGTTGTATGTAATGATTAAGGACTATAACTTACAAAGAGATGGCTTGAATGTATTTCTTTGTTTTGAAATTACATTTGGATATTTTGATCTGGTCATCTACTTTCTACATATAAAAATAAATGAATAAGTGTGAAAATTTAAAAAATAACCAGATTTGTCTAAATCCAAATTGTAGATTTATTGATGTTATGAGTGGATGTAAAGAATTGCATTTCTAAACGGGCATTTTTCATATACATTTTCTTCGTGAAGAATTATAAAGGTCTTGAAAAAAAATTTTCAGCATAACTTACTGGTATTACCTCACTGGTGACTTAAAGGAAGCTATTTTAAATAGCTACCAGTTAAGTTTGGTCAAGTTCCTTTACCATGCCTGTTACTATGCTGGGCCTGAGTCCCAAAGGGAAGGGGGGAGCCTGCTTAGTGTTGGAGGGAGGGTGGTTCAGGAGCTACTGAGATGGAAGATAGCGCTCCTGCCCTCCAGAAGCTTAAAGTCTATTGAAGAGACAAGTTTGTCTGGCAGTGATGGAATACCATGGTGTGATCCACTGACCCATGAAAAAGGGCCTTGCCTAGGGTGGGCAGACAGAGGGCCACGCAGACAGTTCCCTGAAGAGACAGGCCCAAGCAGAGTCCTCAAGGATGAATGGACAGGAGGTATTCAGGGGTTCATTGTGTGAGAAGGGACAGCATGCAGAGGACTTCAGAGGGGGACAGGAAGGAGGAAAGAATATCCAGGGTGAGGGAGCATGAGTCTGTGAGTGTGCCAAGTGCTACTCGGGTTGGTCGTGGAAGGGCATCACGTAGCACATGACCCAGCAGCCCACAGGGAGTGCCAGGAGCTGGGTCTTTCCAAAGAAGCCAGTCTACCCAGAGTGGGTAGCATATGAGTGGGGCGGGTAGATGTTCGGAGGTTGTTTTACCAAAACGAGCAAGCGATGGCACTGTGAGAAGGGAAGTGTAGTTCGGAAAACAGTTCAGACATGGAATAAAAATATTTGGGCATGCATCTGGATAAGAGGAAGGAATTAAAAATGATGTATAGTTTCTTCCACAGGTTCTGAGCAGATAGCTGCTGAAGAGTCAGCAGCAGTTGAGAGGATGGGTCATTGAACTGCACGGCAGGTTTCCAGTGGAGGCAGACATGGGGAGACCCTTCCTCATCAGGGCTTTGCAAACCTCTCCACTCAGGTGGCCCTTCGCTTTGCTGTCACCACAGATCTTTTGCAGTCAGAAATGCAAATCTTGTTGTGCAGCTAATTGATTGAAGTTAATTGTTGATTTCACTGATGAGACACATAAAATTTAGGTAATGTTATAATGCAATTTCAAATCTCAAATCTACACCTTTTCAGCCACAATCTTGATTTTGACAAGACCCCGAGTGACTAATACACATTCAAGTTTGAGAAGCACTGGCAGCATGTCCTCTAGCTAGGGTGTCTTGCTCCCCTCTAGCTGTATGCCCAGCCACCACACATATAATAAGTCACACATGATTGTACACACCACAGACATACACCATATGGACACATACACAACTGACAGCTCACTGTCAGTGGCCCTATGGACAAAAGTTCTGGCCTAGCTCAAAATGTAAGGACTCCTGGAGGGCAGGACAGGTGCTAAATGAGGTAGACCTTCGAGGAGTTGGAGATATAACCAGGGAAGCTGCAGGCATGTCTGGGACCATGTTGTATAGAAATTGGTGTTTTAAGGCGATTAACCTGATATGTTGCAGGTAGAACAGTAAGGCCCCAGGCGGTGACTGTCGGGGCTCTCTTTAATGGACATGCAGGGCTACTTTAGGCTTTGTCTAGTGTGTTATTTGCAAAATATAAAAAAGAAACAAGTAAAACCTGCTGCTGTTGTTTGAACTATCACTGGGGTAGTGGGCTACCATGAAAAACAAAAAGGGGGTGCAAGGAGTTCTGCTTATTGTGTGCCATTCCCTGAGAGCAGTTTCTCCTGCAGACTTTCAGGTGAATCTCTTCCTGCCTCCCTCATTCTCCATATCATTAGTACAGCACAGGCCAGACATGGAAAAGGTACCAGGAAATGCTAACCTAAGGCTGAGGAAGTAACCAGGAGGCAAAGGATGTCAAGTCTGGGGAGTTGGGTGAGTGATCATGCTTTAGAGAAGATGCAGTATTTGGAGATGATAGCTAGAACTCCTAGCACCCATCAAACACTCCCCATTTTTGTTTTTCATGGTAGCCCCCTACCCTAGTGATGGTTCAAACAATAGGAGCAGGTTTTGCTTGTTTGTTTTTTTTTCATCTGAGTTGCAAAAAGGGGAAAGTCTAAAACCATTTTAAGGGACCTGACTTGTTCATCAAGGTCACGGACCCAGCAGGTTCTTACAGTGGGCAGAAATGAGAAGACCTAAGCTGGTATAGGAGTGTTTTAATTTCACAGAATGAAACAGATCCTTCCCGTGCATCCTGTGACTGGTTAGCCACTCCACATGTCTTACTGTTTGGATCTCTTTGGGATTCCTGGAATCATATAAGGCCAGACAGGGTATCTTGGCAAGCTGGTACCCTCCACTCTACACTGCTGAGTTCAGATGGGAGTGGGTTTAGACTGGGTGCACTGTGCTGGCAGCTCCATATCTACAAAGCCTGCCTGTGAGCTGTGCTCTGAGGACTCTGTGAGGCCAGGCCCACTGGTGGTGAGGAAGCCCTGACCAAAACCAGCAGGGAGAAAATGTCCTCAGGTTGTGGAAGTAGCTTTGGCTTCCCTTAGGCTTCTCAGTCTGAACATTAGTAACCTGCATTCAAGAGCATATTTCACATGATTTGTAAAGTAAAATAAGGAAAAGAGGTGTTTACATTAAAAATCTCATGAATTCAAATTCATGGATCTTTTTTTTTTTCTTTAAAGATTTATTTATTTATTCATAGAGAACTGGGGTACAGGCCAGAGATGCGGAGGGTGAGAGGATTCACCAGAGACAGAGTGGGGAGCAGAACAGACAGATCAACGAAGCACACTGCTGAGGAGAGCAGCGGGAGGGTCAGGCGAGGTCTGCTGCGCCATGTGGATCTCCGGGGCAGGCAGGGATCAAACTCATGGGAAGTGGCTTAAGCTTCTTAGTGTAGTGCTTTAACCCGCTATGCCACCAGGGAGGACCCCAAATTCATGGATCTTAAGGGGCAAAAGTGTGTTACATTATTTTTCAACATTGTTTTTCTTTTCTTCCCAAGAAAAATTATTCCACAGATAAGACAAAATAACTTCGTCAAATGAGTCTGTCTTGTGAAAAGACTAATGGGTAATTAAGACTCACTAGCAAACCACATAAAGTTTGGGTGTAATGTTAAGCCCTGAAGGTCTGTCATAACAGGAGAAGTAAGCGGTCCAGAGAACCACAAGCCTGCATTCAGAGTTCACCTTAGAGGAGGAAGTATGCTCATGTGTCCAGGGGAAGAGAATGCTCATTGGTTTAGCCTGCAACCCATACTTTTTTTTTTTTTAAAGACTTATTTACTTATTCGTACAGAACTGGAGTACAGGCCAGAGATGCGGAGGGTGAGAGGATTCACCAGAGACAGAGCGGGGAGCAGAACAGGCAGATCGACGAAGTACACTGCTGAGGGGAGCAGGGGGCGGGTCAGGAGAGGTCTGCCTCGCCATGTGGATCTCCTCCGGGGCAGGCAGGAATCGAACTCATGCAGAAGTGGCTTTAGCTTCTTAGTGCAGTGCTTTAACCCGCTGCACCACCAGGGAGGGCCGCAACCCATACTTTTATTTCAGATCATCAGAAAAGCCCTTTCTGAAGAAAAACATGTCTCAACAAAAACATCAGCTGCAGATCTGGTGACGGAAACGGACCACCTGGTTGAAGATTTAATTATTTCTGAACTACAGAAGAAGTTTCCTTCACACAGGTAGGTATATTTCTCAGGGAAGCTGTACCATTGGTGCTTGTGACAGGCAAATTAGGTTTTTCTGCCTCCAGTGTTCCCATTTCATTCTTTTTACCATGGTCTTAACAACCCTCATGTCAAAATATCCCCTTACATCTAGTGAAAAGTCTCCATTTTCCATGGCATATGGTCATAGAAAGTGCCCTGCTCCCCTCTGCTAAGCACTTGGAACACTTGGCCTATTTCTGGAGGGGCCCAAGCAGTAATGTTCCCTGGCAGCCTGTGTCTCCTCAGCAGTCCCAGGTAGACTTTCCAAAAAGGATCCTACCCTGAGTGGTGCCATCAGCTGTGTGGTACTGATACAGAGTGGTGCATTCTCCCCTGCAAGGCACCATGGGAAACTGCTCTCCTCCCCAAGGAGGCCTTTACAGGGACTCCACCCTCTTTTCTAGAGCAGAAATTCTAAACCTTTTGGGGTTCACTATGTAGAGACTCTAATGCAAACTACTAATCGTACCTCAGAAAGATTCAATTATTTGCACAGTGTTTCACACCTAGTTGCAGAGGAGCCATGGACCCCAAGCCATAGCTTGGGACGTATGTGGGGAACGGCTCCTTAGACCCCACCCCATCTCCAAGTTCTGCCAAACTGACTTTGGAAACTACCACCTTGGACACTAAGTTATTTGTCCTTGCTTTTAGAGATGTGCTGAAACTGGAATAGCCACTACTTGGTTTCTGGGTATAGATTAACTGTCCAAGTCTCTGTCCTTGTGCTTACGCGGTAGGAGCATGGAAGGAACCTTCCTTGGCATCCATTGGACACAGGCTGGGCATTGGAGACTTTTCCTATGAATGATTTAAAGTAGGAAAGGACAGGCCAATGTTCAAACATTTAGGCTTCCCTTTTTTCCCTCTTTAGTTTTCTTTTAACAAGTTAGGTTATCTTGGGATCACCAACTCTTCCTCTGAAATTCTCTCCACCACTGAGTCATATTTGTTTTGTGGACAATCTTTGTGTCTGAGTGTCCATTATTTCCTGGTTCAGCATAAAGTCAGGATTCTTGCTATCTTTTTTTTTTTTAAAGTTTATTTTTACATCATTTTGCACATTTTTTTTTCATCTCCATTGTAATCCCCACGGGTTTCCCATCACCAAATCACCCCAGATTCTTGCTATCTTTTATAGTATTTATATGCTCTAAAGTGTTTGACTTTTTACTTTTTTTTTTAAGATTGATTTATTTATTCATACAGAACTGGGGTACAAGCCAGAGATGCGGAGGGTGAGAGGATTCACCAGGGACAGAGTGGGAGCAGAACAGGCAGATCGACGAAGTACACTGATGAGGGGAGCAGCGGGCGGGTCAGGAGAGGTCTGCCGCGCCATGTGGTCACCTCAGGGGCAGGTGGGGATTGAACTCATGCTGAAGTGGCTTTAGCTTCTTAGTGCAGTGCTTTAACCCGCTGCGCCACCAGGGAGGGCCCTGACTTTTTACTTTTTAAAAAATAAATTAAGTGTCAATGTCAAAAGAATTATACAAACTGATTTTTCTTTGAGAAGGATACAGACTCCATTAACCAACCAGCTGTTTCTGTAAGTAGCTGTTTGGGACTTGAGTCTCCAGTGGTGTTGCGACTGGCACAGTACCCCAGGTGACCGGGACTGGAATGAAAGCTGACTTGGCCTTACTATGCATTATGTCAGTATCAGGGCTTCTGGCATTTTCCAGTCAGATAACAAGGCAAACAGTTCTGAAATGTACACACTATCATTTGTGTTGGCAGCAGTTTCTAGCGGTTTGGATTTTCTGTTGGATCAGTGTAGGGCATGGATTCTGTTTGTGCAAGGTAAATATAAATATTCAGTGCTACATGTCATAGGATAAAAGTCAATATATTGTGCAAGTAAATGCAGTGTTTTTTCCATCCCCAGCCTTGGGGTCACCAAGGGGTCACCAGGTTTGAAGCTGTTTTAGGAAATCATCCATGCAGAACAGTGACCCTTACCTAAGATGTATGTCAGGTAAACCAGGCACTTGTACAAGGTGCCTATCTCTAGAAAAGCCCCTAGAAGATGCAGGTGCATACACCTGAAAAATTCAGTGACTTTAAGGTTCCCAAATTTATCACTTCTTGGCCTTTTGGCTAAGATCAAGTGTAAAGGTTCCCCAGTTTCTCTCCAAAAGCTACTATCCAATAGGGCCATGAGGTTTGAATTTCTACTCATAGCTGAGATTTAAAAGAACAATGTCAGTATTTGGGCCACTAAATTGCATTTTAGCTTAAAGGCAAATTGATAGTCAGTGATGAGGGGAAAATATTCATATTATAGAGTAGTATGTTGTAATTTTTCGTAGTACTTAAATATGTTCTAATCAAGTTAACAACATAAAATTGCCTAGGAAGGATGAGCTTACGTCCTCCTTCATTTTTAGTCCTTCATGAAAGTTGAGGATTTTGACTTAGATCCAAGTTTAGTGCCTTTGAAAATATCCAGCAGCATCCCTGAGCCATTGTTTCTATTTCTGTGCTGCAGTCTGGGCCGGCACAGGCAAAGGGAGGAGGCAGCAGCTCCGGCTGCTCAGTGTGCACAGCCGCCGCCTTTGCCTGCTCTGGACCCCTGGGCGGGCATGGCCTCATCCGTCATGGCAACCTGTGCCTTGTAGTGTACTCATGGGCTCCATTGCTGTCTGCCTGCCTGCTGGCCTGGTCCCCTGGTTTAGCACTAACGGCCTGTAAAATGATTCCAAAGTCTTCTTTTTGTCTGGGAGAATTAACAAGGAACCTATCCAGCTGACGGTAGTTGCACAGCAGATTTATGTAGCTGTAGCAATGCTTTTATTAAGGTCTCTATATTTCACATTTCATCTGTCCACGCTGATGTCCCTGTTCTCTTTACAGAGAGCTGAAGAATGTTCTTCCCATTCCATAGGTTTTAGCTTTCCACATGAGGAATATAAGGTTAAGTAAATAAAACCTTTTATCTTTCCCACATAACTAGAAAGGTTTTGATGCTTCCAAGAGTGACATGTCCACCTGACCTAAATTGTCACCACAGAGGCCCCTCCCACCCCCCTTTATTTGGGAAGCCAGGTAGAGATGAGGAGAACTTTTAGTCATGAATAAGCAGCTGCTGAAAAAATTCAGGGCTCCTGATGAGCACTTTGAGTTATTTCTGTCCAAAAGGCTGTGCAGACACTTTCTCCCTTTATATGTATTTTTGGGGTGTTGTGCAGACATCCCAGAAGAGGCAGATTCATTGTTGATTCAGGTAGATGAAGAGAATTTTGGAGCCTTCAGTATCTCTTAATATGCCTTAATGCTGAATCAGGGGACTGGACTCAGAGGCAGACCAGCAGGCTGGGAGACAGGCAGGCAGTAACTGAGCTCCCAGCCCTCTTACTCCCTATTCTCTCCCTGACTTCACTTCTCTCTCTCGGTCTCCCAGCATCCAGGGCATCTATGTACAGGTGCGCAGGCCCTGTACCCTCCTCTAGCTG
Organism: Condylura cristata; assembly: GCF_000260355.1. NCBI lineage: Eukaryota > Metazoa > Chordata > Mammalia > Eulipotyphla > Talpidae > Condylura > Condylura cristata. Next base: position 2,003,758 of record NW_004567117.1, on the reverse strand, counting down.
TAATCGCCCAGACACCTGTAATCACAGGTGCACATGCCCTGAGCTCAGGCTTCTTGGCCCCAGGTGTCCATGTTGCCCCATGCTCGTGTTCCCAAGTGCTTTTTGCACCAACATGATACCACATGTGGGCAGTGAAACCTGGGCAGAAAGCAAAGCCACAAGTGGTGGCTGTAGAGGCTGGCACAGTGAGATGAAAAAGAGCCCGAGTACCCTGTGATCCTTACAGGGTGGACCCTTTTCTTTAAAAATACATAATGACAAGCCCTCTCAGGGAAAGAAAATCATGGAGGTATAGAGGAGGTATAGAAGGTGACTCCAGTGCAGCAACTTTGCCACAAGGCAAACAGCTCAGACTGCAGCCCAGGAGGAATCAGTTGAAGTTCAGTGAAGAAGGAGGCGTTCACACCCACGTGGGCACAGGACCCCTTTTTTCCCTGACAGTTTGTCCTTAAGTCATTGTTCATCTAGGAACCCCAAAGGGGACATACAGAGACACCCTCCTGGACTCCCCAAGATACTTTTCCTGAATGAAAGACTAGGAAGTGAAGGTAAAAAAATAGTAACAGTTCTTTCCCAGCTTGCAAATAAATAACAATATTACCAGGCCAGGCAGTGAAATACCTTCCTTACTCATCCAGGAGGAAACTGGCTTAGGCCTGAAGAGGGAGATGTTTTTTTGGTGAATCCACTCAGCTCCAGAGGGCATGCCAGGGCACCTGCATGTCTTAGGAAGGCCCCGTGAAGGATAACCTTTTCAAGAGGTCCTTCTGGAACTGGGGCCGGAATTTATTGCTAGCTCCTTTCTGGTCGCCCAGAGTATGTGTCTACCTGCACATTGAGGGATTCTTTCTAACTGAGAGACATCAAAAATATTCTGTGGAACCCCCCAAATCATACATATATGAGAAGTCTCTCAAAATTGTTAGACATTTCTCTCAGTTAAAAGCTCATCTGAGACTCAATTCTGAGACATTTATTTGTACAGAATGTGACAGAAGCTTCTTCTAGGTATCACAGCTACAGTTGCATTAGAGCATTCATGAGGGAATGAATTGTTCCACATGCTGTACAAGTGAATAGTTTTTCCAACATGAAACCAGAGCTGAAGGAGAAGGGTGTCTTCACTGTGGGGGACAGGAGGAGGGTGACATTCAAGGGCAAGGAATGGACAAGCACCCTAATCTGACTCTCGGTTATCTCTCCTGAGTGTGGCCCCAGACACCTGGAACAGAGACCAGGGTGGAGAGGGCCTCTCTGGGGGAATCAGCACCCATCAAGAGGCCACCCACACACAGAGACAGTCTCACCTTGTCTGCGGCTAAGGTCAGACTGGTTACAGGCCTGGATGGCATCTGCTTGGGCCCAGCGAATTAGCCTTGACTAGTCCACAGCCTTACTAGTGGAAGGCACCTCTGGAGTTCTGGCTGCTCCCACTGGCCTTCCTGATGTTCTTGAGTCTCTCAGCTCACTCTCTTGCAGACCAATATTAAATTAGAATTTAGCTTTGCTTTATCAGATTTATTAGTCTTATATTCCTCCATCTGGTCCACTCCTCGATGCTCTTCTGAAACCCCAACCTTGAGATGTCACTCTGTGTTTTCTAAATCCTTCTGAGTACATAGACCAGCAGACTGAAACACCGATGCTCTTGTTCAGCCTCTGTCTTAGTCTGACCTCGAGAAACCATAATGTAGTCTCTGTTGCATTTGCTTTATCTTTAACGGCCCATATGCAGCACTTTGTTTTGAGTTCTTGGTGTGTGTCTCAGGCTGAGCTACCATCCTCCACAGGTTCATTGCAGAAGAGGCTGCAGCAGCAGGAGCCAAGTGTGTGCTCACTCCCAGCCCCACCTGGATCGTCGACCCCATTGATGGCACCTGCAACTTTGTGCACAGGTGAGCATCAGCCCTGGCCAGCCCAACTGGGGCCTGACTCATTCTCTTCTTGCAGTCTTTGTCTTTTCCAAAGCAGCTCTTTTGGAGGCAGGAGTATTTCAGCAAACTCTGGTAGGTGTACAGTCTCAGTAAAAGGGGTGAGAAAGCTCCCCCCCCCCTTTTTTTTTCTTAATAATAAGATTTGTGAGAAATGAAGAGCAGTCTGGAGATCTTCACTTACTTAAAAACTGTTGTACTTATTGTGTTTAACATGTGGGCTTGAACTGAAAAGAAGCTCCTTCAGGATGCTCTGGAGAAGCAAGCAGAGTTAGAAAACAAGCTTGTGCAGCCCAGAGGTGTAGACAGTGGCACCTGAGGGTGAAATTCTAGTGTCAGCTTTGGAGATGGGGGCAAATATTCTGTCACTGACAAGTGGAACAAGGATGCCACTAGATGCTTGCCCAACCTAATATGACTGGGCAGAAACAACCCAAAAGTAGTGAGTTTTCATGAGGTCATAGGGGCTGTTTGTGGGAGAAAACTGAGCTGCAGAGTTCAGCTTGGTGAGGGGTACATGGCCCCAGAACCTCCAATCACAGGGGCAGGTGTCAGTTGTATATATCACTTGAGCACCCAACAGCACATCGTTTCTCTGAAGTGACTGTGCACGGAGCCCCCGAACAGGGGATCAGCACATTCCCATCCCCAACCCCGACTCAGCAGGTTGGGGAGCTGGAGATGACTTTGAGAGCCTGCTGCAGATGACTAGGAAGCACTTTGTTCCTTAAAAACCTGAGCACAGCCAGATTTGGAGGTGGGGCTCTTTGCTCTTGGTGCTTTCCTCTATGCTTTGTCTCAAATGGTGTCGATCCATGTAAGTGTGTAAAAAAAAATTCTAATATATCATGTTAGTCATCATCCTTTTCTAAAGATGGGTTATTTTGAGAATTCTGTGATGCATACACAAGTGGCCCTTTGAGGCAGTGGAATAGTGCCATCTGGTGACAGCAGTCACCGGACTAAAGCGTGACACCCCTGCGGAGTTCAGTGGAATCGCAGGTGTCCCCTCAGCTGTGTCTTGAGTAAAGTGCATGCTGCTTCTATCCCATGATCCCAGGGTGCTTGTCGTGGGCTCAAGGTGGGCTGAGTCTGTTTAGTGGTGGAGGCTCCGTCTCCTTGATGGAGAGCCAAGGGGTCTGTGGGACCAGAGAGACAACCTGGAGAAGAGTGTTGTTTGGAAAACAATCTGCAGAGCAGCCCCTAACAGGCCTGGGGCATGACCTTAATGGTTCTCTTGGCCTGTAGATGCCTGGAAACCTGTGGCCCTTGAACACTGGCAGCAACAAGGCTACCCACTGCCCCTCACCAGTCAGACTGGATCTGACGTGACCGGCTTCGTGTTTTTCCTGTAAGCTAGCAGGACCCAGCCTTTCCTCATTCCTACTTGTTTTTAAGCTCTGATGATTCTCACATAAGGCAGAGAATATTTTGAAAATGTAGTACAGCAGGAACAGTCTCAAAATAAAGCCACAGGCACAGTGATGTCGCCATGTTCCTGGGACCCTAAGGCCCAGCCTGTTGTGACAGGAGACTGGTGAGGAAGGGGATATTGTCCCTTAGGTCTGGCCTCGGTGGGTCCATGGCACGTACCTGCCATGTTGCCTATGGGGCCCTCCCTGTCTCAGCCCACCTGGTCTTTGCTGTCCATTTAGGTCTGTGGGGGCTAGAAAACAGATGACGAAAATCCCTCAAAATTGGTTCTCATGTGACCCTTTCTTACATGACTTTGAGAATGCTGCTTTCTTTCAGGGTTAACTGTCCTACAACGTGGTCCACTGAGCCTATTTGTCTTGGACGCAGTTAGTAAAATTGTGGGAAGTGGTTTTTTTAAAAAAACAAACGCAGCCACTCTGGAGAAAGGCCCTTCTGTGCCTTGGGTGATGCTGCTGCACAGCCACACAGAGGCTTCTAAGAGTCTGCATTTTGGTGACTCCATTTATGTTTTAGAGTGTAAGCCTCTCTGTTTTTCTTTGCAGATTTCCAACCGTGGCAGTAAGCATTGGGTTTGCTGTGAACCAAGAGGTACATGATGGGTTCCCTGGGGCGCCAGTTGGGGTTTGTTTTAGTCATTTTCCTTTTTGTTTTCAACCTCTGCACTCCAGTTTTCGTCTCTCGACATCTGCCTCAGTCATGAGTAGTAACTCCAAGCACGTGTTTTTCAAATCTAACAAAGTGAACAAGTGCCAAACTGGTGGGGAGTGGGTCAGGTTGGGGCTCCTGCTGGCACTCTTTCCCCTGTGATCTCTGCAGCACTGCCATGAGAGACGCGGAAGGGAAGTTCTGAGCAAAGGGTCCAAGTTTGTGTCCATCTGACCCCTGGAGCGTGTGATCAAGTCACACACACAAAAGGAGCTCCTATTTTTAGAGGACAGTTTTAATCCCAATATTCAGTTCATTTTTCTTCATGTTTCTGTAGCTATTAGTATGAGAGTGTGACTATTCCAGGGTTCCCATACACCCTCAGAACTAAGCAGTTGTGTTGGGGGGTGGGGCTGCATAAAAGGCAAGGAGTGAGGCTTACACTTTATTCATCAACTTAGGCAATAGCACTTAAAAAAGCCTCACTTTTTTTTGTATTTACTGCTGTTTTATTTAAATAGGACTGAGTGCCCAGTGCTTTGCAAGATCAATTCTTCTTTAGAACTTTAGAACAACTCTCCTTTTTTCATCTTAATCTTCAGTATTAGCATAGATTGCCTAGCATGGAAACTGAGGGATCTTTATGCCCATGAAAGCATACTTAGTTGAACATAAGCAGGAATTTTCATATTGAAATCTGGGTAAAGAGTTACTCTTTTCCGTTAAAAGTTGTGGTTGAGACTGAGCGGTAAATCAGGGTGACACTGCTCCATATTGCTACACCACATTGCTATTTGAGGAGGGGACAGACACCCTGCAGTGGGCAAGGTCACGACTGTGCCGGATCCGGTATGTGTGATGTGCTCCTGCAGCCTAGGCTTGTGGTGGGGCCCCTCATGAAAGGGTGTCACCCCACACTCCTCAGCCTTTCCTCCCACCAGCACAGGCCTCTGAGCCACCTGCCCCTGGCGTATATAGACCTGGTACAGCCTCTGTGGGGTCAGCACGTCTGTGGCTGCTCTGAGTGGACAGCCAGGGTGGGGAGAAGGGGCAGCACAAGTCCTGCTGGAAGGTGTAGGCGTTCAGGCGCTGACTGCACCGTCCCCCCCAGAAATGAACTTGGGGTCCATTGTGATTGATTCCATCCTATGGCCAAAACTTTCCCAAAGGCTTGTGGCCTGGGTCTCTCTTCACTTTCAAGAGATCAAAACTGGGCTAACACCCAGTGCTGTTAACCATGAGCAGTGAAGTTTGTACAACCCAACGTAAATATGTGGGTGTCAGCAGATTTTTCCTTGTTCACCTCTCTTTTTGCCACTCCTATGGGGAGGTGTCACTCCAGACCTTTGTCACCTGATGAGCCCCTTTTGTGAATTGCTTCTCCCCTCTCGGGGTTGGCCTTGAGTTCTATTATTCTGTTGGTTTTGCAGATGCATTTTTAATTCTTCATATCAGCAAAGTTGAAGATTTCTTGGGCTTGATGAGTTGTTACAAGTAGCCTTTTCTTTTTCCCAGAAAAAAAGGAGATCTTGCTATAGAAATTTTTATTAACTTTTTTTTTTACTAATGCTTAATTTTGATGTTAATTTTAATATGGTTACATTGGTTTTCATTTATTTTTCAATATAATTATTTTTAAAAAGAAAGTCTGCTTTCTTGTCCAGGTCTAGTTTTGAATGTAGACACTGGTTCTTTTCAGTTTCTACTTGAAAGGTAATTTCTATCCCTTCATCATAACACAAGTCTGAACTCCGAGAACACCTTCACCTAATTACTGTGTTATTTTCTCTGTCAAATCAGTGAACCACATTTGTTTTCTGTCCTGCCCTGACCTTGCAGCTTGAGTTTGGAGTCATCTACCACTGCACTGAGGAGCGGCTGTACACGGGCCGGCGGGGCCAGGGCGCCTTCTGCAATGGCCAGCGGCTCCGGGCCTCCCGGGAGACAGGTGGGGCCTCGTGAATCTCATCAGCATTCATTTCAAATTAAGAAATGGGAATGGAAAATGCCAGAAATCAACATTCTAGGAGACTGGTGGAAATCTCCAGCTGGAGGTCTAGGTTCTTTCTAGGGACACTATGTCCCTGATGAACCGGAAATCCAGCCAGTTCTGTATCTTAATGTTTTTGTGATGGTAGCCAGAAGTTTAATAGACCAGTTCTATTTTGTGCTGACATCACATCTGGATCTTCAGTGCTCCAAGTCCTGACGATGTGGTATGATGTGGTCTCTAGCAGGGTGGGGTAAGCAGAGTTAAGGGCCAAGAGCTTAGTCACGAACGTGCTGTGGCCCAGCCTCCAGGTAAACAGCTGTCACCTGCCAGGAGAGGCCACACAAGTGTACTTGCCCAGTGCAGCCCCATCCCTAGGTGTGGACCAACCGCATTTGGCTTCAGTTTCTGTGGGAGCAGAGTTCATCCTGTGGATGGCCACGCAAATGAGTCACATATATAGCAGTTTTTCACACCAAAGAATGTTCCCTTGTCGCCGAGAATCCTCAAGCAGAACCTCACAGGGCACTGTTATCCTCACTCTATCTTGTGACCAGCATGCTGGGGTTTTCACTAGAGTACCTAGGGTTTTCACTGATTCTTGGCCTGCCCCTCACATTGATTCAACTAGTGATACTTTATCATCATGGGATAGATATTACAGGGAACTGAAGAATGCAAGGCAGAAGTAAAGAAAGAGCACCAGGCTGATAGCAGCTGGATTAAGAGAGGACTGGAAAACTCCCTTCCTTCCAGATGTTAGGTATGAAAAGGTAGAAAGCTCAGTGTCTGCCCACTCTGACCTGCACTTTTCTACAGCTGGATGGACTTCCTTAGGTGCCCTTCCAATCAGTTATGGCTTCGCGATTGGGTGTCAGCACTTCTGAGTGCCTCTTCCTTCTTTACTACATCCTCTCTACCATTTCCAGTTGCTCTGCTTAAAATTCCTTTCCTAGCTCCTTTCATTGTTATTTCTGCTTTTTCTTCCTTCCTGGATGACGCCTATTTGTCTGATGGCCCCAGGAGCAATAAGAGAAATTGGGCATGGCCCTGAGCTCCAACTGTCACCTAAGACGTCATGGGCACAGTACTATCCAGGAGCCCTGGGTGGGGGCATCAGGGAGCTCCCCACATGCAGGACTCATTCCTGCATCTGAAAGCACTAGGCCCAGCAACAGCGGTAATCCATCACCCTGGAGAGGGTGGGACAGGGCAGGAGAACAAGGACATACAAGAATTGAGTAAGAGTTAGAATGTCACAGGGCACTAGACAACAGTACGACCCCCTAACTAGCTACTTTCTGAGTTCTGAAGAAATTCCAGAAGGTTTTTCCCTGCCACATTTCTCCATCTTCCAGAAATGTTTTATTTGGCTGTATAAATGTATCATTAATTGTAACTACACATGCCAAGTAGTAACCACTCAAGCTGAATTGGGTAGCTCAGTAGTGAAGTATGTTATTAAACATGCTTAGATGAACTTTGCTCTATATCCATTTCATGATCATACTCAGCTCCACTCTCCTGGGTGAGCTGCTTGAATAACTGAGTTGTGCACTACATCTTCAGGGGGGCTCCCAGACCCTTTGCCCAGGTCAGGCCTGGCGTGCCCACAAGCAGGGGTTTCAGGTCACCTCTGGATCTGGATTCTATAGCCCTCCCCCACTTCGCTATCTGCCGCTCAGTCCAAGCCCCTCTGCAGCAGGACCTTGGCTTACACCGCTTCATAACTGTTGGAGTCCCAAATATGGTTGTGCCAAGCTCATTCATTAGTATAGCATTTCTCAACCTTTTTGAGACCAACAGATTTATATTCCCCCCCAAACTGTTGAAAATCCCCCAAGAATTTTTGTTTATTTAAGCTATAGGTCTGATATTTATGTATTAGAAAGCTAAATGAAATATTTTAAAATACTTGTTTATTTTTTTAAATTAAAAAACTCTTACATGCTAACCTGAATAGATTTTTATGGAAAATTATATTTTTTAAGCCAGAAAGTTATTTTTTTTTAAGATTTAATTTCTGCATACAGAACTCACCAGAGAGAGTGGGGAGCAGAACAGGCAGATTGACAATGTACACTGCTGAGGGGAGCAGCGGGTGGGTCAGGAGAGGTCTGTGGCGCCATATGGATCACCTCCATATGGATCACCTCCGGGGTGGGAGGGGAAGTGGCTGTGGCTCCTTAGAGTGCTGCACTCTAACCAGTTGTGCCACCCGGGAGGGCTTAAGCCACTCCAGGAAGTGGAGTGCAAATCTCTTTAATATCTGGCCTTGTAGAAAGAAGACAACTACATTGTCTTACTTGTTTCTATATTTAATCTCTTGTATATTGTTTTGATGTGTGAAGAAATTCTGACCATACACGTAAAAGTAGTTGGAAAGGGAGAATGAGGAAAATTAACTTTTCAGATAATTAAGTGTGATTTGTTTGCTAGTAGACCAAAACTCAAGAAGTAGTGATTTTTTTTTTTTAGAAGTGGTAATTTCTTAAATGTTGTTAGCAATTTAAAACCTAATGACGTATCAGTGAATATTTTTGTATGGTACCTTGAAAGTCACTGGACTGTCTCTACATTGAATGGACCTGTGGCTCATAGATAATTTTGAACACCATGCATTGGTCACTTGAAATTGTGGGTTCTTTATTTCCATTGCTTCCTACTATATTTTATTGAAGAATACTAAAAAATAAGTCATATTTGTTACTTTTCAGGAAAAATCTTTGAATGATGGGAATGTATTACCTTTACACTGGTGGCTGTCAGTCTCCCTAAATTCTAATTTCTACTTCAAAAGCTTGAATTTTAGCTTGGATATCCCTGACAATTGAAGTGATGGACTCACTTTTTGCATTTTCAAGACAATATCTTTCAGATACCCGAGACTGAATAACTATAATTTATGTGAATTCTCCATGTGTAATCCCATCCTAGTCATACAGACTACCGAGGGTAAAAGGTTTAATACTGTTAGTAGCTTTTACACCCTCCCCCAGTGCGTGTGTGTGCCCGGGCCCCGGAGCAGGTGCACCCTGCCTTGCTTTGTCTACTTGTTCTGCAAACGGTAGCAGTGAAGAGGGCAAGTTGTGTCTTAGTGATAGGAAAATTGTTGTTTTAAGTTCATAGATGCTTGGAGGAGGCTCAGGAGAACTTTGAGAATTTCTACTGAGGTCAGTTTCTCAGTTTAGACTTACAGGAACAATATGCCCTGAGTTCTTACAAGTCCACAACAGTGAGTCAGTTGCCTTTGGGCTTCACTGGAAATTAAAACTCTCAGGCTTACATTTTTCTTCTGTAAAATACCTTAAATTGTCTCTCATCTTCTAGGATACTGATGTTGTTGTTCTGAAGACAGTCTGACATTCCCTTATAGGGGACTGCAGTATCTAGAATGCCCAAAGGTTTTTTTTTCTTTCTTTAGAATACTGTCATTTTAATGGAATCTATCTCAGTGTTATTGCTTCATTGCCAGTTTTCCTAGGTAAATGTTTTACCCTTTCAATATGTAATTTCAACTCTTTTTTTTTTAATTTCACAAGTGTTTTCCTGAATTTAACTTTTTAATATTTATTCATTTCCAAATGCTGTTGTTTCCCTCTTTGTCTTTAGTTTCTTCTATCATGTGTATTTTGGGTCTTCTCTGCTTACCTTACTGAACTTAACCTTACCTACAAGTTATTTTTTCTTTTTACCTTTTCCACCAATTTTGTATATTTAAAAAATAAATCTTTTCCCTCTTCATTTCTTGTAAGGTAAAATCAATTGTATCTGTTCACTCTGTATTTATTTACTTAAGTCTTCTTTCCAGAAGTGTTTTCTAATTCTTTACTAATCTCTGGCATTCTGCATCTGACTTAGGTTGCCTTTCATATGTTATTTCTTTCCTGTAAGGCTATTTCTGGTTTGTGGATAAATCTTTCTAATATTCTTTCATTGACTGCAAAAATATTATTTTGCGCCCGGTTTTCCTTTTTCTTATGACAATTGTGCATTGGATTAAACCATGACTCTTTTTAATTCCTTCTTTTTACTTGAACTCGGTGTTCTGAACTTTGAAGGCACAGTGTGGGGCTGAGCATGATGGGATTTGTAGTTTAAGCTCTCATGCTCCCTCTTCTGTTGTTTTTGTGAAGTGTTCAAAAAGTTGGACCTGTCCTTAGATTGTTTGGACCTTGTTCCCCTCTTTTTCTGTTACCCTATTTTCTCTCCCCTGTGTCCCTGTTATTCCTATGTGTTCCAATTTAGAATGCGCTCCTATGAATTCCCACTATAACAAGTTTTGGTAAGTCACTCATGCTGGTCCAGTTACCACACGCCCCGTGCCCATGTGCAGCGCCTGACTGCGCTCCTCTCGCTGGTCAGAGCTGACTTCCTGTGTGTGTGTGGGCTGGTGACTTGGAGGTTCTGTTTTCAGATCCACTGGATGCTCCACGTGTCTCTCTTCTTCCCCCCAGTGCCGAGTGGGCTGTGGCCAGTGGAATTTTGCCCTACCCACTTATGTTTGGGGTTGGGTAAATATTATGGATGAGGGTTTATTATTTTGTACATGTCTTCTACCAATTACGTTTTGTTTTTGTTTCCTGCTACTAGTTGCTCTATCTGTTTTTATTAGAGGGGACTTGGAGAGGTTAAAAACAAAATAGCTGTTCTGCTGGTTTCCAATTCAGTATTTCAGTAGGATTCTCAATTATTATTGCTTTTCCCCCTAGGTTGATTGCTTATTGATGAGACAGTCAAATAACTTAAGTTAACCACTTATTTATTAGTGATTTATTTAGGAGGATTTCAAGCTGTTTTTTTTTTTCACCCTAAGATCTAGTCATTGAAAGAGTATGTGGTGTGCCTTGTTTTATTACTTTGCTTTATTGGCTTTGTAGATACTGTTTCTCACAAGGCACTACACCAGCACAAAGATTACAACTTGCTGAAGCCTCAGCTGATGGTTAGCATTTTTAACAATATAGTATTTTAAATTCAAGTATATACATTGTTTTTCTAAATATGATGCTGTTGTATACTTGGCAGACTACAGTATATTACAGAGAGCAAGACATTTGTGTAGCTTGATTTATTACATTATTAGCTTTATTTCAGTGGTCTGGAATTCAACCTGCAGTATTCTGATGTGTGCATGTTATGTATACAAGATGCCCTACTTCAAAATATATCCGCCTTTTTTTATTTTGGTAAAAGAATTATATAACATAAAATTTACCACATTAACCATTTTTAAGTGTACAATTCAGTGACATTAAGGACATCCACAGTGTTGTGAAGCCATCTCTACTATCTATTTTTATTTATTTATACATAATTTATATCATTGTTCATTTTAAGACATTTACTTCGCCCCCCCTCAGGTTTAGCCCCCGCCCCATAGAATTCCCTCCCCAATTCGCCCCTGTACTATCATCATCACGGTTCCCTGTGCCCTTCCCTCCTTCCTTCTGGACCCTCTTCTTCCCCCTCTGCAGGATGTCTCTGGCTTATGATTGTCTGTTTTTGTTTCGTTGTGTTGTGTTTTTATTGTTATTTTCCCCCCTAATGTCTTTTTCGGTTCCTCTATATTCCTCCTATAAGTGAAACCATTTGATATTTTTCCTTTTTCTTCTAACTTGTTTCACTGAGCATCATTCCCTTCTAGTTCCATCCATGTTGCTGCAAATAGCATGAATTTATTTTTTTGATTGCTGAGTAGTATTCCAGCGTGTATATCTACGCCACATCTTCTTGATCCAGTTGTCTATTTTAGGGTATTTGGATTGCTTCCAGGTTTTACCTGTTGTAAATAGTGCTGCAGTAAACATAGGTGTGCAACTGCCATCTATTTTCAAAGGTTTTATCACCCCAACCAGAAATGACTTATTAAACAGTAACTGCCAATTCTCTTCATACATACCCATGAAGTCACAGGTATTTTACATTAAAACAAATAGAATTTTATTAAGAGCTATAAGCTATCATAATAGGTAATAAAATGAAAAATTATAAGATATTAAGTAGAGGAGATTTTATAGTTTTGATCTTGTTTATCTGAGAGAAATTAGGGGGAAAAGTAGAAAGTATTTTGCCTGTAGGTGGCAGCGCTGAGACATTTTTACTCCCAGGAAAACTGCTTTAGAGTGGATACATTTCAGCTGAAAGATGGTCCCGGATACAGATGCAGCAATTATGGGAAGAATCCTCTTTGACATAATTACCAAAAGAGCTTGAGTTAAAAGTCCGAGCCTCAGCATTTAAGGTCTACATGACCTTGATAAGTCTCTGAATCCCACTGAATTTGGTTTCTCAATCTGAGGAACAAGACAGTGGTAATGAATGTAACAAAGGAAAGGAATCAGAAATGTGATTCCAATTCTGATAGAGGAATAGTGGGAAAACAGTTAATTTTTATGGAGACACTAGTGGTTGGTAAGTGCGAGTGGTTGTGGTTTCGACACTTACTGTCACTTTATAAAACAGCCCGACAGCACATGGCTTGAAATCTCTACTTTTCCTGAGCAAGCACCACACTTTGGGCTACTACCCTGAGGGCAGTCTGCCTGCCCAGGCGCCCACTAGAGAGTTTTGCCTTGCACTCATCCTGCAGGCAACCCCAGCTCAAACAGAACAGACTGGACTCTGCGAGCCTGACAGTGAGCACATCTTGTGAACCTGATTAAAAGCAGGCATCTATCTCCCTGTAGAAGTTGATGGACTGACTTTCCACTTAACTGGTAGAGAAGCTTTTCTTGTTGTCCTTAATATCTTCCAGGAAATGTTCTATATGTAAAGGGTTATTCTCTTCATCTTAGTTCTCTGAGAAAATCACTTCTGCAATATGTATACTAGAGTGAGGGATTCCTGTTAGGGATTTGAAAATAGTACAGGGCAGTACTCTAGTAGTGTGTGTGTGCGCGTGCGTGTTCATGTGTGGGTGTGTAAACAGATTCAAATATTTTGGAGGGCAATTTGGGAAAAAATTTTTAAAGAAATCTGTGTATACTGATTCAGAGACCCCTCTTTTAAAGTCTGTTCTGAAAACTGTATCAACATAACTTTACAAACCTACATTGTTAAATAGCAACAATTGGAAATGTTTGCCTATGGGGAGTAAGCCAACTGAAGTCTTCCATTGAGTGGAATAGCATGCAGCCATTACAGCCACAGAACAGCAGTGTACAGCATAAATTGTTACAGCAAAAGAGCAAGTAACAAAATTAGCTTTCAGAACAATTTTTAAAAATACAGTGCTTGTGGCCCTCCCTGGTGGCGCGGCGGGTTAAAGAACAGCACTGAGAA
>NW_004567117.1:1959775-1989712 GCF_000260355.1 Condylura cristata | reverse complement strand
GAGTGGGGAGCAGAACAGGCAGATGGACGAGGTACACTGCTGAGGGGAGCAGCAGGCGAGACAGGAGAGGTCTGTGGTGCCATGTGGTCACCTCCTCACCTCCTGGGCCAGGGATCCACTCACATTGAAGCGGCAGCCAGCTTCACAGTGCTGTGCTCCAACCTGCAGCACCACCAGGGAGGACCCCTTTTCCTTCTAAAGAAGTCTTTCTTGGAAATAACAATAATAATGAACAGCTATATACCAGAGACATTTTGTGGGGGTGGAGTGAGGAATGGGATCAAAAACAGCAGGGAGAGGAAAGTGCATTGGACTATGGTAATGGCAAACGGGTGATTTTGTGATGGGAAACCCACGGGGATTACAACTGAGATGGAAAAAGGCACAAAATGATGTAATAATAAATTATTATATTATTTCTAAAAAAAAAGTCTTTCTTGGGCCCTTCTTGGTGGTGCAGTGGGTTAGGATGCAGCACTGCAAGCTGGCTGCAACCGCTTCAGTGCAAGTTCCATCCCCGCCCTGGAGGTGACCCACATGGTGCAGCAGACCCATCCTGACCCACCCGCTGCTCCCTCAGCAGTGTACTTCGTCAATCTGCCTGTTCTGCTCCCACTCTCTCTCTGGTGAGGCCTCTTACCGCCCCTGTACCTCTGGCTTGTACCCCAGCTCTGCATAAAAAGATAAAATAAATCTTTAAAAAAAAGTCTTTCTCACCCCTGGGATAACTCCTTCTCAGAGTATGACCAATTGAATGGTGGGTGAGTGGGTAGCAATGGCAGATTGACTGGTCGTGTCTGCAAGACTCTGAACCACCAGCAGCCCATGCACCCTCTGGCCGAGCCTGGGCACGCACACCTGACACATGGGGGGCACACTACTCTGGCTTTGGTGCTGGGTTTTCCTGGCAAGAAATGATTCAGGCTTCAGAATCAGGGAGCACTGGTTGGCGAGCCAGGTCTTTTCAGAAAGTGTTTATGAGGGCCTCTGGCATAAGGAGAACATGGGTATAGGTCCTCAGGAAGGACAGTGATCTGGTCCCTTGGAGGAGATGGTGTCGGATCTATTGAGTGAATGTGATAGTGTCTTCCCTCTTCTTCATGTGGTAGCTTCTTTCTGTGGCCTGAACATAGTCTGCAAGGCACATTGTGCCTCAGTGACTGACACGCATGCATGACTCTGTGTGCATGTGTATGTGACAAAGCAGACCCTTGCGACCCCCACCACTGAGTGAGCACAAGAAGGAGCCCAGCTGTGTCCCCCATACCACAGCCTGCCTCCTGCTCGGTAGCTCACCTCTCCTGGTAGAACTGTGTGCCTAGACAGGGCAGCCCATCCCCACAGCAAAGGGCGCCACACAAACAGCTACCATGTCCTTCTTTATGCTGAGGGGCCTCTTTTCCAAAGACAGTGTTATTTAAAAGTTTTCCTCTCCTGAAGGTAGGTATTTATTTCCATCTCTGTGATCACAGAAGGAAAGATTTTTAAAGTTAGTAATTTGATGAGGCCTCTATCTCCTACCCCAAACATTGGCTGTTTTCAGTTTGGCATCATCTTTTGTGTGTATGTGATTTATTTATTTGTGCATATAGAACTGGGGTAGAGGCCAGAGGTGCAGAGGCGGTGAGAGGATTCACCAGAGACAGAGTGGGGAGCAGCATAGGCAGACTGACAAAGTACACTGCTGAGGGGAGCAGCAGGTGGGTCAGGAGAGGTCTGCTGTGCCATGTGAGTCCCCTCCGGGGTGGCGATCAAACTCATGCTGAAGTGGCTTTAGCTTCTTAGTGCTGGGCTTTAACCCATTGTGCAACCAGGGAGGGCCCTTAGCATCTTTTTTTTTTTTTTTTTTTAAGATATATTTATTTATGCATACAGAGCTGGGGTACAGGCCAGAAGTACAGAGGTAGTGAGAGGATTCACCAGGGACAGAGTGTGGAGCAGAACAAGCAGACTGATGAAGTACACTGCTGAGGGGAGCAGCTGGCGGCATGCTGCACCATGTGGGTCACCTCTGGGATGGGCAGAAATTGAACTTATGCGGAAGTGGCTTTAGTTTCTTAGTGCTGTGCTTTAACCCGCTGCGCCACCAGGGAGAGCCCACTTAGCATCATTTTTTATTTGTGACTGTATGATGTTAATTTTCATAACTTACCAAATTTGTCCATGTTATTCATGGTACATATATAAAACATATATAAAATGTACCATGGAAAGAAAACAAAAATGAAGCAGCTGAAGGAGCAATGAAGAAGTAGGATACACATTTTTTTCTTTTCTTACTGTCTTCTGTTTTTCAGCATAGCTGTCAGGAAAACTTCCTAGTGTAAACCACTTAAAAGATCATATTCTGAGAAGGAGTAAGAGGGCTGATATTTTTAGTTTGTTTCAGAGAAGACCTCAACTGTTCAGCTAGAACCAAGAATTGGGTTTTCTGACTTGGGGGAATTCTTTCTGTTGCAGATCTCTCAAAGGCCTTGGTTCTAACAGAAATCGGTCCCAAACGTGATCCTGCCACTCTGAAATTGTTCCTGAGCAACATGGAGAGGTTACTCCACGCCAAAGCTCATGGGTATGAACTTTTAGTTCTTGGAAAACCCTGGGGCAAAGGAGGAAAGTGCCAAGTGCCAGTTTGCAGCCTCTCAGGGACTGTAAGGGGAAAAGATTCTGACATGATAGGGCCAGAGGGCACGTGCAGTCCCCACTGAGGCCTGAGAGGCCTCATGCCCTGTCATTGCCCAGGACAGCTTCGGCAGCCAGCGTTAGGGCATGGGAAGGGGACCTCTGTTCCTTTCTGATTAACATGTAGGAAGCCACATAACTGATCTCAAACCACTGTCAAGTCCTCTGTGTGCCCAGAGCCTTCATAAATGGTGTTACTCTGCTAAGCATTTAGGAGCAGTTCATCCAAGTCCAAGAAAATTTCCTTTGCCATCCTTTATCTAGGCCTCTGCTGTAACACCACTAGCCCATGAGGCACTTTAAATTTAACATAGTGATACTTTGTGGAGTTCTGAAGGTCACTGGCTAGTTTTAAGTGCACATCAGTCACAGGTGGCCAGTGGCTACCAAGGTATACACATTTCCCCCATTGTGAGAAGATAACTGCTCCAGACCCTTGGTCGTGAATCTGGGACTTATTATTATTAGAAATTCTGTGGCTCACTTTTAATTACTGGGAATGCCCAGCAAAGAAGTGGTCTTTGATAATGGCAGTATATCTACCACTTAAAAAAGTCCAGCCTATGTTCAGTCTGCTCACCTGTGCGTTTTCTCTCTCCGCTTGCCCCAGGGTCCGAGTGATTGGCAGCTCCACCCTGGCACTCTGCCACCTGGCCTCGGGGGCTGCAGATGCCTATTACCAATTTGGCCTGCACTGCTGGGACCTGGCTGCAGCCACGGTCATCATTAGAGAAGCAGGTGGCATTGTTATAGACACTTCAGGTGAGACCCACGGCCTGCCCTCCACCCAGGGGCACAACGACAATGACTAGACCATGATACTACCAAACCCCACCCTGACCTGCTGAGTCTGCGGCTCCATCCCATGGGTCATGGGCGCCACACTTATAGCAAAGCACTGCTGTTCCTTCTCTCTCCCGGTGGTGAGGAGGAAAATTTTTCTTTTTACCCTTTTTGGTTCTCTGGTTGATGTAACACTTAAATTAACAAAATTAACAACAGGAGAAAATTTTCTTTTTCACTTATGGGAACTCTCCTTGACAATTAGACCTTGGGTTTATTTGTTACCCTGAGCCTGGAAGAAGGGAGGTAGGTATATGGAACTTCAAAGGGGAATGATAATGTACAGAAAAAAGGAGGAAAAAAATGTTTGCTATGCCATGCAGAGACAAGGGGACACAGAAGGACTTTGAACAGAGCCCTTGCAAATATTTCCCACCCATATTCTAACTTACATTCTTAGAAGTTAGTCGCTGGTAACAGATGCTCCCTTCCTGTGACATGCCCTCCATCTGCATTCCTTTAGGTAGTTAAAGAAGCAGAAAAGATAAACTCCTTGAATCTACTGTTTCTTGAAAATCATCAGTCATAGAGCCTTTCTGGAGGTCCAGGGCTTAAAGACAGCACTGTCAAGCTACTGCCAGCCACTGCAGCATGAGTTCCATACCTGGCTGGCCAGGAAGGTGACCCACATGTTGCAGTAGACCTCTCCTGTCTTGTCCGCTGCTTCCCTCAGCAGTGCGTTTCCGTAGATCCACCTGTTCTGCTCCCCACTCTCTCTGGTGAATCCTTTCACACGACACCTCTCCCCACACACACACCTCTGCATATACCTCAGTTCTTATATGCATAAATAAACAAATCTTTGAAAAAAAAGAAGAAAATAATCAGCCTCAAATAATCCTTTAACTAGAGACATTTTTGGGGTGGCAAATTTTGATCCCCCTCACAACGACCTCACTGTTCATTTGGATTTTAGATCTGAGTGTTAAGTCATACACTCTGTCTCCTCAGTGAGGCCTCTGAACTGGTGTTGCTGTTCTCTGGCCCTGCATTCATACAGAACAGGGGTTTCTGACACACCTCCACCCTCTCTGGCCAGGCTCACGTCTAGACCAGTCTGGGCTGCTCTGGAGCAGGGCCCAGAGCTGTTTGCCTTGGAATGTGCACATGCTGGGTGGTTGTTCCAAATCATCCAGGTCTTTCTCCCTCTCTTTCCTCAGGTGGACCCCTCGACCTCATGTCCTGCAGAGTGGTTGCTGCAGGCACCCGGGAAATGGCCACACTCATAGCTCAGGCCTTACAGACAATTAACTACGGGCGAGACGACGAGAAGTGACTGGGAGCAGACAATGAAGAGAACAGACTCAAGGACTGGGCTCCCCGGGCATGCTAAAGCTGGCAGCCCTGGGCAGGAAGTGCCTTGAGTAGCCTGCACTCTGTCACATGTCTCCTGAGTTCCTCTCCACCCCAAAGGAAGGTGTTTTGTTAACGCACGTGACTCTCTGGTTAATTGCACATTTTTCACCGGGATTTGGTGTTTAGCTGGTTTCTCTCTGTAATCACACACAGCCTTTTTCAGGTTAGTACAATTCTTATATCAGGGCCAAAACCCAAATCTCAGATGACATATGTATTGACAATGCAATCTTGATTCCCCCCTTCACACCCCTTTCCCCACTCCACCCCTGAATGCAAATCTCAGGTAATACGGCTTTAGAACTGCTGATGAAGCGGACTTGTTCTCAGGCCCTCCCCGTGGTACTTATCACAATGCAATAAATCAAAGTAATGGCACTCTGCTCATCTGCTTCCCTCCATAAGTGTGTCGCCAGCTACCCCAAACAAGCCACAGAATCCACAGCCATGGATCTTGGCTCTTTAGGAAGTTGGCATACTAAAGCCCTATGTGGACAGCACTTGCTGTTTGTCTCCCGCCTTTAACACTCTAAAAACTCAGTGTTTCAAATCCAAGACGTGGGTCACATTGACTAACAGTTATCTGAGAGGCTATTGTTTTTGTGATCAGCTTAATGAAAAAGTATAAAGTAACTTCTGGGCCTTATTTTTCCTCTTTAGAAGGCAGAGTATAAACGAGTAATTCCAGTGACTGACAGGTGTCTTTTCTGAAGTTTAAGTATTGAGGAAGTTTTAGGGCACAAAATTCCAGCTCACTCTTAACTATTTCTCTTACTTATTCATAATTTTCAATCAACAGCAACAAATATAGAATATTTGCAATCTCATCAGCAGTTAGCCTGTACACTAACCGAGTTCCTCTTACTCAGCTACTCCACTGGAAAGTTCTCAGCAAGCCCCAAAGAGCAAGCTGCTCTTCTCTCACACTGATAGCCTCAGAATCCCTTCCCGGTTAACTTGCACACCCTGCACCTCTAACAGGTGAGCTGTGTTAGTGCCTCTCCCAGCGAATGGCCGATGCAGAAAGGGATGCGACAGAGCGGTATTCCTGTTTGGAGGAAAGTGCCGAGATGCCCTGGCTCCATTTCCCCCTTGATTTAGTTGCTGATGAATTTGCCATGTAAAGGAATGTGTGTTTACTCTTCTGATTTGAATGGGGAGGCCAGGTGAGCCCCTGTTAGGCACATAATTCAAGTACCTGGCTTTGGGAGGTCTGGGTCTCCTCTGGTTGTAAGGATCTAGAGTCCACTGTGTTTGTAGCCCCCACCCCCTCTTTTGATCCCTGCAGGAAGAAGACATGTCATGTGCAGAGCCACAGAACTTGAGGGTCTGGGGCCTCAGCGGACACCTGATGCTTCTGCCACCCTCAAAGCCTTGGGTCTTCCACACTCCCTTACCTGCCCCTCATCTACCCAAAGTAGAGGTACACTGTTCCTCCAGAGACCACCTGCCCACACTAAGAGCTTTCAGATCATAGCTGTTCTACCTCTGTGGAGCCCAGGAACTTCTGTCTCTGCTCTGATTTTTACCTGTAGATCGTGAATCACTAAGTGAGGTTTCTTTATTGTGATGGTATTTGAACATGAATAAATGCTCATCCTTTTCTTCCTCTCCAGGCAAAGTTGCTCTCGGCCCCTCCTTGACATCTAGCATTGGTCCCTTCACCTCACATCTTCCTGGTGTCAGGTTTGATCTGATTATCACTGTATAGCATGAAGCAGCTCCTGCCCTCAGCAACCAACCTGAATTCCCATTTGGTTTTTGGTCATGCAGATGGCACTGTGGCTAGTTATCAGAATACTGATGTGCATGCCTGCTAAGCAACCTCCAGGTGCCATCTTGGCACAACTGGATTGTAAAATCATGTATTTTGTCCACTCTGACACGTCTCCTTTTGCCATTAGCCGTGGCCTGTCCTTTCAGGATCTTTTGGGATTCTGATTCTCTCTTCTAGAATGACTCATTCTCTAGAAGTTAATTTGCTTGGCTGCCATTAAGAGCTGTTGCCATGCGGTGGGGGATAAGAGGATACTAATTTGTATCAAGATACACACAGAATCCTTCAGTACACAGAATCCCACCAAGGCCCCTTCCCCATTCTCACTAATCCATTCATCACCACTCTGAGAATGGCCATCCATGAGTTCTGAGTTTGTCTAACTACAGTGTCAGCCCACAGTTCTCCCTTGTCTACAGGCTGGCATAAAATCTCACCAAGTAACTTGGTGAATTCTAGATTCAGAGCTGTTGCTGTATATCATGTGAGCCATTAACTTCATGTGGCTATTTGAAACTAAATGAAATAAAGTTACATTAAACTTAAAGTTTATTTCCTCAGTTGCACTAAGTACTTGTACTTCAGGTGGTCAGTGGTCATCATATTGGACAGGGCAGGTCTTTCTAGCAATTCCAAAGTTCTGTTGGTTAGCACTGTATAGAGTAGCACACTGTTCTAAAGTCTGGATTAATTTTATATAAACACCCTACCTTCTACTTGATGTAATCTATATTCCTCCCTCATTTTGGGGAACTAGAACAATACTTGTCAGTTTCTCATCTTGCAGGGTTCCCTGTAACAGTCTTGCCTGCAGGTGGCTCCCAGGTCATCACTGTGCAAAACACTGGGGCTGTGAAGCAAGAAAAAGAAGGTAATCTGAAGCCAGAGTAGGGCCAGAGCAAGATGGATTAGGAGCCTTGAGGGCAGATAAGTAAATCCTATCATTGTAAGTAATCCTAGGAATCTATGACAAGGGCAGCCTTAAAGGGAAACATAAAGGGGAAAGACGTGGAGACAGTTGTTCCTTGTTAGAGGGGCCCCAGGAGGACAGCTGTTATCAGCTAGGTCTTTCGTAGAACTGACTGGAAGATGGCCTTCTCCCATGGGCTGCTACTTTGCATTGTTTCCTCTCTCCCCTTCCCCAACACCACCCCTGGAGGCCTGCAAACTGTAACGTAGAAAGTGCTGGTTTGGAGTCAGCAAATCCTGTCCTGACTCAACTTCCTCCTTCCTCCCAAGCGTCCAATGCTGTATGGTCCGTATCCAGGACCTTCAGCTCTAGGTTTTCCCCTGGGTGACTTTTGAGAGCCTGCATCACTCACGTCCTGGACACAAAGTCCTTGCTGCAAAGTTAATGCATGTTCAGAACACTTTGAAGTGGGTCTGGTTGGTATGAGAGTTTGTGGTATTGTTAAAAGTGTCAAGCTGAAATGGGTCATCAACAAACAGAACAAATTTGACCAGAGTTCAGCAAATAATTTTTCTATGAATTCTGTTTGTGTTAAAATAATACGCAGCTAGAGGAATGTTTTATCATATTTTGGTGTTGCTTTAAGTTTCTCTTTTTTCCCTTTCAATTCATTTATCGAAGAAGGTTTCCTAATGCTTCATTTTAATGCTTCCTTGTGATCTCAGACTAGCACCTGCTCTCTCCCAGTCTTAATCCAGCTCATTCATCACATAGAAAGGTGCATCTGCTTCCACTCCTGCACCTGAATGCGCATTGAGTTGGTCTCCATTCTGCCTGGTGGGGAGTGATGTGCCTGGGACCATTGGTGCCTTAGACTTTGCAAGGACCTGAGAAGAACTTCCAGTACCCGCTGCACCCTGGGGTGTCTGGAATACATTGTTCATTATAAACCATATCCACAATTTGAAACAACTGAAATAAGCCCTTAGCTTAAATTGGCAATATAAATGAAAAAATGTTACTCCAGCCAAGGGGAGTGACCCACATAGCTTCCAAGTGGGTAAGCAAACAAGACAGAGCTCAGGAAGACTGCATGGCCCAGACTCATAGAATAACTAGCCTGATAGAATAACTGAACAAAAAAATTATAAGTAAAAGAGACACTTCATAAGCAGAATTTTCTAAGTTTTAGCATTCTGTAACTTAATTTACAAAATCTTAAATTATAAATTCTTTGCCATAGGGAAAGATTATAAATCACTTTCTAAAATCACTGTATTGAGTTCCCCATTAAAGCTAACCTCACCTGACTGATCCGCCCCAGCTATCTTTACAGTTCCAGGCATCTCTCTTCAGGGCTGCACAAAGTTAAACAACTGCATAGTAACATGGATATGAAACACAGAAAGAGTGAGAACTCTGAAGCTGTAAAAATGGAGATTTTTTTACATGTTAGATGAACATTTAATAAAGAAATTGCAGGGGCAAAAACACAAGTTAGTATGTTAAAGGTCATACGCAAAATACAGTGGTCCCAAGTTGCAGTATTGGGTCATCTAAAGGTGATGGGTAATAAGGCAAACGACACCTGGCTTCTCCTACCTCTGAACCCCTGTGCTGTGCCTCTAGAAGTGCTGCTAGTATTCCCACTGTTGAGTTATCATGCTGGTGTTGAACTGTCTGCAATGCTGGCAGTAGTAATTATAAGGTGTATTTTAATGTCAGTCTCAGTCTGCACGCCCTGTTCACAAGTACAAACAGGCCATCTTTATATATGCCCTGAGGGAACCTGTCTTATGCTACTGAAGATAGCATTAAAATGAAGCATAAGCTTTCCTTGATACATATGTTGAAAGGGGAAAAATGAGAAACTTAAAGCAATACCAAAATACGATAAAAATTTTTGTCATTTTGAACACCAAGATCTTCTAGGCATCCTAGATGGAAGTATGGACAGCTTGCTGGTCAAGGAGCAGAATCCTGTTCTGTGTCCTGAGTGTTGGCTCTAGACTAATGAGAGTTGGGGCAGATCATTTAAGGAAAGTGAGACCCCAATTGATGCCTAAACCATTTGTATAATAAAATTTCCCAGGACCCTTTTCCAGATTCTGTTCCTCAGCATGTGAGTCCAGTAAATACCAAACTGCATCAGTTGCTAGCAGGAATAGAGAAGAGATGTGTGTTTACCAGCTGTGATAAATACAATTTTTCATTTATTTGCTGAGGTTTGTTTTTTTGTTTGTTTAAGCAGAATTTTCTAAGTTTTAGCATTCTGTAACTTAATTTACAAAATCTTAAATTACAAATTCTTTGCCATAGGGAAAAATTATAAATCACTTTCTAAAATCACTGTATTGAGTTCCCCATTAAAGCTAACCTCACCTGACTGATCCGCTCCAGCATAGGTTCACTCTAGTGTGAGCTCTGTGTCCTACCCTGTTTTGTAATAGTTTTATCACTGAAGAAGTAGAACTTATCCTGTGTTTGTCCTCCCTGACAAAACCCAAAACCACTCTGAGTGCTCTCCTCAAGGACTAGAGTGCCATAGTCTTTCCAGTAGCTACAGTCATCTTTGAGGAGACTGAGTTTTCTTTCATCTCTGGAGATAGTTTCATTTGTCATTTTATTACCTTGTCTGCATTAATTTGTTCAATGGCATTTTTTTTCCATAAAGTGTATGGATTTTAATGAGCATTTAAAATGCATGCTTGTGCTGCAAGAAACTTGTTAACTATTCTTTTAGGTTTAGATTGGCAAGATTTCATTTTCGCAGAATATACTCAGTTCATCTGACTAAAAGTCAAGACTTTCAAGAAATTTCTTACATTCCTCCATCAGTATTTTGAAGAATGATGCTCATTAAGCATGTAATGCCTTATTTCTGAAGTGTTTTGTGGAGATTTTCTTCAGGGGAATAACTTCCTACAGGCAAACCTGAGAAAATCCTAAAGGTAGCAGAAGTCCCTGGAGAACCAGCTTTAGTCAGTGTTCACAGATATCAGGGCTTCTCATCTTCCACATTTACTTGCTTTTCTGTGTTCACCCAGTTGCTGATGGTCTGAAGCTAACTTGTGTAAACTTTGGTCATAAATCAAGTATTAATATATGCAGGGACTTTCTGGACTTGCAATTCTGTTCCATTGATCCATATATCTACTTTTACTACTATACCATATTGTTTTAATTATGATTGTTTTATAAAATAATGTTATGGTGTCTCCCTTCCCCTTGTTTTCTCAGGATTGCTTTGGTGTTTATGGTCTTTTATAATTCCATATAAATTTTAGGAGTTTTGTTCTATTTGAAGACTATCATTAGAATTTTAATGGTGATTATTTGAATTTACTATTTTTCATAAAATAGTCACTTGAATCTACTATTTTTCATAAAATAGTCATTTGGAGTGTATTAATTCTCCTTGTTCAAGAATATGGACTTTCCATCTCTTTGGGTTTTTTCTATATTCTTTAATAGTGTCTTGTCATTTTTATAAGGCCTTCACCTCCTTAGTTAGGTTAATTCCTAGGTATTTAACTCTTTGATAAAATGTAAGTGTGATTGTTTTCTTAATTTCTTTTTCTTCTCACTTATCCATATATAAAATGCAACAGATTTTTATTTTGTTTGTTTTTTATTAGTGAGGTACCATTGTTTTACATCTTTGTTAATATTTTGACAATATAGGGTTTTTCCCTGCAGGTATGGTCATCGTAACTCTCCCACTATAAAGCACCCATAATGCAACAGTTTTTGAAATTATTAATTCTGCAACCTACTACTTTACTATATTCTCTTAAAATAGTTTTTTTTTTTTTTTTTAAGATTTATTTATTTATGCATACAGAACTGGGAAACAAGCCGGAGGTGCAGGGGCAATGAGAGGATTCACCAGAGATAGAGTGGGGAGCAGAACAGTGAACAAAGTACACTGCTAAGGGGAGCAGCTTGTGGGTCAGAACAGGTCTGCCACGCCATGTGGTCACCTCTGGGGATCGAACTTGCACTGAAGCAGCTGTGGCTAGCTTGTACTGCTGCATCCTAACCCATTGTGCCACCACGGAGGGCTCACTTCAAATAGTTTTTTAAGGTTTCTTTAAGGTTTTCTACATATAAACTACATAATTTGCAAATAATGATAGGTTCACTTCTCTTTTTAAATTTTTTTTTTCTTCTCATCTAACTCACTCTAGCTAAAACCTACAATAACAGATTAAATGGAAGTTGTACAGTGGCATCTTTGTCTTGTTTCTGAGATTTGGGGGAAAGCCTTTCATTTTTTACTATTACATATAATGTTGTACTTGTGTTTATAATAGATGGCCTTTATTAGGTTAAGATAGGGTCCTGCCCCTATCTTGTTAAGAATTTTTACTATAAAGTGGTGTCATATATTATCAAGAACACATTCTCTGCATCTATTGATATTATGTGGTATCTATCTTTTTTTTTTAAAGATTTATTTATTTATGCATACAAAACAGGCCAGAGGTGCAGAGGTAGTGACAGGATTCACCAGAGACAGACTGGGGAGCAGAACAGGCAGATCGTGAAGTACACTGCTGAGGGGAGCAGAGGACAAGACAAGAGAGGTCTGCTGCACCATGTGGGTCACCTCCCTGGCTGGGAATCAAAGTCCTGGTGAAGCAGCTGCGACTAGCTTCATGGTACTGTGCTTTAACCCATTGTGCCACAAGGTGGGCCCTTATACACTGTCTTTTATTGATGAAATATATTAATTGATTTTGCATGTATTGACTTAATTCAGGGATGACCTTTGTAATATATTGTTGAATGTAGTAGTATTTCAAGATTTTTTCCTCAATATTTATCAGAAGTCCCCTATTAGTCTCTAGTTTTCTTTTGTGTGTGTTTTCTTTATATTGGAGAAATCTTGGTATCATAGAATGTGTTAGGAAGTATTCCCTTCTGTTAGATATTTTGGAATAATTTGAGTAAATTGGACATAAGTTAATGTATTATAAAATTCACTTGTAATGTTCTCTGTTTCGGGACTTTTGTTTTTGTGGAGATTTTTTATTACTGACTTTATTTCCATAATTGTGATCCATCTAATCTAAATTTTGTAGTTCTTCCTGGTTCAGTCTCAATACACTATTTTTTCTTAAAGATTTCCTAATTCATTAGCATATAGTTGTTCATAGTAATCTCTTATAAGAAGTTAGAAATAGCATATGCTATTTAGTAACTTCTCTTTTCATTTCTAACTCTACCTATTAAAACTTTCTTCTCTTGTTAGCTTAGCTAAAGGTTTGTAGATTTTATTTGTCTTCTTGAAGATCCAATTCTTAGTATCATTGAGCTATGTATGGCTTTTTTAGTTCTATTTCATTTATTTACATTTTTATTTATTATTTCCCTCCTACTTCTAAGTTTTGGTCTTTGACCTGATCAAGTTGTTATATAGGTTTGGTATCAAGTTGTTCATTTGGGATTTTTCTTCCTTCTTAGTGTACACCTTTATTGCAATTATTATCCCTCTTAAAACCACTTTTGTACATCTCATAAATTCTGGTTGCTCAAGTCCTCATTTTCATTAATCTCCAGGTATTTTAAAATTTCCTTTTTAATCCAGTGACTCCTGAAAAGTATATTGTTTAATTCCTAAGAGTTAAGATTTTATCATTTTTGAAATACTTGACTTCTAGTTTTGTGGTAAGAAATACTGTTTGGCATTATTTTAATCTTTATTATTTATTGACAGTTGATTTGTCTCCCAATATATGGTCTAGTCTTGAAAATGTCCCATGTACACTTGAGAAAATGTTACAGATTTTAAATACTACAGATTTTAGATAAATGTTCTGTAGATATCTATTAAATCTATCTGATCTGGTTCATCATAAGGTTATTAATTCCTCTTCTCTGTTTAGTTGATCTGTCTTAAGTATTTTTAAGTAAAGTCTTAGTTTTATGTTACTCTTTGATTCTCTTAGTAACTGCTTTATACATTTTCATGCCCTATCACTTGGTGCATATATATATTTAAGTATTATATCTTTTTGTTGTCTTACCCTCTTAATCATAAAGTAATGTTGAACTGTGTCTCTCTCTTTTTTTAACTGAAAGTCTATTTTATCTAATACAGATATAGTTGTTCCTGCCTTTTATTGATAACCATTTGCCTGTCGAATTATCTTCCAGCCTTTAACTTTGTGTGCTTATCTTTAGTAGTATAATGAGTTTCCTCTAAATACAGGTCGTTGGACTTTGTTTTGTGATCTCTACAGTCACTTAAGATAATTATTGGAATATGTGTATTTGTTGCTGTTTTGTTTTCCTATAATTTTATAATTTCTCTCTTTTGACACCTTTATGTCTTTTTGGGTTTCATTTCCATCCCTCTTTCTTTTTTAAGTTTTACTAACTAGTATTAAAACATTTGAAAGAATAGAATAGTTTGAAATTTTATAGACTGAAATTATGTGATTTATAAAGAAAAATCTAGGTGATTCAGTTATCCTTCCTTTCTTCTTTCTTTTCTTATAAGGGTGTCAGTTCAACTAGATCAGGGTTCCACTCTTAATATTACAATTAACCTCCACCACCTTTTTAATATCCCTATAGTCTAGAGGTAATGATGCCAGCATGGCCAGATTCTTAGTAAGGACCTCTTTCCTGTTTATGTCTTCACCTGGCCTTCCTTGGCACATGGAAAGGAGCAGAGAAAATACAAACTTATGTTTTATTTTTATCAATTTTTTTTAATGGTTGGACTGAAGATTATATGTGATAGTTTGGTCTGTTGAGTGGTTTAATCTCAAGCTCATTCTAATAGTCATATTTTACTTTCTTCTTCCATGTTATATAATTTTGGTGTGTGTGAGTTCTAGATGAGAATTTTTGTTATTTTATAATAGTACCATTAGTATTTTCAAAGTCAATTTAGTAGTAATGCATTTTTAAACTTTTGTTTTTCTGTAAAGCTCCTTATCCCTCCCTCAGTCTTGAATGATAGTCTAGCTGAAAAGTATTCGAGGTTGAACAATTTTACCTTTGAGTAATTTACATATCTGCCCCATTACCTTGATCATAAGGTTTCTACTGAAAAGTTTGCAAATAGTCTAATATTTGTTTCCCACAGCAGATCTTTTAAAGTATAAGCAAAGAACCAAATCGCTGGCCTAGAAGCTGGGATGATATTTAAAACCCTAGGTAGGCCCTTTGAACCAATGTTGTGAATTCCTATAGATGGCAGGCAATGGGGACCAGTTGGGTGAACCTGACTCACTTAAAGCCTATCATCTAATGCTTAGCCCATACCTCTCCCAAGTCAAGCAGTGTAAATTTAGTGAAGGCATATGTACTTGCATCACACATGTACCAGAGGAGTAGGCTCCAGAAGCTGTGACAGGGCCTGAGAACACAGATCCCTCAACCAGCTACTCTGGCCTCTCTCTGCCTAGCCCTCCCTTCCTGCTGATAAAGGCCTCCAAGTAGAGTGCAGTTAAATCAACTCATAAAGGCCCTCACTCTTTAAGAAGCTCAAGGAGACATGAATCTTTATGTCCATATAGATATCAACTGAGTTCTGGGCCAGATTCATAAGTCCAGTGAGCCCAGCAGCTTCCTGTTAGTGCCTGGACCTGTCCCCTCAGGTGCCACTCAGTTATCAAACATGCTATCAGTTGCATCATGATTGATGGGGGAGAAAAAAACAGTAAAAGAGGGAAAGACGACAAGAAGTGAAAGATGAGGCTCTAGTATATGAGAGGAGGAAGTCTTGTAAAATTCAAAGTGGCAAAATCTGAACCTGTATGTCCAGAGGAAGAGGGACACAAAGGGTAGGGGAGAAAAACCAAGCATGTGTGGCAACTGGAACATTACTCTAACCTCTGAAAATAGGGGGAGTTTAGGTGTGATTCAGAACATAAATTCATATGAAAGAAGCAACTGGCTTCCTAGAGTGTGGCCTCCTACTCAAGCCTCTCAGAGGCCAAAGATTCCTGTGTGTGTCACATTAACATAATTGAAGCCTATAGCAACCAGGTCCTAGAACCCAGCACAGAGGAAGTGGACTAGAAGGGGGTAGAAACAGCCAGGAGTACTAGGCCAGGCTTTCTGAAAGAAGTGATGAAGAGTCTGAGTTTTGGGAGATAAGTGGGGATTAAGTCAAGAGGCAGAAGCAGGGTAATCCAGGTATAGTCAGAGAGGACAGACCACAGGGTGCCACAGCTGGGGAGGGACAGGACCAACACCAGCATGACCCATAGAGACTTAGTGAAGCAGTGAACACTTTGGGCTGAAAATACTTGGAGAATACAGCGAGCCTTGGTGGGTGTTAGCATCCCTACCCAAGGGTTGGTCATAACAATTTTTATGGGAAAGAGAAGGGAGCTCTAAGGTAGGTGGTAGATACAATGTGATTTCATGAGGCTTTTTCAGCATTCATCACTTTTGCAAGGGGATTGTCAGTGGAGTGATCTGATAAATATATGCATATTTAGGGGACTATACACATTTAGGTCTCTTGCTTAGCAGTCACCTGGTCCAATCTTCTGTACAGGTAAATGACCCTACCACTATCTTCCAGATTACACCAATCATTAGCTTTATAGTAAATAAATGCAGATGTTTCTAAAGTGTTCAATACTAGAAAAACAATGGTCTTGGTCAGATACCCCCCTACCCCCCACGATCAACTGTGAGGAGGAAGCAATGTGGGGTCATGAACTACTAAATGCCAATCATTTACAATCGACATAGCTGCTCCTGTGTCCAGACATCCATTGGGTTTGGAATATGGCCTGATTCAGCAAAGGTGGTGGACATCTGGGACCTAGACCAGAATCACTGGAAACCATTCCAAATGGGGTCAGAAAAAAAGTCCTTTAGTCATTATTTTGGGCTTTGGCCCCCAAATTCTGTCTGGGAAGTATTTCTGTAAGGTGCCATCTGGCTGGTTCACCAGGATGACCCCACATCCTTTGCCTTTGATAGGGAAGTGTCTCTTCTGCCTTTCTCTGCTGCAGGCCCTATAGCTTCTTTGTCTTGGAAAAGAGCTGAGTCTCATTAAGATGTTAATGTGTACACACAGCAGGTATGCAGTTTTTGTCACTTTCAACAACAAAAATTGAGTAAAGCAATTATACAAACAAATGCCCCCCTCCCCCCACAAAGAAGACAGGGGCAGCCAAACTTACATCAGATAAAATAGACTTCAAGCTAAAAAGGTGATAAGAGACAGGGATGGACACTATACAATGATCCAGAAAACACAACACTAGTTAATATAAATCACCAAACAAAGCAGCACCAAAATACATTAGGACATTATTACCACCTCTGAAAACAGACACTAGAGGAAATACATACATAGTAGACTTCAACACCCCACTCTTACCAAAAAACAGACAGCGAGACAAAAAGTAATCAAGGACATGATAGCCCTAAATAAAGATCTAGACCACATGGACCCCCACCTCCCAAAAAATGAATACACATTTTTCCTAAGTGTGCATGGATCATTCACCAGAATAGACCATGTACTGAGCCACAAGACAAACAGCAACAGATATATGAAGATCAAAATTCAACCACCTTCTCTGACCATATTGGCACCAAAATAGGAATCAACTATAAAAAGAAAGCAGGGCCTTTCACCCCCCAATTAAATAAGAAATTGAACAACAAAATACTAAAAGATCACTTGATTAATTAGGAAATCAAAGACTTTCCATAATGTATGGGACATGGCAAAAATAGCAATAAGAGGAAAGTAAATAGCATTACAGGCTCACATCAAGAAACAAGAAAGCAGTCAAAGAAACAAATTAATCTCCCATTTTGAGGAGCTAGAAAAAGAACAACAAAAACAAAAACACCCCAAAAGCCAGTAGGAACAATGAAATAATAAAATTTCAAGCAGAAATAAATGAAATAGAAATTTTAAAAAAGACAATCCAAAAGATCAATGAAACTAAAAGCTAGCCCCTTTTATTTGATTATTTGAAAAAAATAATCAAAATAGAAAAACCTCTAGCCAGGATCACCATGAAAGAAAGGGAGAAAGCTCAATAGGATCATAAATAAAAGAGAAAAGATTACAACACGCACAACAAAAATCCAAAGGATATTAAGAGATTACTATGAACATTTATGTTCACAAAAATTCAACAAATAAGATGAGATGGAAGAATTCTTAGAATTATCCAAGCATCTAAACCTGAATAAAGAAGTATAAATCCTAAACAGACCAATTACAAGCATAAATATTAAAACCAGTAATCAATATGCTCCCCCAAAACAAAAGCATAGGGCCAGATAGTTTCACAAATGAATTCTGCCAAATGTTCAAGGGTGAACTGGTGCCTATCCTACAAAGACTAAAAAAAATGAGAAAGAAGGAATATTATTAAATACATTTAAGCCAACATTACACTAATACCAAAACCAAACAAACACTACACACACACACACACACACACACATAAACAACAGGCCAATCTCCCTAGTGAACATAGACAAAAATCTTCATTACAATCCATGCAAAGCAAATCCAACTTGCATCAACAGGATAATACACCATGACTACATAGGATTTAGTCCAGGGATGGTTCAACATTTGAAAATGAATATAATTCAACACATCAACAAAATCAAATTAAAAATAATATCATCAATAGATGCTGAGGAAGCATTTGATAAAGTTCAGCCAAGTTCTGACCAAAAGGAAAAAGAATGACAGTATTATATTCCCAGACTTCAAACTATACTACAAAGCTATAATAATTAAAACATGGTGCAGAAACAAAACAGATGGATCAATGAAATCAGCCCACACAAACATGGTCAACATATATGGACATAGGAGCAAAGAATATGCACTAGAACAAAGGTAGTTTCTTCAATAAATACTGCTAGGAAAAACGGCTACTGCATGCAAAATAATAATAGTAAAAGTAGACTGCTATCATAACATATACCTCAGAAACATATTTGAGGACTCATCTCCAGAAGCAAAGAAAATGAAGGAAAAGATAAACAGCTGAAACTACATCAAACTAAAAGGTTCCTGTAGAGCAAAAGATACAACCAAATTGAATAGGATACACCCTATTGAATAGGAGAAAATATTTGGCACACCATACATCCAACCTCAGATCAGACTGATAGCAGTAACTTTAACTCAAAAAAATAAAGCAAATAATCCAGTCAAAAATGGATAGAAGAGCTAAAAACACATCACCAAAGAGGTATTGCAATTGCCCAACAAGTATATAAAAAAATTCTCAGCATCACTTATAATCAAGGGACTGCAAATCAAAGCCAGAATGAGATATTAGTTCATGGTGAGAATGATGCATATTTTTAAAAATGGCAACAACGAATGCAGGTGAGGATGTGGAGAAAAAGGAGCCCTCTTACACTGCTGATGGGAATGCAAAATGGCCCAACCACTGTGGAAAGCTGTGTGGAGGTTCTTCACAATACTGAAAATGTATCTACCAAGTAATCCAGCAATTCCACGCCTAGGAATCTACCCAAAGGACACCAAATGCTAATTCAAAAAGGAAACTTGCATTCTTGTGCTTAATCCAGCACTGTTTACAATAACCAAGATATTGGAAACAACCTTAATGCCCAAAAACAGATGAGTGGATCCAAAAGATCTGGTATATCCTCACAGTGGAATACAATTCAGAGATCAGAAAAGATAAAATCGTGTCATTTGCACCAACAAGAATGGAGCTGGAAGGGATTATAATAAATCAGAAGGAAAAAGAAAAATATCTAATGGTTTCATTTGTAGGTGGAATATAGGGAAATCAAACAAAAGGGCAAGGAGGAAGACAAACTGGCATACAAACCATAAATCTGAGACATACAACAGAGGAGTGGGGGAGGAGGGGTCAAAACAAGGGATGGCAGAGCACAAGGGACTATGGTAACAGTTCATAGGTGATGTGGTAGTGGGCAAATTATGGGGGCTACACTGGAGAGGAGAAATAACACATTGTACAAAATTAACGACATAAGAAAATAAAAAATTAGAACTTACTAAAAACTGAATTAGAATTGGAAACGTGGATTACT
Organism: Condylura cristata; assembly: GCF_000260355.1. NCBI lineage: Eukaryota > Metazoa > Chordata > Mammalia > Eulipotyphla > Talpidae > Condylura > Condylura cristata. The sequence continues at coordinate 1,970,093 of NW_004567117.1, read as the reverse complement.
ATGACAATATGTCTTTATGTCATGTCTCTTGGTAGTTAGCTGTAGGACTTACTTGTTTTTTTCTCTGGAGCATACCATCCCATCAGTCTGCCCTTGGATCGTAGGAGATCCTGATTCTCTGCCCCTTGCTGGAACCTTGATAGCAGGTGAGGGAAGTAGGGGGGTTTCCTCAGTCCCCCATATATCGCAACTCTCAAATCCTGGACATTCCACTTTGCTGCCAGAGAAAGCCTTATTTGGACAAGATGTGGCCTGAGGACCCCATAAATGTAGCCAGGTTTGGGAGTGCTGCGCCAAAGACTGTTGCAAGCAGCTTGCAGTCCCCAAGGGCCATCCCCACACTGCTTTCCAGTGACTGGTTGTGCCGGTTCCCCAGAACCACCAGGACTCTGAAGCTTCCCGGCCCAGCAGGGGCACGCTCATCTTCATGGGGGGCTGGGCGGGGGCTGTGTTTACCGGTCCTTGGAGGTGCAGGCAAGTGACTTCAGGAAGCTATTGGTGGCTTTCGTGGTGAAGTGAAATTTATGGACCATCTTCCCTAGAGGAGCTTAGCTTCTGAGGAATTTTGCCGTGCCTCCTGGGGGTTCAATTTCTGAGCCCCAGGGCCTCGTTGTGATGCTCCTCTCCCCCCCTCCCCCAGCCCCACTGAGAGACTACCCCCACCCCGAGGTCAGCCGTGCGCCCTCTGCTGTCAGCGCTGGGAACTGCGAGGCGCCAGGAGCCCTGAGCTCCCTCAAAGGTTCGTGTCCTGCCCAAACCATTAGGCTTTAGACTGAGTTTATCCAGAGTCACGGACTGTGATAGTAGGTTATTCCTCAGTTTGGGGACTGCTGGGCTCTTCTGTGCTCATTGTTGTGTGGGGAAAGAGGTATTGTGGCAGAGTAAATGCTTTATTCTATATAATATGATATGCTTTGTTGTGACGGATGTGCAACAAAAAAAGAGTCATCATAGGCTATGATCAAAGAAAAGATGATATAGAATTTAAATCCAGTAAGAAAACAACGTGTGGAGGGGAGAAATTTCTCCAGGATGTAATCAGGCTTTTGACAAGTTGTTTTGTTGTTGTTGTTTGTTTTGTTTTTACCCCATGGCATCAATAATGACTTTAAACAGCCAGTTGATGAGATGGAGTAATGCTTCTGGACACTGACATTGCAACTTTGTGATGGTAAAGAGTCAATAATGCCAAGTCAATAACTCTTTCAAGAACAGAGACCTGGTCTTTTATCTTATTCTCAGAATACTAGGAAAAATCTTAGTTCTCATCATACCAATAATTATTTATTTAATATGTCCCAACACCACCACTTCCTAAATGTGATACCTTAGGTAGACTTCTTGTTCTCTCTGCATCATTCCACCCTCTGTGAATAGGTAATGACAATGCCCACTCTTGGGTAAAGAGTAAATGAGGCGCCTAAGAAATGCTTTTAGCACCGATTCCTTGTCCTATTGGACACTCATCTTAAATGCTTGTTAATTTTATATTTACTAATATTTAGATTCTAAGCTAAATGGTAGTTACTTAAAACATGACTCCTGTCCTTAATTTTGCAACTTAAAGCAAAAAGAGACAAATATGTACACAAATCAGCACTTAAGGTTTTAAATAATCAATCCTGTAAGCAACATAATACAGAGAGGAGAAATCTATTATGTTAGAGTGGGAGCACACCAGAAGGTCTTATGGGAGAGATTATATTTGATATTTGAGCAGATTCTGAAAGGGATTTTTTTTATTACAAAGTTTATTTTTACATCATTTTGCACATTTTTTTTCCATCTCGATTGTAATCCCCATTTTTTTTAAAGATTTATTTATTTATGCATACAGAACTGGGGTACAGGCCAGAGGTGCAGGGGCGGTGAGAGGCTTCACCAGAGACAGAATGGGGAGCAGAACAGGCAGATCGAAGAAGTACACTACTGAGGGGAGCAGCGGGCGGGGCGGGTCAGGAGAGGTCTGCCACGCCATGTGGTCCCCTCCGGGGCAGGCGGGAATCTAACTCATGCGGAAGTGGCTTTAGCTTCTCAGTGTTGTGCTTTAACCCGCTGCGCCACCAGGGAGGGCCCCGGGATTTTTTTTTTAATGGATGAAGAAAAACATTCTTGGTGATTATCAGCAGGAAAAATGATGACACTGAGTCGTCATCAAAGTGTAATAAATGCAGCCTCAGCTGGTAGCCACTGTGACTGAGCACAGAGGTCAGGGGTGGGGGCAGCAGACAGAGAGGCCAAAGAATTGGTCATCATCAGTGGGGAGCGCTAGGCTTACCAGTGGTGGGCACAGCAGCCCAAGATCCTGGGGTTTTTCCAGGCAGCTGGAGACTATGTGATCTGTCTTCCTGATGAGGAAGCAGCGCCCTCTGGCATGGCCTGTTGGCGGGAGAACATGCATAGCAGCCTCTTGGTAAATGCCTATTGAGTTCAGTGGACCTGGATGGTGGCAAATAAAAAAGTAACTGGTGGAAAGTTCCAGACAGGCAAGAAAGGATATCAAATAACCATCCTAGTACATACTCCAAATTAGCTGATTCCTAGAAAAAAAAAGAGTAGGTACAATACTCAAGACATATGACTTGTTTTAGAATCAGTGAAACCTATAAGACCGAATAGGGAAGCAGTTTGTCAAGGACTGCTGCTCTACAAAACTTGCACATAACAATTACAGAGCATTTAAATTAGTTGTTTATTCCTGAGGCAGTGGACGATTTACCCATGGACTATTACAGAAAGGAGCCGCTCTGAGGTTGTTACTGGAGGGTAGGGGTAGTCCCTATCCCTGTCTCAAGCATATAGGACAATTGTATATCTGGGGGCAGCCAAATTCCTAGTCTCCCAGACTAATTCTCTGAGTACCCCTGGAGTACTCTCAGATGGACTTGTAAGGCATTGTTCAGGGACACCTTTGCTGGGCATCTGTAGAGGGACTGCAGAAATGGCATAATTGCTACTATGGGCTGTGAGGAGATCTAGAGTATTGAACTACATCAGGCACAATTTCATCTTTTCTGGAGCCTTATAAAACATGCAAGTTTGCAAGTTTCCCCAGTCGTAGCCACACTTGACAGCTATGGCTGGAGAATCGGAATACAAAACATGGAATGTGAGAAGCTGGATGGATGTGGGGGAGGGGGAGCTTAGCAGCCAAAGGAAAACCAGTCAACCTAGAAGGGATGGCAACTCCAGCAGGACCCTCTGTGAGTAAGTGCCCCAAGTGGTATTGTAGCTACTGCCACCTGGTGGCAGGCACAAGATGTGCAGTCCTCCCTCCCTTCAGGCTGCCAGCCACACCTGATGGGGGTGGAGAGCCTCTTGAGGAGCTGAAATGGGGCCAGGAGTTAGTCCATGTGTTGTGTAAGAAAATAAGAACCGGGCCCTCCCTGGTGGCGCAGCGGGTTAAAGCACAGCACTGAGAATCGAAAGCTACTTCCGCATGAGTTCGATTCCCACCTGCCCCGGAGGTGACCACATGGCGTGGCAGACCTCTCCTGACCCGCCCGCTGCTCCCCTCAGCAGTGTACTTCGTCGATCTGCCTGTTCTGGTCCCCACTCTATCTCTGGTGAATCCTCTCACCCTCCGCATCTCTGGCCTGTACCCCAGTTCTGTACGAATAAATAAATAAATTTGAAGAAAATAAGAACCACCACTCCTGGAAGCTCATAGGATCTTGGCCCTTCAAGCTCATGGGAAATAATGATCTTTGCTGTCTCTGGCTTGGAATAACCTCCAACTGTATTTCCGCATTGATCCCAAAGGCATAGCTTTAGCCTTTGAGAAAAGCATGAGCTTTTTGCTCATCAGGATCACTGTCTTGGTCCCATGTTTGGTATGGTTGTCATGATCTGTCCCTGCACTGGCCTTTGATGGTTCTTACTGATTAGCAGCAATGTTAATGCAGAAAAGGAGGTCTATTTCCTAAAAAGATGATACATATTTGTATCCCCAGTTTCATGGAAGCATTTTCACAGGAGTCAATAGGTGGAAATAGTAAGGGCAACTCAGTGTTCAGGGTCCAATGATCCCTTAGCCTTGACTGAGTCTTCCTGGTTACTAGTTCTGTGTGAGATGCATGAAGTTCAGAGATTGACTGAGAGAGTAAAACAGGCATAAGTAGTATCACATTTGCCAGAATAGATTCTCTGAAGTGGAATTAAGGATCAAAGGTAGTGAACATATACCGTAATACATATACAGTAATACATATTCCCAAGTTACTTTCTACAACAGTGGTGCATTTTATATTCCTACCAGCAGTATAAATTCCTGTTATATTGAATCCTCTCCAATGTTGATGGTTAAAAACAATCCTTGCTGTGCCCTCCCTGGTGGTACAGCAGATTAAAGCACAGCACTAAGAAGCTAAAGTCACTTCAGCATGAGTTCGATTCCCGCCTGCCCCAGAGGTGACCACATGGCGTGGCAGACCTCTCCTGACCCGCCCACTGCTCCCCTCCGCAGTGTTTTTCGTCAGTTGGCCTGTTCTGCTCCCCACTCTGTCTCTGGTGAATCCTCTCACCACTCCTGCATCCTCTGGCCTGTACCCCAGTTCTGTATGCATAAATAAATAAATCTTGAAAAAAAATTTTCCAAGGGATGGGCAGAAAGTGGCTTCTGGGTGCTACTTTATATTCCCTGGAATGCCAGCAAACATGGGCCTTTTCCCAGCATATTTCTCATGAGTCACTAATTTTTCCATTTGCAAAAGCTGTCAATATGTTCTTTGAAATTTTAAGATTTAAAATAAGCTTTGAAGGAAAGCAGAACTGACAACTATTAAATGATGATGAAGATGCTGGTGACCATGATAGGATTAATGGAGGCCTGTGAGTCAGGGTCATGCAATCACAAGAGGAAAAGGGCTGGGAGGTACAAGAAACCTGCGCACGTCCTGGATGAGAATCTGAGTACTGTCTATCAAAATTTGGGGTATTTATTTCTAATAATACTGGATTGTAACATCATATAGCCTTCAGATAGGCGTCGTTATAAATCAGCATTTCTATACACAACATAAAGTTCACACTAAAAGGCCAAACGCTAAGAACCAACACTTCCCTTCTTGGTAGTCTACCCCAGAGAAGTACCTACTCACACAGGAAGCATTTACAGCACAGGACAACACTGTTTTCACTAATGAACACTTGGAAACAGCTCAGTATTCAACAAGAAGGGAAATTACTTTAATATATGTGCAATATTATGTGATTTAAAAGATCAAAGTAGTATGTATTAAGAAAGCTACATATGTGAAAAGGCATGACATATCATATATAGGCTACAATACCATTTATGGGGAACACATCACACAAGTAAGGCTCACTGGGTATGGACAATCTCATAGAAAAGACATGAAAAGAGGGTTCTCCTTGGTGGACCAACAAGTTGAAGTGTAGAACTGTGAAGCTAGTTACAGCCGCTTCAGCATGGATTCAATCCTCAGCCCCAGAGGTGACCCACATGGTACAGCAGACCTCTCCTGTCTCACCCGTTGCTCCCCTCAGCAGTGTTCTTCGTCAGTCTGCCTGTTCTGCTCCCCACTATGTGTCTGATGAATACTCTTCGCCCTTGCATCTCTGGCCTGTACCCAAGTTCTGTGTGCATAAATAAATAAATCTTTTAAAAAACAATGCATGGAAATTTCAAGCAAAGAAGGTGAGCAGGAAAAGGACCAGAATTAGTGACAAGGTTCTAAAAAGGTTTGGCCTTATGTTAAGCTTTGGTCAAAATGTCTCGATAACAATGTACTTGTGTACATTGAAGTTAAAATGCCATTGAAACCTTTTTAAAAGATCAAAACACTGAAAAGTTTGGTGTTGGTTTCTACAGCTTTGTTATTGACATTGGCACAACTAGTTGCAAAAAGCATAGCTCTGCTTTGCCCTTCTGCCCAGTTGAGAAAGCTGAGAGCTGATTTCACCCTGGGACTAGCCCCAAAACCCAGGCTTCTTTGGGCATTTTCTTTGGAGAAAAAGATTCAAATTGAACTCAGCAGAAAAGAATATCACCTTTGCTCCTATATTTGCAAGGAAAAGAAACATCCACACCCAGTAACTACAACAAACAAAACAGAGCATAGAACAGGGACTGTGGGCAGTGACCCCAGGTTGCTCTTAGCTGCAGGAGGGCAAGGCTGCCGAGAGATAAACCAGTCCTCACGCTGAGCAGGCTTCAGTGCCTGTGACGCACAGAACCCCTCAAAGTGTGTTGATTAGATGAGTCTTTCCGAAGAAAAGACTGGCTATTTAGGGGATCTTGAGCCCCAAAAGATTAAGCATGCTGAATGGCGGGCCTCATGGGGTATTATAGGACTGTAAGAACTAAACAGTGAGTCTTTAATGCACTTTCTGTAAAGAATCATGAAAATTTTAATGTGCATTCCAAAATGAAAAAGCAGTTTTGCTTCCAATCTAGCTGTTGAAGCAGTTGTCCAGACTGAGGCTCCTTGCATAAGGTGGCTGGCTAACTAGCCTGGCCTCAAATAACTTAAAACACAACCCATGCTCCCTTTTAAATTGGGGAACACAACGAGGTAAATTTACCATTCTACCTATTTGGAGTGCATCACAGGGAAGCTCCAGGCAGAACTAGTGACTGATCCAGGAGACATAGGAGGGCTGGCTTAGGTCTAAATCCCCTGTCTACACTCCAGTGTACCTTCTACTTCCCCCCCAATATGTTATTCTTTGTAGAACTGAGGTCCCTGGAACATTCAAGGAAGACAGTGTCCCAGTTTCCTGCTTCCCCCCAACCCCATCCATACTGTCATGCTGGTCAAACCCTCTGACTTTGAAGTATGAGTTGGCTGAAGCTCCCCTCCTGCCCTGGCTGTCTTGGCTACAGCAAGTTCACTAGATGCATCAATTCCTCTTACCCAGTGACAATGCTTGATTTCATTAGTTAATTCATGAGAAAAACAACAGCATGTTCCACCATAAGCAAAGCTCCACAAATTTGTGAAATCTTACCTGGAATTTTTGTGCCCAATGCATAGTTCTGCATGTTTGCAACTGGGCTTCATAGGCACGAAAACCCAGAGCTGCACTGGTGGAAATGCAGGCACTCAGGCAAGACCTCAACCACAGCCCTCACACCCTCACCTGTCCTGGGGAGACAAGTTCTCCATATCGGAATTGTATTTTGAGATTTGCTGTCTTCTCTCTATGTGTACATGTCACTACCTCTGTGGCCTCTGTTCCTCTGCCTGTTCTGCCTTCTATCCAACTGAGCAGACCCATTTTATGTTCCTCGTGCCTCCATGTCCTTATTTTGCTAGACACTATTTGCATTCTCTGTCTGATGCTTCACTTTTTGCTAGAAGCGCCTTCATATTGCCAAGGCTCAGCATCTCCCTGAAATCTTCCCTGCTCTCCAGCTCTCTATAGCACCTCACTGTAATTGTGTGGCTGTGAAGAAGCTCCTACACGCAAGGGGTGGCCTTTACTACTGCGGCAAGGCCAGTTCCAATGACTGAAACAGGCAGAGATGAGAACATCAGGTGACATACAATGAAACCCAAAGGACTTCAAAAGGAATCTAGAGAACTTTCTTTGACAGTGGGATGCACATCATGGGGCTGATGGGGCAAGAAGAAGTTGGTACCACCCTGGGTCTGCAGAGGCAGGGGGTAGGAGTGTGGTCATGCAGCTAGAGCCAGAACCAATGAGCTACTGGGCCTGGGGGGGATGCCCCAATCCTAGTGTTCCTTGATTCTCAATCTCCAATTTCCTGTCAATAACATATACAAAGCTTAACATATACATACTCCATGAACCAACAATTCCATCCCAGGTATTAACCAAGAGAAAGCAGTACAAATGTATACCTGCAGACATATACAAAATGCTCACAGCACCTTGTCCTGTTCCTAATAGCCAAATAGCTCATCAACAATAGAATGGATAAATAAATTTGACATCATATAATGGAATACTACTGGTAATAAAAATGAGCAAAAATGTAGGTGAATTTCATAGACACAATGCCAAGTAAATAAAGCTAGGTATTAATAGAAAATATTCTGTATGATTCAATTTATCTTAAGTTCAAGAAGATGCAAAACTAATTAATGGTGACAAAAGTCAAAAGAGTTTTATTCTGATGCGAGTTCAAGAGTTAAGCCTACTGCACAGAGGGTCAGGAAGGAGCCTGGTAAGCATGAGAAATATTCTCCATTTTAATGAGTTGTACACTAAAAAGTTATGCACTATACCATTCACATGATATCCTACCACACAACAATATTTAATTTTTTTTAAAGATTTATTTATTTATGCATACAGAACTGGGGTACAGGCCAGAGGCTCAGGGGCGGTGAGAGGCTTCACCAGAGACAGAGTGGGGAGCAGAACAGGCAGATCGACGAAGTACACTGCTGAGGGGAGCAGCGGGTGGGTCAGGAGAGGTCTGCCACACCATGTGGTCACCTCCGGGGCAGGCGGGAATCGAACTCATGCGGAAGTGGCTTTAGCTTCTCAGTGCAGTGCTTTAACCCGCTGCGCCACCAGGGAGGGCCCAATATTTAATTTTTTAAGAAAGTCCACCAATACATATCATTAATGAAACAAATTGAAAGTCAAAGGGCAAGATGATATGGAAACAATCCAAATGTCCCAAAATAGATGAATGGATCAAAAATTTGGTGATACAGTGGGTTAAACCACAGCACTATGAAGATATCCACAGCCACTGAAGCATGAGTTCAATCCTCAGCCAGGGAGGTGATCCACATGGCATGGCAGACCTCTCCTGACCCACCCACTGCTCCCCTCAGCAGTGTATTTTGGTCAATCCATCTGTTCTGTTCCCCACTATGTCTCTGGTGAGTCCTCTGGCTTGTACCCCAGTTCGTGTATGCATAAATAAGTAAAGAAAAAAATTGTAGTATATTCACACAATGGAATATTACTCAGAAACAACAAAAAAAATGTTGTACCATTTGCTACAACATGAATGGAGCTGGAAGGAGTTATGCTAAGTGAAATAAGTCAGAAGGAAAAGGATAAATATCTGATGGTCTCACTTATGTGTGGGATATTGAGAAAGGGGATATCAAGCAAAGGTCAAGAAAAAGTAAAAACTAGCAAGCTGACCATAGATCTCTGGCATACAGCAAGGGAGGGAATAAAGGTCCAAAACAGGGGAGGGAAGAACACAAGGGAATATGGTGATGGCTAATGAGTGCTGTGGTGGTGGGAGAACTATGGGGATTGCATCTAAGGGAAGAAACCAATTACTCTACAAAAATGAACAATGATTTAAGAAAATAAAAAGAAAGAAAGAAAGTCAAAGGGCAAGGCACCTCTAGTGCAAGTTCCAGGGTCAGCCTTTGAGACCCCAGGACTAGGTAGAGGACAGAGAATGGAGTGATGGGTGGGGGTAGAGGATACATAGCATGATGGTCAGTAAATGTTTGCTAAGTGGCATAGCAATCATTTACACTGTAGTAAGAATATTTTTTTTCCAATAGTATTTTCCTGGAAAGCATTATGGAAATAAGAGGACACTGGACAACATGGTCATGGAAAATAGTGAAACAAAAGTAAAGAAATTCTTTGTCTTACTGGCAATTCTGCAGAAGTTGTTCTTCAGGGAAGAGAAGGAGTCTGAAGAAGAAGGAAGCAGGATGGAGAGCCAGAGGGAGACCTGAGGAAGCTACATGGAGCAGTGGGAGATATGTGAAGAAACTGCTTGTTTCTTGGCCGTTGACTGGTTGAAAGACATGTGGGTGAAAGACCCATAGGGAGGTTGACTATTGCAGTGTTTATGTTGATTTTAATTGTGCTCTTTTCCTCCCAGATTTGTCTGCCCATTTCTGGCCCTTTTCTATGGGTCCCGGCCGGCAGGTGCTTTAGTCTTGTGACTGGCTTTCAGGTCTTGCTGTGGACCAATCCCTTTTGGGTAGACTTTTACCCACAAGGGGATGGGTAACTTCAGGTGTTTGATTTCAAAATTATCTTCTTTGTCTTTCCTGTACTGCATACTCATTGTATTAAAGTTCGTTTCCATTAAAGCTCTTATGTCTTGTCTTGATGTGGCAGATTGCAGAACCTATTGAGAGCAGGTAGGTTTGAAGGTTCAGGGGTGCCCCTCTCCTCTGCCCTGTAACAGCTTTAGCTTCGTAGTGCTGGGCTTCAGCCCTCTGCACCACCAAGGAGGGCAGGGAAACTGGAACTTACCCTTTTCCTGGGACCAGCCTGTTACAAAGCCACTTTAGCATGAGTTTGACTCCCAGCCAGGGAAGTGATCCACATAGTGTGGCAGACCTCTCCTGACCTGCCCACTGTTCTCCTCAGCAGTGTACTTCATCAACCT
>NW_004567117.1:1947891-1959270 GCF_000260355.1 Condylura cristata | reverse complement strand
CTCTCACTGCCCCTGCACTTCTGGTTTGTACCCCAGTTCTGTATGAATAAATAAATCTTTTAAAAAGAGAGAGAGTGAGAGCTTCTTTATATGAGCTGAGGCTTGGGCCAGGTTAAGTGACCCACTGAGCTTACCCAGCTGGGGTGAGATAAAAGCCAGCCTAGGAGCCCAAGTTTATCTGTCCCAGGGCAAGTGGGCTGCCAGGACTGTGAGAGAGGAGTGAGCGGCCTTCCCATGAGGAGTGAGCCAGTTGCAGCACAGGGAGCTAGGTCTGCGTGGCTGTACCTGTGAAGCTGAGACTCTGGCCACCTGCTGAGGTCTGTGTCAAGTCTTCATGGGTGCTTTGACTCATCTTTGCAGACTTAACAAGCAACAGGATTGCTGAATATTTAATCTCAGCTGCAGTAGAACATGATTGTTTCTGAATAAAGGTATGTTAAATGAGAAAGCTTATTTGTGAACAAGCCAGAAGAAGGGAATGTGCTGGAAAGATCCCTTCCAAGACAGGCCAACATGGGTGGCCTCTTACCCATTTCTTGCTAGCCCTCTCTGGGGCTTTTGAGCCAAGCACAGTATTGCAACTGCCCCTCTTCCCCTTCTCCACACACGCCCCTGGGGCAACCCAGGAGCACAGATTTTCACCCAGGAGCAGGGGGGTAGCTAGCCATCCTTTAGATCCAGCCCAGACTCTCCCCAAGTGCTGGCCCAGGTCTCTGGCCAGCATGGTCCACCTGGCATGGGTTTCAATAATCTCAGCTTCCAGAACAAACTTACTTCCACTGTTGGGTTCTTATCTCAGGGAAGAATGTCCTTTCTTCTCTGGTCACCCAAACCAAGTCCTCTCCAGCTGCTCCCCTTCTTGCTAATTTACACTTCTCATGAAATCTTCCCTAGCGCCCCCCCACTTCTCCCATCCCACTCTCAGTGCCCAGGCCTTACCCTTGGCATCTATTATTTGGATTCCCAAAGGCTCCCCCAGTCTAGTTCAGTCTTTATACCACTCCCAGTGGTCTGCTCAAACCTATGTATGAACAGATCCTCCACCCCCCCCTCCTTGGCTCCCCATTAAGGGCAGAAACCACTGTGCATTTGGGGCTGTGCAGATTAGTTCCGACATGGCTGCTCCTTGCTGGTTTCAAAAGTCGCTCTCCAGCATTCCAGCACACCTGGGATTGTCACATATGACACTGATGTCCCTCTGTGCCTTTGTTCTTCCTAAAACAGATAGGATAGTCACGGCTACCCCGAAACACCACTCACCTCCCTCATTCTTCAATTCTCAGCTCCAGTATCCGTGTGGGACACTTCTTGGGCAGAATTTATTATTGTTTTCTTTACAATTTGCATTCACTTATAACTGCTAACATGGCCTTCAGCCTGCCAGTAACAAGCTACACAGGTATCTTTAAGGGCTATGAATAAGTAAATGAATTACACTTAGTGCTCTGCTTGGTTATTCGTGTATGAGAATCTCTTGTGATCTTGACCTTCATTTGCTCCAGAAGGGGTCTAATTCACTGGCATCTCAGGCATGTATAGAGAGCTTTATATGCTTGGTTCCAATAAGTCAGGATGACTGGTAAGCTTGACTATTCTGTGCTATTAGGAGATCCTTATACTTTGTGAAGAATGAAAATGTCATTATGGTATGTATGAGAAGTTCTTGTTTATTTAAGAGAGGTCGTTTAAAGGACTTTATGTGAATGGAGTTCAGATATAAACAGATAAATTACAAAGAAGTCAAAATGTTAACAATGGTTGAGTCTGGGTATGGGGTACTCATTAGACCGTCCTTCTAGTTTCTTTGTATTTGAAATTTTTCACAGTAAAAAGGTTTTTTTAAGATTTATTTTTATTTTTACATGCATGCAAAAACTGGGGTATAGGTTAGAGGTACGGGAGGGTAAGAGGATTCGCCAGAGACAGAGTGGGGATCTATGAAGTACACTGCTGAGGGGAGCAGTGTGTGGGGCAGGAGAGGTCTGCTCTGCCATGTGGGTCAGCTCCCTGGCCAGAGATCAAACTCATGCAATAGCATGATAGTGCTGAGACTTAACCCTGCGCCACCAGTGAGGCCCAATAAAAACTTTTTTCAAAGGTGAGTTGCATTGATTGACTAGACTCCTTTTCTCACTGATAAAGTTGAAGTTTTACCTTAGTCTGTATGGGACACAAAACACCACAGACTGGGCAGTTGTAAACAACAGAAATTTATTACTCACATTTTTGGAGACTGGAAATCCAAGATCAGGATGCCAATGTGGGCAGGTTCTTGAGACACTCTCCTCCCTTCATAACTGGCTCCTCAAGGTTTACTCCTGTGGCAGAAGGGAAAAAAGATGTCTCCAGGGGGCAGGGATAAGACACTGATCCCCATCGTGTGGCCCCACCCTCCTGGCTGAAGCACCTCCCACACTCTTCCCCTCTGAATCATCACTTGGGGGTTGGAACTTCAATAAATTGATTGGGAGGGGGAGAGCAAAAACATTCATTCAAGCCACAGCCAGTCAGTGGGAAAGGCTTATAATGACCTGGGGGGAGGGGGTGGGAGGGAGAACACTCCCTCTGAGCCCTGGGTCCAGGAAGTTCCCAGCAGGCTCCAGTGAATGGAGCCCAGGACTCTAGAAGGAAATTGCTTTTGGCTTCAACGCTCCTACAAGTCAAATGAGGCTGTTGATGCCAGGACCCCCACACAGGAGAAATGTGTGATTGCTTCTGGGAACTAAGTGGTAAAGGAGGGCAGGCCACTGCTGTGTGATCAAGTCAATGTGCGAAAATCAGGCTGAGTCAGAAGGAGGGGGCAGGGTTCCAGGTCCAGCTGCATCTCTTTGTTAGCAGAGTTGACAACTGGGCAGGCAGCCTGCACTAATAATTTATAGAAAGTCACTGTGTGCCAGAGTATGCAATAGTAGCGCCCTATCCCAGAAAGTTTAAATGTTTTAAAGAGTTGGAATTACAGGTGCATTTCACTCCTTAACCTGCTAAATAGACTTCTTCAGTTTTGCAATTAAGAGATCTATGACACTTCCTTCGGAGGTCCAAAATGTGCCAACTTGCACCTTCCAGTATAGAGCTCAATGCAAGGCAACAAGTAATTAGAATCCCCCTCAGCCCTGGTACTGTTTTCTCTTGTCTCCCTTATTCTGAGACAGTCACTTCCATAGAGCTAAAAGATTGTTAATGAAGTCAGAAAGGTTCCTTTACCCCTTAATTCTCAGGGTGGGTGGGTGGGGTCCTTCTTACAGTCTCCCAAATCACCACACTGCTTGGAAGCAACTGAAGAGGGGGAAAGGCAGTGTGTCCAGTGTCTGCTGAGGCTTCCTCACCTCCACAAAGAGCCAGCTGTGCTGCTGAGCTGGGCCTCGGTGTAGGGAGCTCCAGCTAGTCTTGGGGTAAAGTATGTACTCATCCTGCACCTCACTCTCCTCACTCTCCCCACTCCCGGTCGGGTTTAAAAACAAATCCTCTGCCTTCCCACAGCCAAAGCCATGCCTCCCAGGTAGGTGATGTCGCCGCCAACCGCCTCAGCCCCCAGAAAGTGCATGGCCAACGTCAGGCTGACTCGTCAGGCCACAGGACGCATCTGGGGTTCCAGGATCGTGGACTTGGGTTTCTGCCGTTGTATCAGAGAGGCGGTGCCCTCGAGGGACCCTGAAGGGGCGTGGACCCGCTCCCAAAATGCGAACTGCAGCTCTGGGCAGCGGCAAGCGGGTTCCCGAGGTCCTGGCGCAGGGCTGGTCGCGCCCGCGGGGCAGGCTGGCGGGGCGGGGCGGCCCTGAGCTTTAAGAGGCGGCGCGGCCCGGGAGCGGAGGGACTCGCGGGGACTCGCCATGGAGAGCGCCTGGGACTACGCGGGTGCCCTCATCAGGCAAGTGCCACCTCAGCCCGACTTGGGGTTGCGCCTGCTCCCCCGCCCGCCCTGCGCCCCTGGGATGAGCCCCTGGGCGCAGCACCCCCTGCATTGTCCTGCGCGGGTGCGTCCAGTGACTCTGACCCCTGAGCCGGGAGCGCGTCTCCCCCGCGCCCGGAGCGTGCTGCCTCCCGCTGCACTTGTAAACCGCCCCCCCACCCCACCCCGCCAGCTACGCTTCTAAACCGGGGTCCCGTTAGCCCCTAGTCCTCCTGCACCCTGGGCCCCCGCGCACCCCCAGGCCCGGGTCCCGCGCGCTTCCCCTGCCGCCCGCCTGCGTGTCTCCTCCTCCCCCGACTCCCTAAAGGTGGCCTGGGTGACACTCCTGGGTGGCAGGGGTGGGTAGGGTGAGGGGACTCGCTGGCCGCTGATGCAGCCTCCAGGCAGATACGGACCTGGTCCTGGGGACAAGGGAGGCGCTCCTTGGGGTTCGGGGATAGGGCTCCTCCGACACCTCGGGATCGCGGCAGGGTCGCGTGCGCGGGGTGGGGGCCGGCGGGGACCTCAGGCGGCCAGAGCTGACTCTCAGGTCGAGTGGGGCTTGGCGGAGGGGGACTGACCGGGGCGCTCCTCGGGTCCTGGTGGTTCCACGAGCCCTGCTCCGGAGGGGAAAGACCTCGCAGCCTCCAGGTTGAGGTGCTTACCCGCACTCCCCACTCTCTGCCCGCTCCCCACCCCCCAAACCCCATCTTTCGTCTTCTCCCTGTCCATTAAGTTTATCTTCGCAAACTAACCCTTGTTCTGAAAATCCTAAAAATACTGCTTGAAAGTATAGCTACTACGATCTTCGAAGTTCTTGGGAAAGACAGAGAGGTCCTGGAGTCCTTAAAGAGCAGGTGTTGAGGGGTGAGGTGTGTGTTTGTATAAGGGGCAAGGGGCATGTAAGGAAAGGCAGGGAGACTCACTTCCAGCACAGGGTGACCTGTAAGCTTCTGAGGGCATGCCTAATACTCAAGGTTAGAAAAAGAGATGCCATCTTATACAGCTGATCTTTCTGGAAGGCACTGGTGTTTCTTTTTTCTTTTTTAAGATTTATTTATTTATGCATACAGAACTGGGGTACAGGCCAGAGGTGCAGGGGGAGTGAGAGGATTCACCAGAGACAGAGTGGGGAGCAGAACAGTGAACAAAGTACACTGCTAAGGGGAGCAGCAGGCGGTCAGGAGAGGTCTGCTGCACACCAAGTGGGTCACCTCCAGGGTGGGGATTGAACTGGAGCTAAAGTGGCTTTAGCATCTTACTGTTGTGCTAATTTAACCCACTGTGCTACCTGGGAGGGCCTGGCACGGTGTTTCTTTTAAAAACAAATAACAAAAACAAACCCCTTAGGACCAGGGAAGGTGAAAAACAGATTTGCCGAGTGTCTCACTAACCTACCTTAGTGGCAAAGTAAGGCCCTTTTCCTTTTCTTCCTCTCCTTCTAGAACTACCCCACCCCCACTCCTACCCCTCTACCGTGGAGGAACAATTTTTAACAATGTACCTCCAGCCTGTTCTGGCATTAGAATGCAAGCCCACCCATTCCCCAGTTCTGGGCGCCAGGGAGCTGGGCTGTTTTTGGAGGGTAAGAGTCACTGGAGTTGCCTGGAGTAGAGGTTGACCCAGCGCTTCACCCTCCTCTTACAACACTGTCTCCAAATCCAAACCTGAAGTGTATCTGTGTGACATTTCCACTGGGTCAAACCAAGTAGAGGCCACTGGCTTATGAAATGTTGACAGATTAAAACTTTAGCCTATGTCTAATCTCACAAGTCATTCCTAAATTGCCAAGCTTCTGGAGTGAGTTCAGCCACACTATTGTAGTTTTTTGAAAAGTCTACCTGCTTCCAAACGAACCTGGAAGAAAATCACCTGTGATGTTTGTTGAGAGGAAGACACTTTTCTTCTCTATTCGTCTTTGAAACCTGTCTAGGCTAAAGATCCCTGTGAGTCACAGGCGAGGTGACGTTAATCATGGCCTGGCTGGCTGCCGGCTCCACTCTGTTCCTTAATTTAAACTGGACATACTGGTACAGGATGTCCTAACCCTTTTATTAGTAAATAAGTGCATTTTACCAAGAAAATAATTTAACCAACATATGTGTCTTCTTTTAAGATCAGGGACAAATAAACAGCTCTAGAACCAGCCGTGAGCTGTTAGCCATTGGTCATCAGTGTGGGCTTTGGTTTGAAGAAAGCCTGAGGTGTGGGTGTGTAAGTGGAGCAAGGACTGCCAGCCCGCACCTGGGATACAGCCCTGCTCTGGCCTGTGACCTGTCCGTGGTGATACTCATGCCACCCTGCAGATGCTTTAAAGCTGAACTATACTTGGTGCACGTGGCTCCTTTTAGAGCCACTTGTCCATAGGGAACTCTGGGTTTCTTCTAGCTGTTGTTTCTGTGCAAATTTGTGATCTAAATGGACAAGGAATTGTGTTTTCTACAAGTAAATAACACAGAGGACTCATCCTTAGTCCTTTGTGGGTCAAAACTTTTAATATTATTTCACTCTATATTATTATATTATTTTACTTTAATATTATAACATGATTTCAAAGGCCCTCCCTGGTGGCTCAATGTGTTAGAGCACAGCACCATGAAGCTCTTGCCAGCCACTGCAGCAGGAGTTAGATTCCCGGCCAGGGAGGTGACCCACATGGCACCACAAACCTCTCCTGTCCTTTCCTGCTGCTCCCCTCAGGAGTGTATTTCAGTCCATTTGCCTGTTCTGCTCCTCACTCTGTCCCTGGTGAATCATCTCACCTCCCTCACCTCTGGTCTGTAGCCCAGTTCTTGTATGCATAAATAAATAAAATGTATGATTTCACTTTAATTTTTTTTTTTTTAAGATTTATTTGTGCATACAGAGCTGGGGTCCAGGCCAGAGGCTCAGGGGCGGCGAGGAGTGTCACCAGAGACAAAGTGGGGAGCAGAACAGGCAGATCGACGAAGTACACTGCTGAGAGGAGCAGCAGGCAGGTCAGGAGAGGTCTGCCACGCCATGTGGTCCCCTCTGGGGCAGGCGGGGATCGAACTCATGCGGAAGTGGTTTTAACTTCTCAGTGCTGTGCTACCCCGCTGCGCCACCAGGGAGGGCCCTCATTTTAATGTTTTTATACCTTACCACACCAAGCACTTTGACAGGCAGGTCAGCATAGCTGAGGCTACTTCAGCCCCAGGCAGATTCGGGTGTGTGTTTCCAGCTGTTACAGGGTGCCCAGGAGGCCAACACTATTCCTCTGCCCCTTGCCACCGGGTCAGACATTTGCCCTCTGACACTATCCTCACCTATCCCAGTGACCCCAGATATCACAGCTGGGCCTGACACACACTTTCCAAGGGTCTTATTTCTCTGAGCTCCCATCTTTGACGTCATCCTATGTCAACATTCACTCGGCTCTGATGTCACATTCACTTTGTCCACTGGGACCTACTCCTGTCTGTGCTTCATTCTTCTGTTACCAGCATCTCCCTTGCCTCAAGATAAGATATGGTGTCTCAAATTTTTACCTGAACATTCCTGAGCAATACGCCTCAGAGTACTACCTCATCTCTGTAACTCCAAACACTTCCCAGCTCAGACCTGGCTCCTGGGCCTGCCTTTTTCCACTAGCTCCTGCAGAGTAAACATTAGTCCCCAGGGTGATCTATGAAGATGCTTGTTTTTTTGACCTAGGGGTTGGGATTGGGGGGGAGAATTAGCTTCATTTTACTGGAGTGAAATTCACACCTATAGTCAGTCTGTGGTTTGCTCTTTCATTTGGCACAATTTTCTTAGTTGAAAGCTCCCAGCTTCCCTCCAGGAAAAGTACAAATACTGTTCTGTTTCCCCTTTTTTTCCTGAGAGATTTGCCCCTTCCCAATTTTCAAGAATATTCTATGAATTCTGACTTCTCTTCTTGTCTCAATTTCTCTGAAACAATCAGTTTCCTTGAACAGCCTGTTTCCTGGTTTATTTTCCTTCTAGTGAGCATTTTCCCTCTCCCCCCACCCCTTTCCTCCACTAGACTGTCTGCTGCCATTTTTTTTTTTTTTTAATAAGGATTGATGGGGGCAGTGGGCGCATCTCAAAGTAGAAACCTAATGCTCCTGTGTTCCCAGAGTTTCTATATGAAAACAGGGAGGGGGAAATAGCAACACATTTTAGACATTGTGCTAAGGACCAGTGGCTAAGTCAGTGGACTAAGAGCACTAGGGTTACAGTGTTGCTTTGTTCACTGCTAGCTAGTGAATCAACCCTGCTGTTCATTTAGCTGAAGTGGAGAAAGTTTCATCTAGCATGTGTTGAATAAGCTTGACAAGTGTAACATTTCATTGGACTCTTTTTTATGTTGTGCAGAAATGTCTTGATTTTATAGACTTTGGCACTTCAGCTTGCTACCCTACCCAAGCTCTTGAAAAGAATGGCAGGGTTGAGTTGAATGTATTCCTAAAGATTTTCACCCAAAATGACCCAGTTCTCAGGAAACAGGATGAGGAAGAGGAACAATAGATTGAGTGTCCTTTTTTTTTTTTTTTTTTCAATCAAGGGTGGCTGTCTTTAAGGCAGGGTGAAGAGGGAGACCAGAATCACTGCCAGCAATTCCCTTGTCCGAAGCTTAAAGACAATGAGAACTTTATGCGGTCACCTGTGCTAAGTCACTGGAGCACTCGCTAAGGCTGCATTTAGGGAGGAGATTCAAGACCGTGGCTAATAAGGTCAGAGTAAAGTGTTTACCCTGAAGATGTTCCATTGACCACCAGGGCCTGGACCTAACATCTAAGATGTGGGCTCTGTTTTTCCATTTCTTTGATTCTGCCTGAGTCTATCTCTCCTTCTATAATAGCCCGAGTGCCAGTAGTAAACTAGGAACTAAGTAAAAAATAGACAGGCTGACTCTGGCTTTGTGAACACAGATTCTGGAAGGCCTCATAAATAGTGACAATGGTTTGGGCGAAAGAGAGGTCCAGGGTCACCAGTGCTATGGTAGGGATTGCACCTGGCAGTGTAGCCACCATGGTATGAAACCAGGTGCTGATTCAAACCCCTGCTCCAGGTGTGCTGATTCTGAACTTGCTCATTTCTTGTCACCCTGCACCTTGTTTTAATACTAGTCAGTACTATTATACCTGCAATACTCGTCCTGCAGAGGTGTTAGGCAATGCACAAGGTATTGGTACAGAACTCCAATCTTTCTCTCTCCCTCCTCGTAGGGACTTCACCCATGCATCTCAGTTCAGATGCTGTTAAGCTGAGAGCAAGCCCACAGTCTAAACCTAAAGGTATAACGTGGATAGACCTCCTGCTGTCCACCTGTTCACCCGGGACGAGAATGTGAACAAGTTCCCTGCAGCGCCAGCTTGGCAAAATGTGGGCATCTTGTGTGTCATGTTGTGTAAGCGAGGAAGCTGGTGTAACTCCTGGTAATCAGGGCAAAAGTTCAGAGGCTGCATGCCGGTCTTCCTACTCAAGGTTGGAACTTACCTTCTGGGGTCCTCCTCATTTCCTAGGAAGCCCACATTGGGGACTACTAATCTGACACAATATCCTTGCAGGTATCCAACTGGAAACCAACTGTGCAATAACTCTGGTGACATAAGAGGGAAAAGCAGCTCAGGGTGATCTGAGAGGTGGCTGTTCTTATGGACAGGGAGCGGCCCTTTCTCCTTGGGCTCCAGACTCGGGTATGTCGCTCAAGGTTGGCAGTTGAGAAAGAGTAGGTCCCACGGCATTTCCTTAATCACTGCATGTCCTGAGACACGAAGGCTCTGAGGCTCAGTTCTCCCATGTGAGAAATAGGGTGATACTTTTCCTTGATATTTGGGTAATGTGTTTTAAAAACGAACACATAGTTTGGCCCTGGCAAGTGCTCAGATACAAGCAGTGAAGGGGCCACCATGTGACACTTGCAGGATAAACTCCAGGCCGAGTTCCTGTGAACAACTGAGGTCTGATTCCAGAATGGCAATGTGCTGGCAAGACACTCATGGGCACTACAACGGAGATGCTCCTTAAATTGGCTGATTGCACTGCTAGCATGGACTTCAAATGACAGTTTAGTAGCACTGGCTCGTTACTATACTTTCCATTTTTCATATAGCAAATTACTTAATAAGTCATTGAATTTCCAGTTATGTCCATTTGTAGAGTTAAAATTAGACAACATAAAAAGACATAAAAAAATTAGACAACATGCTATTTAAAATTGATACTCCTGACAGTGGACTGGTTTTATGGGAGGTACACGGGAGAAATCTTTGTGCATAAAAATTCCAATGTAGGGGCCTCTCTGGTGGTACACGGGGTTAACACACAGCACTAGGAGGCCCTCTGCAGCCACTGCAGCATGAGTTCGATTCCCCAGCCAGGGGAGTTAGATCCCCCGACCTCTCCTGTCCCACCCACTACTCCCCTTTGCAGTATATTTCAGTCAATCTGCCTGTTCTGTTCCCCTACTCTGTCTCCTCTCACCTACTCTTGGCCCCCCACCCAGCACCTCTGGCCTGTACCCCAGTTCTTGTAGGCATAAATAAATAAAAATGGCAATTCCAATCTAGTTGGAAAAATAAAGCCTAAATAAATGACAATGTATGTGCATATCTATCAGTCAATAGATCAATTGATCAACAGATTGATATAGATGAGAATATTTACACTGATAGATACACAGACCGAATCCAGGGCTAATTCGCTGGGGCGGTGCATTCAGCACAAGCACAGGTAACCCCTGGAACTTCAGTCTTCATAACACTAACACAGATAGACCGCTAGAGGCACCAGAGAGCCGTAACAGCCTCGCTTGCATCTTCTGCGTTAGCCCTAGCGATGAAGTCTTGGCCTCCACTCTCCTGAATGGCACTGCACACCCGTTTGTCCAAGGCGCTGGTAACAGCAGCTGGCACGTGTTGGGACAGTGCAGCGACAGGAGCTGGTCCCTCGGGAGCCGTGGGGATGGAGTGAGTCCACATGCCAAACCCCGCAGCCCACCACACAAAGCCAGGCCTCCCTGGGAAACTGCTCATCTGTTTATATTCTTTGGAACAATTCCTTTATGGGTACCTTCCTAAAAAGTCCCCAGTCCTGGGTGAAAACCGTCTACGTGCTGCTACATTGGGCTGCTACATTGGGCTTCTTGGTGGCCCTTCCTAGTGCCACCAAGAAACACCTGTTCTGCCCTTGGAGTTCTCTTAAAATAATACATAATTGGCCCTCCCTGGTGGCGCAGCGGGTTAAAGCACAGCACAAAGAAGCTTAAGCCACTTCCACGTGAGTTTGATCCCCGCTTGCCCTGGAGGAGAGGCACATTGGCGAGGCAGACCTCTCCTGACCGGCCCGCTGCTCCCCTCAGCAGTGTACTTCATCAATCTGCCTGTTCTGCTCCCCACTCTGTCTCTGGTGAAGCCTCTAACCCTCTGCAATACTCGTCCTGCAGAGGTGTTAGGCAATGCACAAGGTATTGGTACAGAACTCCAATCTTTCTCTCTCCCTCCTCGTAGGGACTTCACCCATGC
>NW_004567117.1:1945962-1947565 GCF_000260355.1 Condylura cristata | reverse complement strand
TTGAATAAAATTTCAATAAATAAATAATATATAGTGAGCACCCCAAAAAAGTAACTTCTTGCTTGTTGCTTTAAAGCATGTTGTATGGTAAGTGGTTTGCACCCCTTGAATTGCAATCAAAAGCTGCTTCTTCTTTTTATTTTTTAAAATGATAATGTGCAAGGCCAAGTCCCTGCCCAGTAGGGGGAGGCCTGGCTGCAGGAAGTGCTAATTTATTTACTTAAATATTTATTTATGCATGCAAGAATTGGGGCACAGGCCAGAGGTGCAGGGGTGAGAGGATTCACCAGAGGGAGAGTGGGAAACAGAACAAGCAGATTATTGAAGTACACTGCTGAGGGGAGCAGCGGGTAGGACAGGAGAGGTCTGCCTCGCCATGAAATCAGCTTCCTGGCTGGGGGATTGAACTCATGCTGCAGTGGCCTAGGATAGCTTCATAGTGCTGCTCTGTAAGCCCCTGCAGCACTAGGGAGGCCCTCAAAATCTTCTTATGGTTACTCACATGCAGATTGCTTATTCTTTAGTCACTTAGTGCCATCCAAATCAACTTTGTAAGGCAAAGAACAGAGGCAGTCTAAATCCCACTTCTGGTTTTTGTCACCCATGGTGGCCCTGTGTCCTGATTTCTTTCATGGGTAAATTGAGAAAATGAAAACTGCCTCAGAGGATTTTCTAAGAATTAAGTAAGGTGATATTTACAAAACAGAATATGTGTTTGTTAAGGAAGTGTTAAAATGGTAAGTTTCTCATCAGCTATTTCTCATTTTTCTGTTTTGTTATTGTTTAATAGTTGCTAGGCAACTAAAATTTAATAACCAAGGGTTGGGAATTTTTGTTCTCAGAATAGTTTTGATTTGGTTTTGCTACAGTTTTCTTTTTCCACATTGGTTCTTTTTTATAGTGAAATTTTTGCGTTAATTCTTTGAAAAATGTGGAACTTACTTCAAAGTATCATGTAACATATGGCTTAAATTTCTTTTCCTTTCTGTCATTCCAACCAGTTATTATAGTGTTTCATTGTTCCCTGTTTAACACACATTAATTTTAAAAAATCAGTTTATTGTGTAGTAACCAATATATGACTTTTAAACTTCTGATTCAGTCTCTTTTTTTAAATAATATAATTGTTTATTTTTACATCATTTTGTGCATGTTTCCATCTCAGTTGCAATCCCCTTGGACTTTCCATAACCAAATCACTCGTGTGCCATCACCATAGTCCAGTGCATTTCCCTCCCCCCACTGTTTTTGATCCCATTCCCCACTCTACCCCCACAAAATGTCTCTGGTATATAGCTGTTCATCATTGTCATTATTTTCTTGCCTGGCCCATTATATTCCTGCTATGAAAGAAACTATCTGGTATTTTTCCTTTTCTTCCTGGCTTATATCACTAAGCATGATCATTTCCAGCTCCATCCATGTTGCTGCAAAAGGCCTGTGTTTGTTTTTCTTGGTTGCTGAGTAATATTCCATTGTATATATGTACCACATCTTTTTAATCCAGTCATCCACTTTTGGGCATTTGGGCTGTTTCCATGTCTTTCCAATTGCGAATATAGCAGCAATAAACATGGGGGTACAGGTATCTTTTTGAATCAGT
>NW_004567117.1:1941549-1945122 GCF_000260355.1 Condylura cristata | reverse complement strand
AGTGGTTAAAAGGAGCATGAAAGAATGAAAGGAAACCTAGTTGCACCTTTATCCTAACTAAAAATTTAGGTGTAGACAAAAACCTTGAAATGAGTCATCAATTGATACTGTAGCTTTATTTCTTTCACAAGGGAAAATAAAGGCAAGCAGTGGATTTTGGAAATCTGTTTTTAATTATTAAAGCCAGGGAAGAATGCACCTTCATCTAAAATGGCAAACACTAGAGTCTCATGGAGGTTTGAGCCAAGGACTCACATGGAATTGAGAATTGAGCTTCCGATATGCAGTCTGCGAAGAGGGAGAGATGTACATGCATGCCAGACCCACTCTAGCTCTCTAAATATTGTACTGCATGATTATGCTTACTTGTTGGAATAAGGAGGTGATTTGAAAAATTATTCAGCATACTTGCTTATGACATCATTGAAATCCCTGAAGAAGTTAAACTTATTTAAGATCTTAGAGTCACCTTTTCAAGCAAAGACTGGGTCATAGAAACGAATGAAGGTATATCTTATAAAGTTTTATCAAAATCACTGAACTTTACAAACTATAACTTAATCTATGTCATTGACGAGTCAAAATGGAATCTCTTGCTTCATCTCATGTCTCTACTTGTATTGCCAATCTAGACCCTGGAGGCCCTTGTTATCACCACTAGACTGGTTACTTTGGTGCTGGAGGAGGATGGCACCGTGGTGGACACAGAAGAGTTCTTTCAGACCTTAGGCGACAACACACATTTCATGGTCTTAGAAAAAGGACAGAAGTGGACACCGGTAAGCAAAACACATAATCAAATAGCTACAGAGTGGACCTTTTCCCTACAAAGGTATACTCCCTAATTGTGAATTGACTTGCCTGCTTTCTAAATACTTATGTTGTACTCAACAAATGACTGCATCTACCACATTCAGAGGGATTCTATATTAGACTTAGGACTATTCTGGAAACTTAACACCTTTGTGACTTTGAGTTATATGTTTAAAGCAAATAATGCAAAGTGGTAGGCTTTGGCCAGTGAGTAGCTGTTAAAATGTATAGATGTGACCTGGTAACAACTCATTTCTCTGCCCTTAAGAAGCCCTCAAACAACTGCTGATATAAGTGTGAGTGTGTGTGTGTGTGTACACAGTTTTTGAAACAACAAAGGCTTCTAATTCTGAAAAAAACTAACTATATATCTTGGCAAACCATTCCACTGTAAAGCATCTAAAAATATAAAGCAAGATATGAAAACATCATTTTATATGCCTAACTAACCTTCAAGAAAGGGAAATCTTCCAAGTTAAATATTTTTTTCTTTATAATATAATATTTATTTTTACATCATTTTGTACTTTTTTTTTCCCATCTCAATTGTAATCCCCGCAGGTTTCCCATCACCAAGTCACCCGTGTGCCATCACCATAATCCTGTGCACTACCCTCCCCACCCCCAGGTTTTTGATCCCATTCCCCACTCCACCCCCACAAAATGTCTCTGGTATATGGTTGTTCATTATTTTTGTTATTTTCTTGCCTGGTCCATTATACTCCTGCTATGAGTGAAACCATCCGGTATTTTTCTTTCTCTTTCTGGCTTATCTCACTAAGCATGATCTTTTCCAGCTCCATCCAAGTTGCTGCAAAAGACATGTGTTTCTTTTTTTTTGGTTGCTGAGTAATATTTCATTGTATATATGTACCACATCTTTTTAATCCCACTTGTGGGCATTTGGGCTGCTTCCATGTTTTTCCAATTGTAAATAAAGCAGCAATAAACATGGGGGTACAGGTATCTTTTTGAATCAGTGTTTTTGTGTCTTTTGGGTAGACACCTAGGAGTGGAATTGCTGGGTCGTAGGGAAGCTCCATGTTTAGCAGTTTGAGGAACATCCAAACAGTTTTCCATAGTGGTTGTACTAGTTTGCATTCCCACCAGGTGCAGGAGAGTTCCTTTTTCTCCACATCCTTGCCAACATTTGTTGTTGCTAGTTGTTTTAAGATGTGCCACTCTCACTGGGGTGAGGTGGTATCTCATTGTGGTTTTAATTTGCATCTCCCTTATTATGAGTGATGATGAACATCCAAGTTAAATATTTTTATGGGAACCAGAACCTAGAGAGGAACGCAAGCACTGAAGCAGAACAACTCACCTGTGGGGATCTCACCTGTAGACATCTCTCCTTTAGGGAAGCTCTGACCTTAGTAACTAAGAGATTTGGTTCTGACGGATTATGGAATAAAGAAGACAAGGTATGGGGCTGACATAAAGTGAGGAGGCCAAATTGGTGATGCCCACATAAAACAGAGTATCTTCAAGTTCTCCCCTGAGATTTGTGGTCACATACCACCCGTAAGACGTCAGAGGAACTGCTGCATCTAAAAGTACCCAAGCTAAGCGTTTCATTTCAAGCTTCAGGAGGAAGCATCAGTAGAAGGACTTGATTCTGAATTCTCTTTATTAACTGGAGCCTCCCTGTAGCCCTAATGATCCAGGGGCAATGTCCCCTAACGTGACTACGGAGCAGAGAAGCTTGCATTGAACATGGACCCAGGCCTCAAGAGTTTATACTCTTAAAGTTCCAACAGGTGGGCGTTCATAATCAAAACACAAACTATCAGAAATCAAGGCACTTTATGCGAGGGTACCCCAAAATAGCAAAACCAGGTCTGCAAAGACCCCAACTGTTGAAATCATCAAATACAAAGTATAAAATATGTATATGTAAAATGTAAAAAATAATCAAAAGAAGGAACAAGAAGGCGTCAAAAAAGACTAGGCAGCCTGGAAAGAACCAAATAAGATTTCTTGAAAGGAAAAATTAAGTAATAAAAAGAAAGTCAGTAAGAATTGAAGATAATATTAAGAGGCCTGAAAGTTGTGATTAAAGGAGGTGCCACAGAAAGATAAAGGCAGAAACAAAGGAAGTGGAACTATCTGTGAGAAGCTTTCCTCTTGGCATCCTCAGAGGTATTTCTTTAACAAGACATAACACACAACCATTTTTTTTATATTATAACTCCAACTCCATTTAGAATTGTTTTTCTCAAAAGATACAAAAGAGAAAGTTAAAAAAAAAAAGCCACAGGTAGGGAGTTTTTTCAACTTACACTGACACATGAGTAGTATCTGCCAATTTAAAGAAGTCACATTAATCAATTATGGAAACAATGTACAATCCAGTAGAAAAATAGGCCAAAAATGGAAAGGCAACTGAAGAATGATCAGGAAGGTGCTCAGCCATTGCTGGTCAGGAAAATATAGATTAAGTCCTCAAAAGGCTCCTTTTTGTACCATGAGATTGAATATTAGGATTTTAATTTTTTTCCAGTTTGGAGATAAGGAGCAATGAGCCCTCCTCACTCCCACCAACAACTATTTGTCCCACAGAGTTGAAACACAGCCTGTAATCCAGCAAGTCCATTCCTAGGTATACACCAGCCCATGGATCCTGGCCATGTGTGTCCATGTAAATACATACACACACACACACACACAGTGTCCATTCACAGAGTGGAGTCTTCTTCAGCTGTGATGGTGCATGAGCGACAGTGACAGGCATCCACATTTATAAATCTCATCAGCTAG
>NW_004567117.1:1926350-1940549 GCF_000260355.1 Condylura cristata | reverse complement strand
TTTTTCTTGTTTCTTAAATTAGGCCTCTACTACAATTAATTTCTTTCTTAGTACCAGTTTTGCTGCATCTCCCAGATTATTATGATTTATATCTTCATTTTCATTGGCCATCTGGTTCTTTTAAAAGATTTATTTACTTATTTAAGAACTGGGGTACAAGCCAGAGGTGTGGAAGGTGAGAGAATTCACCGGAGACAAAGTGGGAAGCAGAACAGACAGATCTACTGAAATAACTGCTAAGCAGCAGTGGGTTAGGGGAGGTCAGCCACACCCGGTGGGTCAGTTCCCTCGTGCTGCTGTGGCTGTGGAGAGCTTCATAGTGCTGTGCTTTAGCCATCTGGAAGGCCCCCAGATATTTTTAAATTTCTTCATGGACCCAGTCATTATTGAGAAGAATGTTGTTTAATCTCTATGTGTTGGAGGTTTTTCTAGTTTTCTTTTTTTTGTGTGTGGTTAATTTCTAGTTTTATAGCATTATGATCAGAAAAAGATACTGGTATTACTTCAGTTTGTTATGTTTGTTGACATTTGATTTGTGTCCAACATATGGTTTATCTTTGAAAATATGTGATGCACTTGAGAAAAACCTCTATTTTGCTGTTTTATTATAACCATTTGTTCCATGAATTTTAGGCATATCTGATGTAGGTTGTTGTTGATGGTTATTTGTCCCTTATTCATTCTCTCTTATTGGTCTGTTCATAGTTGTAAGTGTCTTGTACTTTGGATGGCTCATTTCCCAGGGATGATCTTATAACATCATGATTGGCCATTTATAAAATGTT
The DNA here is from genome assembly GCF_000260355.1 of Condylura cristata. Taxonomy (NCBI): domain Eukaryota; kingdom Metazoa; phylum Chordata; class Mammalia; order Eulipotyphla; family Talpidae; genus Condylura; species Condylura cristata. Next base: position 1,939,764 of record NW_004567117.1, on the reverse strand, counting down.
CAGTGCAAAACTCTTCTATTCATGAGAAGGTAAATTTCATCTTCATGTTTATTTTTTTAAATTTTTAAAAAGATTTATTTATTTATGCAGACAGAACTGGAGTACAGGCCAGAGGTACAGGGGCGGTGAGCAGATTCACCAGAGACAGAGTGGGGAGCAGAACAGGCAGATCTACGAAGTACACTGCTGAGAGGAGCAGCGGGCGAGTCAGGAGAGGTCTGCCATGCCATATGGATCTCCTCCCGGGCAGGCGGGGATCGAACTCATGCGGAGTGGCTTAAGCTTCTTAGTGCTATGCTTTAACCCACTGCAACACCAGGGAGGGTCCCATCTTCATGTTTATTATGAAAATTGCTTTGGCTTCAGTATCTCAGGATCCCCAGGTGTCTCCAAACTACATTTTGAAAACCTTTGCATCTAGCCACTTACAGATAATTCAAATACCTGCAAAGTTAGCAATATAATGTTTTATCACACATGCAAATATTTTAATTTAATTGGGCCTTCCCTGGTGGTGCAGCGGGTTAAAGTACAGCACTAAGAAGCTAAAGCCACTGCAGCATGAGTTCAATTCTCACGCCCTGGAGGTGACCCACGTGGTATGGCAGACCTCTCCTGACCCAATCCTGTTCACCTCAGCAGTATACTTCGTTGATCTGCCTGTTTTGCTCCCCACTCTGTCTCTGGTGAATCCCCTCACCACCCCTGTACCTCTGGCCTGTACTCCAGTTCTGTTCTGCATAAATAAATAAATCCTTTTAAAAATTAATTTAAAACATATGGGACTGATACACACTTAAGTGGTTTCTTCCTGAGGGGATGGAGGAATACAGAAGGTGATATTTGGTTTTGTTATATGCAGAGTGGTGTGTCTACCTACCACTTTATTGCTCCTTATTTTTACATAAATTGGTATCTATTGTATGTATACTCCTGAATTGGGGTTTTGGGAGCAGGCCTGAAATCTAAGAACCCAGATGGGTTCATTCTCAATTCTTGTCTATGGTGAGGAAAGAATTCAGTGTCAAGACCAAAATTACAGAAAAGCAAGAGATTTATGGATAGAAGGATAGGAAAGTTCTCCGAATGGAGAGGACCAGGGGTCCCATGTGGGTAGCTGCTGAGGAGCCATCAAGCAGGCACTTAAACGGGCACAGTGGGCAAAGAGTGGGGTGGAACCTGGATGTCTCTGCACTGGTTCTCTTGCTGATGGGCTGGACCTGGAGTTTTCTAGGCTCCCGAGGCCTTCTGAGTTTGCACATCTTACCTGGTTTATCCTCCTGAAACTGGTTTGTTGCTTTATCATTGCGTTACGGTGTTGGTGTTCTGGACATTTCATTCTTCCCTGAGCTGCAGGAGGTGATACTCCCTAATCTAGGATTACTCTCCACGCAAACTGATAAGTGTAAGACTTAGAGCGTGGGGCACCCTGTTCCTGACTTATTGCCTAAACCCATTTCCTAATTTCCTCCTTTATGACTGCACATATCAAACACATCATAGTTTTTCTAACTGAAAGAAATAATCCAGATAAAAGCATAATAAAATACCCTTAAAGCTAATGAAGTTTCCTATCTATCGGTTGGAACGTCACGGGCTAAATTAGATAACTCTTTCAAAAGACAATATTGGACTGTGCTGCTTTTTGTTTGAGGAAAGTGTTTCAGGAAGAATGATGACACCCCAGAGTTGTCCACATCTGAGTCCCTGGAATCTATGGATGGGTAACTTCACATGGCAAAGGGACTTGGCAGGAAGAGTTAAACCAAGGTTCTTGAGGTGGGAGATGATAGAGTCACCTGAGGAGTCAGTGTCATCATGGGGTATTTCTGAGGGGATGGAAGGAGGAGAGGAGGGGTGAAGGCAGAGAGCATGTGTGATAAGAAGAGGCACCAAAAACCTAAGGGAGAGTTTTTCCCATTTGTTTGTTTTATGAACGAGACACCTATGTGAATGTGACATTAGACGCCCCCAGAGTGTGGGGGTGGTGGGCCACTGTGCTGAACAACAGGCATGACAGGACGCAGTAGAAGTGGAGGATGCTGTGATGTGACCTATTCAAGGCCCTCCCTGCTAGTGCCAGGTTGGTTAGCATGTGAGTGTGAGAGTTTTCTCCTGACTTAGTTTCCAGCCATCTTCCTTAGGTGAAGATGGGACTTTAGTAGCTGATATAGAACCTATTCTGCTTGTAGGTGTTTTTATTTGACTTGGACAAAAACTTACAAAAACAAACAAACAAAAACACTTCCAAACAAGAAATAGCCAACAGGGGTATTCTTTTTTTAAGTCTAAAACCTTCAAAGCCTGTGAGGAAGCAGTTCCTCAGAGCACATGTAGAGAGAGGTCAGGGTGGCTGGCCTTCATGTCCTCCCACCTCAGCCTCTTAGAGAGGCCCGTGTCCCCGAGGGCAGGTTGCCGGTGGGTTGTGGGGGCATCTTGATGTTGACTAAGTTAAGGACTTTCCTAAGTCAGGAAGGCAAGTGAAGTGATGAAAAGTTGTGGCAGAATTGTAAGTAAAAACCACTTTGAGTCTGTAATCTTAATATTTAGAAATATGGCTTCCCAAACGATGACTCGTTCCCACTCTCTGAAGAGGCAGTAGAATTTCTTTTGCATTAAACATCGGGCCACAAGCAAAATCTAGTTGTGTGTTTTCTGAGAGATAAGAAGAAAAGCAGGTTTTGTGAGCAGGGTTAGTGTAATTTTAGGGGAATTTAGGTTTCAACTTCAAATATAGTAGATTATTGAAATTAGCTCATTTAAGCTTCCTAACCTCAGTATTCCCATCTCCAAAGTTTCCTGAGAACTCACAGATTTATTGGTTGCATAGCTTTGAGCCCTGAATACTGCTCAATTGTGTGGAGCAAGTCTGTAGCAAGATTGGGCCTGTCATTTGTGCCCTGGAACAAGTTCATTCTCTCTTGTTTTTCCAAAGCTTTAGGTAGGGAAGATTATGTTTTAGTGCTCTTTATAACCTGAGGATTTTTTAGGTCTACTCTTCTCAACCTGAAGAGCCCACTGGTATTTTAGGTAGACTGAGAGTAGATACTGTGACCAAACAGCCTGATGGTCTCAGAAAGTCAGTTTACATTTAGTGCATTTACTAGATATTTGGGGAAATCCCAAAAGCCCTCACATTACCACTTACTTTAGCCATGTGATTCTGAAATTCACTACCCAGTGGCTACCCAAAGGAGCTTCCCGGCTCCTTTGCAGGCGGTGTCACAACCAGGAGGCCACTTGTGCCATCAGGTAACTGTGGATGGTGCTAAAAGCCAAGTGCAAGTGTGTTTCAATGCCACGTGCCAATTACAGCCATTCAGCGATGTCTGAATCCTAAAGCCAAATCACACCAATTGCAAGTCGCTAAACTCAAAGTAGGGAAGGATACTTCCCTATTGCTTCACAAAAACATTCTTCAGGTAACTAATTGGCCATATAGTCACTACAGATTTTGAACTAGCCTGCCCCAGAATTACAGCATTTGCACTATGATCATTGGAATGTTCCTAAGGTCTCTCCCTTCCTTCGCTGTTCCAGGGTAGTAATTATGTTCCAGTTCACCAGCAACCAAAGAAATCAGGAATAGCCAAAGTCACCTTTGACTTGTACAAGCTAAATCCCAAGGATGTCATCGGCTGCCTCAACGTGAAGGCCACCATATACGAGATATACTCGGTCTCCTACGACATCCAGTGCACCGGGCTCAAGTCCACACTGAGGTAACAGATTCTGGGTGAACTGTGGGATATGACACATGCACAGGACTCTGTCCAGGTGGCCACAAGCGTTCCCCTGGCCTTCCCTGGGCATCACACATATGGAAATGCTTTGTAAATGGAATTGCTCTCCTCTGAGAGGCTCTCAGACCTGCACAGCCTCAGTTCGATGGTGGTTTCTATGTGGCCTGTTTTTCCTCAGACCGATCAGCAACCCCTGCCTGGTCACACTTCCTGTCCTGGTTTTCAAATCTGGAATCCTAAGGGAGCTTCCTCTTTTTGCTGAGTTAAGGGAATAAAACAACAACAACATGATTGCTTGTTTGTTTTTTTTTTTTTTTAGAGCAAACAGAAGAGTTACACAATGTAGATAAGTATAGAAATGAGTGTAAAGCTGATCCCAAATCCCTCTGTAGCAAAGCTTTTCTTGAAAGACAAACTCCTTGTTCTCCTTGTCACTAATTCTTACCACCTGAGAGATTCAATGGCACCACAAGCAGTAACAAAAGTCTAGAAGGTCCTTAAATCAAAGGCATCGCCCGCCTGGACCCTTGGGGGATGCCAGTCTATATGAACTGTCTTTATGAAGCAATAGACCTTTACAGCTGGAATGAAACCAGTTAGCCCTGGACTTGGGGTAGAAAATATGAATTTGAATTAGAGCTGTTGGTTAAGTCTGAAACACTATGAATGTCCAACTCAGCCATAGGATTTAGATGCCATGGCAGAGACAAGATTTTCCAGTCCTAGGTCACAAATGCAGTGTTTGCTAAGACTTGCTTCAGTCCGACTTCTTTCACACCTAACCCACTTGATTTTAGTAATAAGTACCCCCACACAGCCAACCAGGCCCCCAGCTTGAGGAGAGACTGGGGGATGTGATGAGATGTGTACACTCACAGCTTATTTAGTATTTTCTCATTGCTAAGCTACTGGCCATGTTTGGAAGTGGCAAGCGGAAGCCATGTCACTCAGAGGGTGATTCCAAGTCAGTGGAAGCTCCCCAGAATGTGTAATCCCAGACCCCCAATTCAACCTCTGCATGTTAGTGTGGCCCCAAGGGAAGCTGGGTCAGTAACATGACCTGTCATTGGTCACTAGACCCAGACATTCTGGCACACTCACACCTGTCCTGAATGCGTGTGGGGTGGTGTGTGTGAGTGCGTGTGTACGTGTGTGGATTCCTTTGCTGCTGACCCAGAACTAACCCTGGTGTGTGCCTTTGTCTCCTCTGTTGCAGATGCCTGCTGCGGCTCATGTCCCATGTTGCCCAAGTGACCGGACAGTTTCTCATCTGCATAGGCACCTACATGCTCCGTGTGCTGGGTGACACAGAAGAACAGGCCGCTCCTAAGTCCCGCCCCAAGCGGGGGTTCATGTGGGACTAGGGGTGCAGGCTGCAGGGGCTCCGCTGGCTCTCGATGTGATGCCAACGGTCCCTTTCAGATGACAAATTTGAAAGAAGTTCATGTTTTTAACCACATGCTCTTGTAGGCTGATGGTCACTTTTACTCAGGAGTGGCACCCGGGTCAAAGGGGCTTGTTGGCAATGCCAGGGGGTCTGTGCACACCAGGCTGAAGAGGAGAAGATGGGGTGGAGGGTTCATGGGCCGGAGGAAAGAAACAATGAAGAGGACTGTGGCTTGGCAACAGCACTCACTTGCATTAAGACTTTTTAGTGCCTTGCTTCCTGCAATAAATCACAAGAGTTACTATTAACATTAAAGTGCAATAATACTTCCTTGTGTCTTTTTCTTCTCCCCAAAAAAAGATTTTCAAGTAGAAGCAAAGCTTATCTAATGGATTTAATTGCTCAAGACTTCCTTAGTACTTGGTGTCACAGAAATAATGAGCTGTAGAGTGTTACTCTGTGTGTGTGTGTGTGTGTGTGTGTGTATTAACATGGGTCCTGAATGAACCCAAAGGGACCCAACAGCTTAGGGACCTGCACTTCAAGCAGCACTTTCGGTCTTTTCTTTAAAAAAAAAACCAAAAAACAAAAAACAACCCAGGGCCTTCCCTGGTGGCGCAGCGGGTTAAAGCCCAGCACTAAGAAGCTAAAGCCACTTCAGCATGAGTTCGATCCCCGCCCCGGAGGTGACCACATGGTGCAGCAGACCTCTTCTGACCCGCCCGCTGCTCCCCTCAGCAGTGTACTTTGTCGATCTGCCTGTTCTGCTCCCCACTCTGCTCTGGTGAATCCTCTCACCGCCCCTGCACCTCTGGCCTGTACCCAGTTCTGTATGAATAAATAAATAAATCTTTTTTCAAAAAAATTTAAAAAACCGTTTGAAACCTAGGGCTGATGCCCAGCAGACCTCGCCTTTATTTCTCAGCTGTGCCTGTGTTGCTGGGAAAGACCCTGGGCTGCAAATGTAGAACCGTCTTTTAGGAAGCTTGGCGAGAGCAGTCTGTCTCCAATTGCAGGCACAGCTGGACAGGGCTCTCTGACCAGGTGCCAGGGAGACTGTTTCTGCACCTCGAAGTCCTGCCTCCCTGGGAGGTGATGTCACCCCACACAGGCCCTCTCCTGGAAGCCAGGTGGCAGCCTCCACAGCAGCCCAAGTCCTGCACACAGGGGACACTCTGGATCACATGGCAGGGCTACGCACCCTACCCCACAGACTGGAAAAGTTAATGCCCGGCCATTAGGGTTGATTTCAGAAACATGGCTCCCCAAAGGGAATGGGGGTGTTGCAGCTAGAACTAGGGGAACAGATGCTAGGAGCCAAATGTACTCCCCTTCAGATTTGTAATTTTCCTGTTAAGAAGGCTTGGGTTTCTTTGGGGGTCTCTCTCCCCTTCCAACTGAGAGAGGGCTCAGGCACCGTGAAGACGCCCCAGCCTGTCCTGCACCATCACCAACAACTCCAGCTCACTGGCAAGTCCAGGAGTGGAGCCCAGACTTTTACCCCCTCCGCAAACAGTCCCCCTTCAGTCCCTGTCATCAGGGTCCACTCCAGTCCTGGGGGTGCCACAATTTCTCTGAACTGCCTGATTGGAGAAGCAGATCCAGGGACTGATCCCCTGCAGGCAGGAAAGGCAAAGGTAAGGCAGTCTCAGGAGGATACCTCAGAACAGCCTCTTTTTAAAAATCATAGCCAAAGAAATAGGCGTTCTTGGCCTTCCCTCCCCCTTCTGCTCTTTATAGAATGAGACCAGGCCGTTGGCAGAGGGAGCTTCACAGAGATTACTCAGATGTAATCCGTGTGCTGCCCCAGAGCCTCTTTGTAAACCTTTTCTATATAAGGAGCTCTGCTGAAAGCCCTGCCCACGGAGGGGTGGGGGTGGGGTGGGGGGAGCAGCCTGAAATTAGGGGGGCTTTGCGCTTGCTTTCCAGCACCTTCAGAGGAGGCAGCTCCTGACTGTGGGCTGGCGTCACTTCCCAAGGATTCAGTCGCCCTGAAAAGCCACTGCCTGGTTTCCAAAAAAGGAATTTTCCCTGAAGTTCCACATCCCGTTGATTCAGCTGCACTCGCCCGTGGCCTGACCTTTCCTGGTTGCATCCAGACAGCACCTCAGCCTGGTAGAAACTGAGAATTAAGCAAAAGGAGAAGGTGGGAGGAATGGGGATTTTGCCATCTCATCATCGGAAGGGGGATTAAAATCAAAGGAAAGACGGCTTGGCGCAGCACTGCGCCAGCCCTGTTCCCCCCACCCGCCCTTCCCAGAGTTACCAGGCAGCTGGTGTTGGCGCAGCTGACAGAACTCTCAGGAAGGGAAGGGGGTCTCACAGCCTCCGGGCTGGAACATCCAAGGGCAGCACAGAGCCAGACGCACAGGCTGATTTGGCTGACATCAAAGGCCCAGGGAGCCCCTTGGCAGACAGAAAAGAAAGCTCCTTCATTTACCGGAAGGGTGCCGACAGGTGCTCCTGGCTCCTGTCTGTGGCTGGATTAGGTGACGTGCATTCCAAACATGACACTTTCTGGTACGAATCTTAGCTTCTCTGTAATCCACATTTAGGTCACTGACTCGGGGAGAGGGAGTGGCTGTGGAGGAGGCGGCTGAGCTGGCTTCAGCCCGGGATCCTGGTCTGCCGTTGCCAAACTCCACCAAGGATGGCTTCCGGGGAGAAACAGACTCGAAGTTTTGGGGGTCAGTGATACCTCAGTCACCCACTGTATCTGCTCACATAGTGTGGGTCCCTTGCAAGGCCTCAAGGATTTTCCTTGTGCTCATGATTCACTGACTTCTGAAATCATGATTCAGAAAAGGGGAGGTCTTTCTTGCAAGATTGGGTTTGTGATCCTTCCATTCCTTTTTTTTTTTTTAAGATTTATTTATTTATGCATACAGAGCTGGAGTACAGGCCAGAGGTCAGGGACGGTGAGAGGATTCACCAGAGTCTGAATGGGGAGCAGAACAGGCAGATTGATGAAGTACACTGCTGAGGGGAGCAGCGGGCAGGTCAGGAGAGGTCTGCGTGCCATGTGGATCACCTCTGGGGAGGGGATGGAACTCTCACTGAAGAGGCAACAGCCAGCTTGCAGTGCTGCGTCCTAGCCCTTTGCGCCACCGGGGAGGGCCAATACTTCCATTTCTGTGTGGACCTTGATATTTATCAAGGCACCTGCTTTTTTTTTTTTTTTAAAGATTTATTTATTTATTCATATAGAACTGAGGTACAGGCCAGAGATGCGGAGGGTGAGAGGATTCACCAGAGACAAAGAGGGGAGCAGAACAGGCAGATCTACGAAGTACACCGCTGAGGGGAGCAGCGGGCGGGTCAGGAGAGGTCTGCCGCGCCATGTGGTCACCTCAGGGCAGGCGGGGATAGAACTCGGGGATAGAACTCATGAGGAAGTGGCTTAAGCTTCTTAGTGCTGTGCTTTAACCCGCTGTGCCACCAGGGAGGGCCTCAAGGCACCTACTTTTTGAGGCCAGGTACACAGTTAGCTCCACACACCAGGCTAGTCTGGTGAGCACAGAGTACAGGCCTGGCAGGGACAGAGAGCATCACAATAAACTGTTCCCAAAGTCATCAGCTCACAGTCCAAGGAGACTGGTTTAAATTGCCCTCTGAGAACACGTTTGCTCATTGTAAGCCTCTTTCTTCACCTGCAAAATTAGGACTAAGAGGAAATGGTCCAGAAATTCAGTTCCTACATGTCTTTTGGGGGCACGGATTTTAAAATAAACAGATTCCTGAGGCCTAGAAACAATCGCTAGGAGGAGGGAGTGCCCAGCTAGGGGTGTGCCCTGGGCCAGGGTGGGGTACTAGGTGCTGTTTCTGGAAGGTACTAGCTCTGGGAGACAGGAAGATTCCTCAGGGGGTCACCTAGAGCTCAGCTGAGGACCCATTCTTAAGCCCCGCAGGGGATGCGAGAGCTTTCTTTGCATCTGTGGCCGCTGGGACTGGCCCAGCACTGCAGCCTGAGTTGGTTAGCAAGGTGAGAGACCCCTGAAAGCCGGTATATTCAGTGGAAATGTAGTGAACAAAATGGAAACAGAGAACAAGCTCACAAAATGGAAACAGAGAACAAGCTCAGCAGCATTTTCTCCCAAAGGTCCAGGACTGGTGCTCTGAAGACCTAGAATTTCAACTCCCCTTGTCATACATTAGTCAGTTGCAAATTAGAAATAAGTAAATGATTAAATTTTAACATCAGCAGTATTGCCACAGGTTTTCTTTTTAAGACTAGGAGCCTAAACTGGTATCCACTTCTTGAAAGGCAAGTTCTTTTTCTCCACACACATCATAGAGAGAAGTGAGGTAGGCATCTCCACCCCACCCCTCCTCTCCCCCAGAGTCACATCTGGCCCTGACCTGACCCAGCTGGGGACACAAGAATGATATCCGGTGACAATGTGGCCTTTCTCCAGGAAGCTGAGCTCTGCATGGCTGTGTCTCAGGAAGGAGGCATGCACACCCAGAAGGCTGCAGCTGCCACTCCGGAGGCCACCTGCCCTTGCTCCTGCTCCTTTGTTGGAAATGAACAGTGTGGAAAGAAACTGCATCTGTTCAGCTTTCTGCCACCTCTCTCTTTTATATACCTCTTCTTGGCTAGTTACCCCAGCTTCCAAAGAAGGATTTGAACCACCTTCAGGAGAACCATTGCAAACAGCTGGCTTGTCTCAGGAGCTGTTACTTTTAACCACCCTGAAAAAACCACAGCCCCGCAGTGATTTCACTGAAGCCTCAGAGAGGACCAAAGATGCCCTTCCAGCTGCACAATTGTCCCCAAACCCTTAGAGCAGGTTGGAGCCTCAGTCCACATACTCAGGCAGGCACCACTTTCAAGTTCAAGCCTCCATTCTAAAGAGGTCTCCCTCACCTCATACTCCAAGATTTCACCCTAGGTTTTTTGGAAGCTAACATGTCAAGGCACTGGGGTGTATTTGGACCAAGCAGGTGACTGGCTATAACTTTGGGGGGTTAGTCTTGAAGGTTAGACTGTATCTCCCCCACCTCTCCTGCCCAACCTCCTCACACCAGTATATGTGCTATGGAACACCAGCCCCCCGGCCTGCTCAAAGAGGGGAGCCCCTGTGCCCCAGCACCTACCAGGCCAGGACAGCAGGGCCTTCCATCTCAGTCTTTATGTTGTGGGGGCTCTTGGTTTGAGCCAGGGATGAGCAACAAGTTATACAGCTCACAGGCTCCACCAAATCCCAGTACCTCAGCTCCTCAATTTTGTGGGGACATTCTCACCCCAACTCCTGACTTCCTAAAAGCAGTTCCACATGAACTCAGCCCCTCCTCATTCTACCAATTCTACTCCCCTCCCATTACTTTCTCAGCAACACAATGACTGAGTAGGAACTTGCGGTCCTCCCAGGAAGGTCGGGGTAAGGGAGAAGAAAGACAATATAACCCATGTCACAAATGTCCCACATTCTCCATCAGGGGCTCCGGTCCTCTTGGTCAGTAAGCCTGAGAATGCAGCAGGGGAAACCAGTTAAGATGGGAAGAACTTCAAGCCACGTACCAACACTTGCCTCACCTCAAACATACAGACAAAATAAAACCTTGAAAGGTTGTTGCTCCGACTTGTAGCTGTACTTAAATCACTCACTTTCATTGCAAATAGTATTTTGCTTTAAAAGAAACTTCTTCCGCAAGTGAGGGCTTTTGGCTCAGGACCAGCTCCTGGAGCTGAGCAGTGTTTCAACAAGAGTCAGATGTCATGAGTGGGTGCAAAGACGCTGCTACCCTCCAGCCCTCAGGGCCCTGGTGTTTTCTCAGCACCCTTGGGTTGAACACTTGTAGGAATGATGTCCCTCACAGTGATAACTTGTTTGTTATCTGGGGCGTTTTAGTCAAACATGTTTTATTAGCTGGGGATTTTTAGTCAAATATCTGGGTCCCTAAATTCCTCCCACAAGTTCTACTTCTGCACTCTCTGAGTTATAAAATTTTTTTTTTCTATTTATAGCACCTTCCCTGCTTGCTCACAGCCTGCTCCACAAACACACTGCCACAAGTGCCTAGGCAGAGTCTTGGGCCTCCTAGGCCACAGGCTAGTACTCAGGTCCTCTCAGGCCAACGCTGGGGTCCCCTCTGTCTCTTCCTGCAAGGACCCCCCAATCATGAAGGCAGCACTTCGTGAAATCCTGACTCCTTTCATAATCTTCTTTGATTTTTCCTGCCATCTCCTGTAGTGCGGATGAGGAAGCCTAACTGACAACAAACCTTTTTCCAGAAATAGAACAATGGGAGCCACTGACTGGGGGAGTCCCGCCTCAAAGTGCAAGGATTCTGGGGGTGGGGGGACACTGGGCACTTTGTGCAGGGACAGGGGAGAGTGCTGGGTGGGAGAGACCTGAGGAAGCTCCTGGGGGGAGGAGGCCAGACCCGGCACTGGGCCCCTCAGCTTTGAACTGTCAGCATTGGAAAGGATCCGATCCAGGCTGCCTCCTACTTTAACTTCTAAACTTGATTTGATTTTGACACACTGTGATATTAAGCACAATAATGCACAGAGGACTAAGATACATCCCAGTGCATTCTATATTGCCCAGGATGCATTGTGTAAAGTCATTTAAATTAAAATACAGTATAAGAAGTCTCAGAACAGCAGTTAGAGGTCTATTGACCAAAGAGTGTTGGCCTAAGTGGAAACTGCAGTGTGACCCAAATGCCAGAAAGCTCACTAAACTTGTCTCCTTGGGCCCTCCCTAGTGGCGCAATGGGTTAAAGCTCAGCACTATGAAGATGTTCACAGCTACTGCAGCACAATTTTGATCCCCAGCCAAGGAGTGACCTCTCCTGACCTCTCCAGAGCTCTCCTGACCTGTCTGCTACTCTTCTCAGCAGTGTATTTCAGTAGACCTGTTTTGCTCCCCATTGTGTCTCTGGTGAATCCTCATGCCCCTGGCTCCTCTGGCCTGTACCCCAGTTCTTGTATGCATAAGTGAATAAATCTTTAACAACAGAAAATAAACTTGTCCTCCAGCCCCAGAGCTAGAGCAAGACCCCTACCAGCTCCTCTTCCTCCATTCCAAGTGCCCTCGAAGGCAGTCTCCGCCCTGGGCTGTGCTACCTTGGGGCAGCCTTTTGGGAAAACAATGATGTGCATGTGTGCGTGTGCACACAGGCGTGCATGCTATGGGAGTGTGTTAGGGCAGGGAGGTGGAACTGCCGGAGAGTTCACGTGGAGCCAGGAGAGGAGGACAATCCTAAAGAAACTCTATATTTTCATTATAACATTATTTAAATATGTACAGATATAAAGTCAGTTATGAAACCTTTATGCTCATCCCTTCAAACTTATTTAACAAGACAACAACAATATAAACAAAGCAGGGAAAACACTAACTTCCAGTTCACATTATTTTAGAGCTATAGGTGATGCTTGTTAAAGTCCAGCCCTATCTTGCACTGATATTTCAATTCTCCTACCACTTTACTTTTTTTCAGGCTATGGAAAAAACTTTCTTCTGAGCCTGTTCCACCCTCCCTATCACCCATAATAGCATCTTCAGGGATAAAGTACTCAGTACTTCCGCATCACTTAAGGAAAGGGGATCTGGGCAAAGAAATACATCATTAAGCTAGTTGGCTTTGATTGCAGGTGACAGAGTGTTTATACCAACCAAGGTGTGCCAGACACACCCACTCTACACTTAGGAGGGCCTCTATCCTATTCTAAACATCCTGGAAGGCAGGCGTGACTATAAATGTCTATTGATTATTGGAACAAATAAATGAAGTCCATTTCTGCCATCTTATTGGGAAAATGATTTGACACACTGTGATAATATGCACAAAAATACACAGAGGACTAAGATGCATCCTCAGTGCATTCTATAATTCCCAGGATGCATTGCGTAAAATTATCATTTAAATTAAAATACAGTACAAGAAGTCTCAGAACAACAGTTAGAGGTCTATTGACCTGAAGGGGTTGGCCTAAGTGGAAACTGCAGTGTGACCCAAATGCTAGAAAGCTCCTGCCCCTCCAGCTGGCCCCCACCCCAGCTCTGCACTGGGAGGCAAGAGCCTTCTTGTACATCATTTTATAATCTATATAATGAAAATAAAACCTCCACTCACACCAAATCAGATCTCAGGCCCTGAATGTGAAACTTCACAAAGAAGTGAAAGTAATCTTTTTAAATTATCATAGCTATTTAGTTGCACATGACTCAGAGTTGTAAATTCCCCATCCTAGCAACAGATCCCCTCTAGAGATGACTTTTTAAAAGAAAAAAAGGAAGCAAGGAAGGAATCAACATTGAGTGCATTTTTT
>NW_004567117.1:1922752-1925340 GCF_000260355.1 Condylura cristata | reverse complement strand
GAACTCTTGCTGCAGTGGCTTTGGAGAGCTTTATAATGCAGTGCTTTAACCTTGTGAGCCACCAGGGAGAGCCTGACATATGTTTTAAAGAATACTAAAAAGTTAACTTTTACGTATGATCATGGTTATGTTTCTAAAAGAATTTCCTACTTTTAGGAGCTACATACTGAAACATTTAGAGATGAAATGATACCACAGAATGGGGTGGAAAGTAGATGAGAATATAAGTAAGATTAAAAACTTCAAAAGGAAATGCTGTATGTCCCTGCAATCCCCCTCCTGGGCATCTATCCAAAGAATAAGAAACCATCAGCTGAAAAAATAATCTGCTCTACAATATTGATAGCAGCACTGTTTACAGGTTGTGACATGGAAGCGGCTCATCAACAAATGATCTTCGGGAAAATGTGGTATACCCATGCAGCATAGTCAGAAGGAAGGCTAAAATGTTGCCATATACAGCAAAATGGAAGGTACTAAGGGAATTAGATGTAGTAAAACAAATTAGAAGTTCAAAGATAAATATTAAACATTTACATAGCAGAGTATTTGACAAAACAAAATACATACAAAAAATAGGGACTATTAATAAAGGAAGTGAGTTTTCTGAGGTTAAGAGAAAAGAGGAAGACAGGGATAGTCAAAGGTATAAGGAATGGTGGCAAGGTGAAAAAAAAAATTGTACATAAAATAAAAATATTGTGTTCACCACAACAGGGGATGAGTGTCACTTTGGCTTCAGGAACAGGCACCATCTTAGATGCTTTGGACTACAACTCCCAGCATGCCATTTACTGGACTTCCTGAATGGTGGCTGCTGAGGAGGAAGGAGCAAAGCAGACAGATTTGTATAGAAAAGAGCAAGAGAGACATGAAGGGGTGCTGCTCCAGGTCCTTGATCATGGAAGCTTTAGTGCTTGGGGGGTGTGGGGGGCGGGCTCTTCAAAGACAGTGGCAGCATCCTCCTGGCTCATCCATTTTGGATGGTACACTGTGAAATTTGGGAGTTTCCTTTTCTATTAGCCCACTAGCCCTGCCTGGCATCTCCTGGCATTGTTGTTTTTGGCTTCAGCCCCTTCACTCTGGAACTGGACTGTTTGGTTAGGCATTTTCCCATGAGGCTATGGGTGGAATTTAATTGGGAGTCTGTTTGTTATTGGAAATTCTTTCTTTGTTCTCTCTATATGCCCTATGAATTTCTCATCAATTAAAAATCTTTGCTCACACTAAAGTTTGATCACCTTGGTTTGATGCTCTTGCGAAGGGCAATATGGGCATTCCCCCTTAACAGTTTGCAGTCTCTGCACATGCCTGTTTTGTGTGGTATTCATTTTTGGTTCCCTAACAGGGAATGAGCTTCCCATAACAACTGTAGTATAAAAAAATTAAAATTCAGAATCTAATTAAGGCTGAGATGTCTAATTAAGACTGAACTGGAACCTCATGAATATTCCAGATTTTTGTGACCAGAAAAAGTCAGAAATGGCACCCTTAAGCTGAGAAACGATGACTCACATAAGAGCACAAACATGGAAGCCTATTAAAGCAACTGTGAAAGAATTCAAACTCCAGTCATTTTAAAGTTAAAGGTACTGTAATGTTTTAGGATAATGCACCTACCTAAGTCCATTGGAAAATTAAAATTTGAGACGGGACTTTTAAAACTGACTTGCTACACCAATTTGACAATTGTTTTTAAGCATTGCAAGTATACATAAATGCCAAGTATGCAGACATTCCTTAATGTAAAAGATATCAAAAACCACACACATACACAGAATGAAAGATTATTCATGAATCGATCATGGTTGATGGGCATTGGGCTACTCATTGTACTATTTTCTCAAACTCTGTATAGGTTTAATATTTTTCATAATAAAAGTGTTTAAAAAGCAAGAACTTTCAGACAGAACATATTTCATCAAATTTCAAAAAAAAATTCACATGGACTATGATATTCTAGTGCAGTGATATCTTGACTTGGTTTTCATGAATTAGAGAGATATGACAATCTGATGAAAGGTTCTGTTAGCTCTAAAACAGGTATTTATTAAAATGAGAAAATAATTGTTAGGAAACTTATAATTGTTGGAAACAAGGCAGTAAAACCTTGTTAAAGAAGTTTCAATTGTTTCACATAAAATTCCAGGCAAAAATATTTTAATCATTTCCTTAAAATGCAAGATTCATGTCCTTAGTGGAAGAAAATTTTATAAATCTGTTGATTCCATGAAGTTTGAAAGACATCTGCTATAAAGTAATAACTTTATTTTTGTTGTTCAAGATAAACAGTTTCAAAAGGAATTGTTTACTTGACAATTCCATTAGATTTTGTACAATATGTTTAATAAAAAGTCCAGCCACCTAAAGTTTTAGAAATTTTCTAGATGTCTAAGTCATTGTTGAAATCATCTTATTTAAATTAATTCTGAATAATCTAACAAAATATGTAAATTTGGAGTCACCTTAGATCATACTCTCAACTATCAGACAAACATTCTTGAGGATTAGCTAATATACCTGACAGGCTGGAAGTTGAATTCAGAACTCCTGGGCCTCATGGGCTGTAAAATAACTTGAAAATTGCA
>NW_004567117.1:1912176-1922067 GCF_000260355.1 Condylura cristata | reverse complement strand
GGCCTGTTCTGCTCCCCACTCTGTCTCTGGTGAATCCTCTCACCACCCCTGCACCTCTAGCCTGTACCCTAGTTCTAAATGCATAAATAAATAAATCTTTTTTAAAAATGCATTTGTGGTTTGATTAAAAACAGTGAAAACATAATTGTGCTTATATTTTTTCAATTTATTGAATCATGAAACTTTATCAAATGATTTATATTTAGGTATGTGACTTAAATGAATAAAAATTAGTAAGATGAAGCCAACTAATTAAAATGGCATTTCAATAAAATATTTTCATGGTTTGTTTAATAACAGAGCTATTTGATAAAAGCAGTATTATTAATCTTGACATTTGTGAATGTAATTATTCTAGTTTTATAGACCTAATGAAGAGCAGAGGCAATATAACGAATGTTCACACAAGTCACCCAATGTCTGTCAATATCACTGGGGAAGACTGTAGTGTTTCCTATGCAGATCATGACTCAGATGTGGCAGTAAGAGCATCAAAAATAATCAATGGCATTGTTACTTTGGAAGTCACAGAGTAATGCAGGAAACTCATGTCATTACCTAAAAATAAATGATTGGAAGTTACTAAAACAACTTGACAAGCAAATTATGCTACAAGTTATATCATTTGATTGGTCATTTTACCATATAATTTTGTTTAGCTAGGAGTAAAAAGAAGTCATTTTGTGTTAGTATTGATTGGTCAACTTATTAATGTCCTAACTCTTGACATTCTTTTAATATCACCCTGTGTTTGCTATACATAGATTTTTCTGAAAACCACATACAATACCTAGGTTTAACTCCAGTTCTGCTATTTTACTAGCTGTATAACCTTGGAGGAGTTATTAATGTCACTGAGATTTAATTTCTTTATCTGAAATGGCAAACCAGACCAGTCAATTGGCATGTCCTCACCCTTCTTATGATGACAGAGGAGCAGCCACATGGGGTATGTGTATACGCACACACACATACACACATGTGCACACACATACACACATGCACACACACATACAGAATGTCCTGGCTGGCATTTGGTCAGATGCCGTCTTTCCCACCTCACCTAGCTGAGCAAAGACTGAGGTCTAAGCCAAAGCCACATGAAGCAAACTGGCAGCTTCTCCAGAGATATCTCCCTCCCCAGTGATTTAACTACCAAAAAACTGCCTGCAGGATTTTAATTGCCAAAAGCCCCAACTTGACCTCTTTTTCCCATAAGGCCCCGCTCAGGGAGTAGAGTCTGAATTCTACTTTTACCATGGCTATGAGCACCACCCCCTGGCTCAGTTTGTTCCTTTTATAATCTGCAAAATGAATATTATGTTATGTTTCCTTCACATGGACAGTATTAAGGATTGAATAAGACAGATTCTTACACTTAACATATTAATACAAATGCAAAAAAATAAGATTTAAAAAAATAATTGTAGAACTATATATGTGGTTCCTGACAGCACCCAAAAAATAGCATAAAAATATCTAAAGCAGTCACAGATGTGAGAAAAATAACTTATTTTAAATAACTTATTTTAAAAAAGCACTCAGGTCAACTGATTTCATCAAACATGAAGGGACAGGTCTCTTGAGCACCAGTAGAAATGGGGTCATTTTTCACTCTCTTGTTGCAGGTGTTCTCACTGGGTACTGGTGTCCTAAGTCAAGCACGCACATTAGCAGTCAAGACCCAAGCCACGGCTTCTGTGCTCATGCCTGCCCTACCTCAGACTCCCTAGAGCTTGTCACAACAAGAACATGGCTGTGTTCTCCCCAGCCCTGCTGGGTGATAGGAAGAACAGGGAGGAGAGCCCCACTTCTAAGCAGACCCACGGGCATCAGTTTGGCCCACCTGCATCAGAACCCACACTGAGGCGGTTTGGCAGGTGAGGTTCAACTTCCAATCTCTCCATCTGACCCTTGTTGCTCTAGTCACCTTCAAAATAACTTACATTTTTGACTATCTTTTACATTCCAAAATACTTCCTTGGCTTGAAGATAGCTGTATCTGACTTTCAAATAATAGAGTTAAGACAACATCATGATTAAGCAAACAACAAAACCTAGAGTCTAGAATTTAAGTGCCATTCCTAAAGTGCCACCAGGGCCATGTGAGCTCCCAGAGGCAGCAGATGCTGCTACAACAGAAGTGGAATGAAGCTGAGCATACATGTTTGGGAAGTGAACACATCCGACACTAAGGAGAAAGAAAGGAGCAATGGAAATTCAGTGTAGTATCTTCAAAATATCTGACCTATTTAATTTCCCATTTTTTCCTAAAAAGAGCTAATACAAACATTTACCATAATTCTGAGACAAACACACTCTTTTTCTTCCTTATGGAAACAGGCACGTTGTTAAATTTGTTCAAGAAATGTTCCTACCTGGAACCTAATGAAAACATAGATTTATTATTCTGACCTCTACTTTCGTGAATGTTTCGAAATGTCTCTAATGGAAGGGATTTTTACTGATCTTGTTTAACATCTCCTCTGTGCCAGCGCACCGAAGCACTCTGGCAGTGGGCTGCTGCGGTTTCTGCCCAGATGAACCAGCTCCCCTCCAGCTTAACCAGTCTAGGAGTCCACAGGGGCACGTGGGTTCTACTACAAGTCAAACTCAAGGCCATCTTTGGGGGTGGGTCCTCTAAGAACATCTGCTGCTATTCTCTCTCTCTCTCTCTCTCTTTATTTATTTATGCATACAGAGCTAGGGTACAAGCCAGAGGTGCAGTGGCAGTGAGAGATTCAGCAGAAACAGAGTAGGGAGCAGAACAGACAGACTGACAAAGCACACTGCTGAGGGAAGCAGCTGGTCAGGAGAGGTCTGCTGTGCCATGTGGGTCACCTCCGGGGCCAGAGATGGAACTTGCACTGAAGTGGCTGCCACTAGCTTACAGTGCTGCATCCTAACCCATTGTGCCACCAGGGAGGGCCACTGTTCTCTTTTTTGATGGCTGTGAGCCCAGGGCTCTGCTCTCAGCCTGGTCCTGCCACCCAGACTCTGGCAATATAGGCAGAGCTGGCCTCAGCTCATCCTGCTAGTGGAAAAGCAAGCACAGCACCCCTAGGGTCCCCTCTACCACATGCAGAGGGCGCTTTTCCTTCTTGGTGTCCCTACACATTTCCAGCATCCCTAGAACCACAGTTGGGGCAAGGTGGGGTGCCCACAGCTGTCCGGCATTACCCACCTGCTGTGGCATTCCTTGGGCTTGTTGCTGCCTGCTAGGCCTGGTTTGGAAGGCAGATGGTCAGATAAAAATAGTCGGGGAGCCCTTGACATGCCACTTCTTCAGTTGTTCTGTTGCGTGGGCGCCAGATGAGCCGGTGGAGAGGTGTGGTTCCTGTCAGGGACATGGGCTTGGAGGCCAGCTGCTCAGTGTTTGTGGTAAGTGAGCAAAAGCTCTGATCCAAGAGGCTGCATAGGGAGGGCGGGATGGGTCAGGGAGAGCGCTCATTCCATAGGAAAGTGACTAAATGAGCAGGAACTAAATGGTTCTATCTCACCTGTTTTCAATAATCAGTTTCCAATGCACTGTGCCAGCATAAGCAACCATAGAGTCCTGGGATCCAGTTTCTCACTTAAGAAGCCAGGACTTACGCCATGCGGAGCTACAGTCAGCAGGCTTCACTTAAGCAAGATGAAGGCTTTCTAGAGATCCGCTGTAGGACTCAGCCCCTGAGTCCACAGCCATAGAGCTTACGCTGCATTGGGAGGGAGGATCTTGGGTTGTGTTCTTGCACCAACATACTTAAATCAAGGAGGAGAGAGTGGAAGACAAAGAAAAGCAGCTAGAGTTTTAGGGGGCTAAGCCAGCTCCTTAGCCTCTCTCAGATATGTATTTCCTCATCTGTGCTGGGAGGAGAGTTGTTAAATAAGAGCATCCAGCTCCCTCCCGGGAGCACTGCAATAGTTCCAAATGCTTTACTTTGCTTTTGATGAACGGAGAGAGTCCCAGAGCCTATATTCAGGCTTTAGCCACAAATGTGACTTAATAGGGACGGGCTGGAGAATTGGGAGGTGAGCTGTTAGGATGAGTGGAGAGAGATGTTTTCTGAACTATAGGCCAACTGAAAGCTGAGGGAGTGGCTGCCACAAAATTCCTGAGAACAGCTGAGACAGCTGGGGGTTGGCTGCCAGCCTGGCTGAGGTAAACGCTCCAAATAGCCATAGTCTTACTGTGGATAAAAACACAATAAGAATTTCACATGATTTTGATGGACAGTTTGCGGTTTACAGACATTGTTACATACATTATCTCAGTTACTTTCCCAGAAAAATGATAGGCAAAGAAACACACCACCTCATCCCTGACTCCCTCATCCCCTACACCTCCATGTTACTCTCCCATACCACAGACTCAGAGAACTGAAGCTGTAGGACTTAAGGGTCAGGCAGAACTGTCCCTATAACCTACCTTCCCCCTCTCCATGGAACATTCAAGACCAAGACTGATAGTGACTAGGACAGGAATTCAGGCAAGTAGCTGGTTGATCCTAATCCATTATGGACCATTCTGACTCTATTTTTAAAACACTGTGAATTTATATTTAACTCTGAGAAAACCCTAGTAAAACCCTGTTTTCTTTTTAGGAAGGCATTAGTACTTTTTTTTTTTTAAGATTTATTTATTTATTTATACAGAACTGGGGTACAGGCCAGAGATGCGGAGGGTGAGAGGATTCACCAGGGACAGAGTCGGGAGCAGAACAGGCAGATCGACAGGAGAGGTCTGCCATGCCATGTGGATCTCCTCCCAGGCAGGCAGATCGAACTCATGCGGAAGTGGCTTAAGCTTCTTAGTGCAGTGCTTTAACCCGCTGCGCCACCAGGGAGGGCAGGAAGGCATTAGTACATTTTTTAAAACTTTCCAATCGTAGTATTCTGGATCCACCTTTTAGAAAAAGGAGAGTCCTTTAGCACTGCATATTTTCTGCCATTCTATTTTCTTCATTCATAATTCATAATTTCTAAGTATATTTGCATGTGTAATAATAGGCTCAACATTATGGACAACTTACAAGAAGCCTTGTCTCTAATTTTAGGAATGTATCATTTTTCCAGGTGGTAAGATATCTAAATGTGGAACACCTGGACAATGTGATCTTGGAGAGCTAATGATGATGTGGGATGCGAACACACAGGAGCAGTCCCTACATATCTGCCAGATGATGTCACATCCACCTGGAATTTGGAGTCAGAGAAAGAACGTATCAGACCATTCCAGGGGGTGGGATGATGCAGGTTAACTTAATGTTATCCAACCTGCAGTGTAAATGGCCCAGACCTCCACATTCCCACCGGTGCTTTTAGCTGTGAAAGGGCAGCATAGCTAAATATCTATCCTGGCATGGTTTCATTGTGAAACAGCTCAGTTGGTGCTAGGAAGGGCTAGAGAAAAGATGAACAAGACCAAGGACAGGAGCAGCCTACCCATGTGACTCTCCTTTCTCTAGACCATTATTCATCCTCCTGGCTCTCTCTTCCCCCCCGCTCTCCACCCCATCAAGTGTATTTCACAGCAGGCTGGGAGTGGTAATCCAAGCATCTGAGATGCTGGTGGTATGGAAGTAGACTTGGGGACAGTGGCACACATCCCTGCAGCCACAGCAATGCCTTCCCCCATCACAATTACTACGAAGTGTATAATAGAATAGATCAATGTCTATTTTACTTAATGTAACCTTATTTTTTTTAATAGCCCAGTAGCCAGACAAAACCAGGCAGCCCTCCACAACTGCAGGACTAAGAGGTCCACATATGTGCGCAGACATGAGTCAACATGATAAGGCCTGCTGTGAGCTGCACGCCAAAGAGATTCTCTCAAGACCCAATGCACAATCTGGCCAACAGACCATCTCCCCATACGGCAAAGCTGAAATTAAATTGACACTGATTTCCATGAGACACTCATCCCAGCAAATCTACGTAAGAAGAGGACATCACAGAAGTCATATAGAAAAGAATTTTTTGTATAGAGAGAAAAAATTGGTGGTTAACAAATTTTTAAAATTTGCTAGTAAACAAATAAAAAAGAAAAGGGCATAGAACACTTTACAAATGGTCGAGAACAACACCAAGTAAGAGGCATATGGGAAAAAGGTCCAAAAGACATAGCGCTGTTCTGTGCTGCTCCGCCCCCTCCCCTGAGGAAAGCTACCTGTGGTGTCCTCTCCTTCCTCAGTGATGTCCTGGGTCTCTCAGGGGCCTCCTCTACCTCTGATCCATTCTCTTCTAAACAGGGCAGTGTCCTATATCATTCAAACAAAACAGAACAGACCCACTACCACAAGCTGGACTTGTAGCAACCTTTCTCATGACGTGAGAGACAAGGTTTTGTCTATCTCTCAAAAAATTCCAAGCATCCAGAGCTCAGCTGGGTGTGTGTCTCCTTCCCCCCTAAATCTCCTTAGTCTGCAAAGCTAAACAACGCTGCACCTATTCTTTACCCCCTTTCTAAAAAGAGGACTAACAACATGTATCTAACTCCTTTTGATCAAACTATTTGCCTCATAAACCCATCCCTAAGAATCGCTCTTCAATTCTGAATTTAAAAATATTTCCTGCAGCAGCTCAAATGCTCAAAAAGATGATTGGATTAAAAAGATGTGGTACATATATGCAATGGAATATTACTCAGCAATCAAAAAAAGAGACACATGTCTTTTTGCAGCAACTTGGATGGAGCTGGAAAAGATCATACTTAGTGAGATAAGCCAGAAAGAGAAAGAAAAATACCGATGGTTTCACTCATAGCAGGAGTATAATGGACCAGGCGAGAAAATAATAAAAATAATGAACAGCCGTATACCAGAGACATTTTGTGGGAGTGGAGTGAGGAATGGGATCAAAAATGGGTGGAGGGAGGGGAGAGAAATGCACTGGACTATGGTGATGGCACATGGGTGACTTGGTGATGGGAAGCCCACGGGGATTACAATTGAGATGGGAAAAAAAATGTACAAAATGACGTAAAAATAAACTATTATATTATAAAAAATATTTCCTGCATAAAGATATTTATACGCAGTATTGATAAACAAAAAACAACCCAAATGTCCAAATATACGGAATAATTAGAATATACTATAAAATGTGCAGTCACTAAAAATGGTTTTATGAAGCATCTTACTAAATTATATTACGAAGTTCATTGTTTTAAAGCATGCCTGCAACATGGAACTATTAACTGAAAAATAAAGTATTAAGAATATTTAAACAAATAGTTTACTAGATAATAAAGTGATAATTCAAACCTGGGAAGCAGCCCAAAAAAGATTAAATTAAATTGAACTGCTCCAAATAAATATATTTGAATTTAGTTTATATGGCTAATTACAGCAAGTAGTTGCTGTCAGTAATATAATTATTCCTTTTTTTAAGATTTATTTATGCATACAGAATTGGGATACTGGCCCAAGGGTGGTGAGAGGCTTCACCAGAGATAGAGTGGGGAACAGAACAGGCAGATTGATGAAGTACACTGCTGAGGGGAGCAGCAGGCGGGTCAGGAGAGGTCTGCCTGCCATGTGGGTCAGCCCCCTGGCCAAGGATCGAACTCCTACTGAAACAGCTGCTGCTAGCTTTGTAATGTTGCGTTGCACCACCAGGGAGGCCCAATTATTCTTGATAAGAAATGCCTCCAGCTCTAAATTATCCTGACCCAAAGATATGATGATGTTATGGGGAGGTGATCCAGGATCCATCCTCCTCCCCTCTAAAGCATGTCCTGCAAAGATGCAAAGGATCTAATCACTTCGATCAACTTCTATTTTATTTTTATTAATGTAAAATGGTATTAATGTAAAATGGTATTATTTGAAAATTTAGATCCCTGAAGGGCAGGGCAGGGCTCCCCAGAAAATGTTACATTATGTTCATATGCCTATTAGGTTGAAGAAAACTGGTTGCAAAATAAAAGACTGGCAGGCAATGCATCAGGTATTATTGATTAATTGATGACATTTGGGCAGCTGGACTTTGTCTATGAGTTAATTTTTTATCTTTTTCAATTCATAAAACATGTCTATTACTTCTCCACCCTTTCTTAAAGTCATGTGCACACATGCATAATATTATGTATTTTAAAAAAGAACACAGTACATAATATAAAATGTACCATTTAAACCACTTTTAAGTATATAAAAGTGTTCAGTATATTCATATTGTTTTGCATTAATCTCCAGTACTTTTCATCTTGCCAAATTAATCTATTAATTTCTTCAATTTTCAGTTTTTATAATTAATGTCTAATTGGTACAATATTACATTAGTTCCACGTATACAATGTCATGACTGAATATTTGTATATATTGTGAAGTGACCATCACATAAGCTTAGTTAACATTCATCACCATACATAGTATCTTTTATTACTTTTTTTTAAAGATTTATGTATTTGTGTATACAGAAATGGGGTACCGGCCAGAGGTGCAGGGATGGTGAGAAGACTCACCAGAGATAGAGTGGGGAGCAGAACAGGAAGATCGATGAAGTACATTGCTGAGGGGAGTGGGTGGGTCAGGAGAGGTCTGCTGCACCATGTGGGTCACCTCCGGGGCCAGGGATCGAACTTGCACTGTAGCAGCCGGTCATCTTCCAGTGCTGTGCTCCAGCCCAGTATGCCACCAGGGAGGGCCCCTTCTATTACTTTTTAATGGGCAAGTAATATAAAGATTATTTTTAAAAATGTAAATTGCCCAAAGCTAGTCTTGAAAGTTCCCCTGCTTCAGGTTGTTTAAAAAATCCTGGGTTGATAGTTTACAGGGTCTGCCCAGTGACTTCCAAAGTGTGTAGTCAGAACTACAAGGAACAAAAGTGAACCGAACCTGTTAGCAAATAATTTACTGGTTGCTGGTGGACAATGTGGGGAATCAGAGTGGTACCTGCCACATCCTCAGTGTATTCTCTGCTTCTAATCTGCTACAGAAGAGTGCGGAATGCCTGGGGAGAAGCCCAAAAACAGCAAAATGATCAGACAAAAACATAACACATGTCACCTTGAGACCTCAAGGAACTGTATCAACCCTCCAGAACCCAACTACCGAGATATAGAAAGAAGATCATATCTTCTTATCAGAGATTTCAAAATTACTTTGCTAAAATAACTGGGAAAATAAATGACTTGAGAAATAAAATAATGAACAGAAACTAGAAATTGAAGATTTAAACAAGAAAGAGTTGTAGGATGCATAAAGATTAATAAAGAAAAATTTTAAATTCTTCAGAAAGCTCTTAACAGAAGATATTTTAAAATTCTGCTGAAATCTTCAAAGCCAACTAGGCCAAACGAAGGACTACAAAAGGGACATTTCAAAACATGATAAACAAAAAACTCAGGTAAAGGGAGAAACACAATGAGAAAAAAAATGAAGAAATACTCCAGGACCCATCTAACTCTATTAGAAAAGGAAACATCAAAACATAAGGATAACACATCTCCGAGAATGAAAGCAAGAGGGAAGGGAGCAGAGAATTTATTCAAATAAATAATAGAGAAAAAGCTTCCTAAACTTGGGGAAGTTCATGAAGCTAAAATAATACCTGGTTATGTAAATGTAATGAGGCCTACACAAAGATACAAGTCAGAAAACTACTAGGACTTTGGATAAAGAAAGATTATTAAGGTAGTATCTACGAGGCAAAAGCAGATAACCTATAAAGGAAATGTCAGGAGACTGACATTAGACTTTTCTCAGGGAATCCTATTGGTATGAAGACAACGGAATGAAGTACTTAAAAGGACGATAAAAATTGCTAGATGGAAAACTGTTTGGAGGTTCCTCAAACTGCTAAACATGGAGCTTCCCTACAACCCAGCAATCCCACTCCTAGGTATCTACCCAAAAGACACAAAAACACTGATTCAAAAAGATACCTGTACCCCCATGTTTATTG
>NW_004567117.1:1896619-1911541 GCF_000260355.1 Condylura cristata | reverse complement strand
GATTTGGTGATGGGAAACCCGCGGGGATTACAATCGAGATGGAAAAAAAAATGTGCAAAATGATGTAAAAATAAACTTTGTAATAAAAAAAAATTGCTAGATGAGGGCCCTCCCTGGTGCAAGCAGTTGAGGCACAGAATTGCTGTAAAGCTGGCCGCAGCCACTTCAGCAAGAGTTCGGTCCCTTGCGGGGGAGCTGATCTACAGGACATATAGACCTCATGTGGATATTAATATCACCTGTGCAGCTGACCTCCACTCACCTAGTAAAGTGGAGTGCACATTCTTCTTAAGTGCATATGAGATATTCTCTGGAATAGAACACATGTTGGTTAAGAAACAAATGTCAATAAATTCACGAAGACTGCTATTAAGTATATTCTCTGGTTACAATGGTATTAAAGTTGAAATTAACCACAAAAAGAAAGCAGAAAATTCCTCTAAGTATATGAAGATTGAATACCATACTACTGAACCACCATTGTATAAATGAAATCAAAGAGGAAATTTTAAAATACCTGGAAATGAAAACACAACCTATCAGAACCAATGGGACACAGTGAAAATAGTACTAAGAGGAAAGTATAGCAATATACATCCCACCGAGAAACAAGTAAGAGCTCACAAACTTACCTCTTACCTCAAGATATTAAAAGTAAATAAGTAAATAAAATAAAACTAAATTAAAAGCCAAGAATGAAAGAAATAATAAAAATTAAAGCAAAAAAGGAACTAGAAATCTAGAAAAGACAGTTAAAAGAATCAGTGAAACCAGGTCCTCCCTGGTAGCGCAGTGGGTTAAAGCACAGCACTAAGAAGCTAAAGCCACTTCAGCATGAGTTTGATCCCCGTCCCGGAGGTGATCCACATGGCGCAGCAGACCTCTCCTGACTCACCCGCTGCTCCCCTCAGCAGTGTATTTCGTCCATCTGACTGTTCTGCTCCCCACTCTGTCTCTGGTGAATCTTCTCACAGCCCCTGCACTTCTGGCCTGTACCCCAGTTCTGTATGCATAAATAAATAAATATTTTTTAAAAAGTTTAAAAAAAATCAATGAAACCAAAAGATGTTCCTTTGAAAAAATAAAAATATAGACAAATATCTAGCTAGACTCACTAAAAAGGAAGAAAAATCTAATGAATACAATCAGAAATGAAAGAGGAGAAATTATACATTTCAGAAATAAAGAGGATTCTAAAAGAATACCTGTATGCCAACAAACTGAAAAGTCTAGATGAAATATAAAATTTTTTTGAAATCTGCAACCCTCCAAGACTGAATCAAGAAGAAATAAAAAACCTGACTAGACCAATCACAATTAACACAATTGAAACAGAGTAATCAAAAAGCTTACTAAAAAAACACCCAGACCCAGATTATTTCACTAGTGAGTTCTACCACACCTTCAAAGATGAACTAATATCTATCCTGGTCAAGCTCTTAAGAGAGAGAAATCTTCCAAACACTTAATAAGGCTAGCTACTCTGATTCCAAAACCTGACAAACACACACAAGAAAATTACAGACCAATTTTTCTCATGAATATAAATGGTAAAATTCCTCAACAAAATTTTAACAAATTGACTTCAACAGTTCTTAAGAGGATCACACATCATGATCAAGTGGGATATATTCCAGGGATACAAGGATGAGTCAACATTCAGAAATCAATCAATGTAATTTACCACAACAACAAAAGACGTGGTAAAAACCATATGATTATAACAGCAGATGTAAGGAAAGGATATGATAATATCTAAGGACCATTTCTGATAAAAACCTTAAAAAAACTGGTTATGGATGAAACATATCTCAACATAATAAAGGCCACCTATGACAAACCCCCAGTCAAAGCATACACAATGACGAAAACCCAAAATATTTTTTTTAAAGATCTGGTACATGATGAGGGTGTCCAGTTTCACTATTATTCAAAATTGTATTGGAAGTCCTAATTAGAGCAGTCAGACAAGACAAAGATATAAAATGAATCCAAATTGGTCAAAAGAACTAAAACTATAACTATTTGCAGGTGACATGAAAATATTCATGAACAACCCTAGTGCTTTCACTAAAAAATTAATTGAAGTAAATCAATTTAGTAAAGTGGCAGTGTACTTTATGATTTTACAAATCAATTTGTAAAAATTTCTATATGCAAACAAGTTAGAAGAGGAAGAAATCAAGAAAACAATCTCACTCACAATTAAAATTTAAAAAATTAAATACCTAGGAGTAAACTTAACAAAGAGGTGAAAGACCTATGAATTAAAACTGTAAGACATTGTTAAAAGTAATAGAAGACACACCAAAAAAATTAAGGAAAGATTTTCCATGCTAGAGGATTGGAAAAATTAACATTGTTAAGATGCCCACCCTACCCAAAACAACAAACAGATTCAACACAGTCCCTGTAAAATTTTCAAAGGCATTCTTCAAAGGTATGGAACAGTCATTAAAATTCACATGAAATCTAAGACTACTAATAGCCAAAGTAATACTGACAAAAAATGAAGAATAATGAGTTTTCAAACTATATTACAAGACTATAATAATCAAAACATTTGGTACTGGAACAAAAACAGACACACAAACCAATGAAATAGAATTGAGAGCCCAGAAATAAGCCCACATTTATATGGACAGTAATCTATAACAAAAGAACCAAAATTATGTAATTGGAGAAAGGAAAACCTTTTTTTTTTTTTAAAATAAGAATGCATATGTCCCTTATAATAGAGTTCTTTTTTTTTTTTTTTTAAGATTTATTTATTCGTACAGAACTGGGATGCAGGCCAGAGATGCGGAGGGTGAGAGGATTCACCAGAGACAGAGAGGGGAGCAGAACAGGCAGATCGACGAAGTACACTGCTGAGGGGAGCAGCGGGCGGGTCAGGAGAGGTCTGCCTCGCCATGTGGTCGCCTCCGGGGCAGGCGGGGATCGAACTCATGCGGAAGTGGCTTAAGCTTCTTAGTGCTGTGTCAGGAGAGGTCTGCCGTGCCATGTGGGTCACCTCCGGGGCGGGGGATCAAACTTACACTGAAGTGGCTGTGCCTAGCTTGCAGTGCTGTGTCCTAACCCATTGCACCACCAGGAATGGCCCAGGAAAACCTTTTTAACAAATGATATTGGGGATTGAAGTTTACTTTTTTTTTTTAGGGGCAAAGATATCAGAAAATTTGTTCTTCATTTAGCATCCTGAGAAAAAAACAAACAGAAATTGTACAATTTTTAGAACTATAAGGTGAAAAAGAAATCTCCATAGAAAACCCAAATTACCAAAATGTATATTGTTATAAGATTTACTATGAACGCTCAATAGCTTCAATTGAATTGTGTGTGAGAGAGACCAGGCTATGGAGAAGAATGAGGCAGGTTTAATATACATAATTTTCTGTAACACCTTTAACATAGGGAGAAAATGTGTATTGTATGACACGTAAAGTGTTACTATTGTTGTCACTGATGATTTCCTGGACTGAGAACAGGACTTCAATAAATTAAGAAATTTCTTGAAGTTCTTTTTGGGTGGTGTTGGTGCTGTCCTGTTCTCCCTCTAATTTATCGTTCAAGGAACCATCTCCCTGCCCCTTGGAAGCTGCCTTTCTTTCCTTCTCCTTCCTCCACCTTCAGTTACCAGTGAGCTGTTCCAGAGCTGGCTTTCCCTGGGTGACTCCTTGGTCCCACCTCAGCCCAGCCCTCTCCTCTCTTTCAGAGCAGCCTCCATCTCAGCCTCCCCACCCCCACACATCCTGCTGACTGTGTTCAGTAGACCAGAATGGCAGCACTATGGTGAGAAGTCCCAGGAATGTGTGGGACTGGAGAAGATTTGGGCATTTGGTGTGCAGTCTCCTTACAGATGGGCTGCTCAACCCCCTTATGTTGTCGAGGAAGTAACTGAGGCTCAGCTGTTGCACAGCATGTTGGGGTTTATTGGGGTCTGGATCCCAGGGTTGTCCTTCCATCTAGGACGTACTGGAGACTTACACTGTGCGCAGTCTCAGAACATGGTCAGTGCTAGAGTTGATTCAATGACTGGAAAATAACAGAACTGGGTCTGGCTGGTAAAGCTTTTGCTTAGTTGTGTCTGCACCCTGCTCCCATTTTGGCCTCATTGCCATAAGACACAAGTTCATTGTTGTCAGATATTTGTTATAAATTTGACTTACCCATGAGGCTGGGTGTAGTAATGTACATTCGGAGAGGTGGGTTCCTAGATCCCTAAAATCTATACAGTGTTGTAAACCAGCATTGCTTGACATAAGGTGATTTATTACAAATTATTTGTATTGAAATAGTTGTTTTATAAAACAAATCAGTATATTTATACAAGTGATTTTAGGTTAGTTCAGTTTATACTATCAACTCGTATATTTACTGCATTACTTTGAATTCCATTAAAAGTCAATCTGTGCAGGCCTTCTGTGGTGACAAAATAGGTTAAAGCACAGCTCTCCGCAGCCACTGCAGGACAAGTTTGATCCTCCGCTAGGGAGGTGACCCATATGACCCGGCAGACGTCTCCTGACACACCCACTGTTCCCTCAGCAGTGTATTTCAGTGGATCTGCTGTTCTGCTCCCCACTCTGTCTCTGGTGAATCCTCTCACCCCCGACACCTTTCACCCCAGCTCTTGTATGCATAAATAAATCTTTTTAAAAATCTAAATAAATAAATTTGACTTACCACTCTCAGCTCTAAACCTGAATGTTTATGCTCAGTGTCTTTCATGGCTACATGGCCACTACTTTCTTAGAAATAGATAAAGAGGCACAGTGAGCTTGCATTTTATCTCCTGATTTTTACTTTATTGGGGGTATGAGAAATGGGAGGGAATTTAAAGATTATGTGGTTTTATTCATTCACTGGAGGAAGAATGAGGAAACCGATTTGATCTGAACAGAGCTTCTGGGCTATAGGGGAAGAATCTGGGTCAACTTTCCATCATTTTCAGGGGAGAACAAATAAGCTGCAGGCAGGCACGTCCTCACTGGGCCCTTCTCTGGCACTCCAGGGAGTTAACAATTCCACAAAAACAAAAACATTTTCTGATCACCACCCCAAACCTGGCTGGACTTTTGTTCAGAAAAGGTATATAAACAGGATCTTTACTTTTGTTTCCAGGCCCTGCATGGCAGAAGTGACCACATTGGTGTGCAACTGAAGGATACCCAAGGACCCCACACACATGCACACTCAAAGGGGTCCAGTTACTTATTCACACAAAGACAAAAGAGACAGATAGTGTGAAAGATTTTCAGTAAATTAGTAAGCATGGAGGAGAAAAAAAGGATGTTCTGAATAAAACTCCCCAAATTGCCTATCTTCCCATGGGTAAATGCCCAAAGGAAGGCCAGCCTTAAGCAGGAGCACTGAGGCCTGAAGTCTTGTCACAAGTCTAAGGCAACTTCGGGTGTGGACACTGTTGGGGGCTTGAGGAGACACACAGAGGGCATACAAAGAGGCACTTGAAAGATACACATGGAGGTGGATTATCTGCAGATTACTTTGTGTATCTTTCAAGTGCCTCTTTGTATGCCCTCTGTGTGTCTCCTCAAGCCCCCAACAGTGTCCCTGATGAGTCCAAAGTCAAGAAGAAAGTCTGCCCATTGTCTTCATGAATCTCCTCTGAGCCAACCTGTCTTCCGTCTTATATGGCTTCACCTGGCCCCTCAGCTCCTCATTAATTGAGGGCAGAGAATGTGGCACCTGCTCTAGCTATCACCATTGTCCAAAAGGAACAAACATGGAAATTTGGAAGGGGTGGAGTAGGCGAGGCTGCCTGCCAAGTTGGCCCCCTCTCCTCTGTGCAGTTATTCAATGCCTCTGGGAGTTAGTAGTTAGGCAATTTAGCAATGTACTGTCTGTCTCCCAGATCAGGATGATGCCGACACATGGCAGCTGCTTAGTTAAAGTGGGAGGCATTGAATTAGATCCTAAGCAGCTGTGTCCCCAACTGCTGATGAACATCAGGGGGTGCCTCAGAGGCCGAGAGTGGCCAGGGACCTCTTCCTATCTGACTCATAACAGATCAAAGAGACGGCCCTGTTGTTAGGGGCCTCCAGCCTTTGGAAGCCCTTAAAATCTTCCTCCCTGAAAGCCACGGACCAAGAGGCTTTGAACATTTGGGTCCAGGATCCTCATAGCTGGTCTGTTCAAACCATTCATGTTGCCAAGGAAGTAACCGAGGTGCAGATGTTCCACAGCATGTTAGAGGCTTGTTGGGGTCTGGACCCCAGAGTTGTTAGCACATTCAGAGTCCTTCCCTCCAGGGCACAGTACACAGGGCCACTTTGTCCTCATCACCCCTTCTCCTGGCATGGTGAAAAGATTTTGAAATCAATCTGTTCCAATCCATCAGTGTGTTCTTGATAGCAGGTTTTTTTTGTTTTTTTTTTTTTTATACAGAACCTGTAGACAGTGACCAGGCTGTTTCCACTTGGATTAAATCATTCCCACCACCACTATTTCACTTGAGAATTTTTCAAATCCAGAGGAAAATTGAAAGAATAATGCATTAATAAATGAATGTCTATATGCTTTATTTAGATCCACCTATTTTTAACATTTTCCACATTTGCTTTCTTTCTCTTGGAATTCTCTCTCTCTCTCTCTCCCTCCTTTCTTTGCTTTCCTCTCTCCCCTCTCCCTGTTTCTTCCTTTCTTTGTCCTCTCTCTCTCATATAAAGCATTTGAAGGCACGTTTGCATGAAATTAACTTCAACAGTTTGTGCTTTACTAATAATTCTAAGTACTTATGTGTTGCTTCTGGATGGGGATACATTCTGAGAAGTGCATTTCTAGGAGATTTCATCATCATGCAAACGTCATAGGTTATAATTATACACAGCTGGAGGGCCGAGCCTACCACTAGCAACTGAGAAATAAAGTCTCAAGAAAAGTTAGACAAAGAATTTATTAGATAATCAAAGTGAGGATTCAAACCAGGGAAGATTTTACTTGGTTAAGAGTTGTTCTGGTAAACACAAATTTGAATTTCATGTAACTAGAAACAGTGAGTTGCTGACATTAAGAATGCAATTATTTGGCCCTCCCTGGTGGCACAGCGGGTTGGAGCGCAGCACTGTGAGTTCTATCCCTGGCCCTGGAGGTGACCACAGAGCGCAGCAGACCTCTCCTGTCTCGCCCACTGCTCTCTTCAGCAGTGTACTTCATTGATTTGCCTGTCCTGCTCTCCACTCTGCTCACTGCCCTGCACCTCTGGCCTGTACCCCAATTCTGTACGAATAAATACATCTTTTTAAAAAATGCAATTATCCTTCATAGGGAGGGCTTCTAGTTTGAGATATCTAGCTATAAAGATATGCTAAAAGAAGAGCAAGACCTCACAGGGTTGGATCTCTTCCTAAGGAATGCAGACATGGAGGGATCAGTGCCACTGCTAAGTCTTTTCTAGCTGAAAAGATTGACTTACACCTTCACACAGCAGACTCCTGCATAAAAGATGGAGTCTGTAAAAATGGCTTAGTTCATTTGCTTGCCAAGGGGAGTCAGAGTCCCCAGAATATTTTACATTTTTTAAAGATTTATTTATTTATTCATACAGAACTGGGGTACAGGCCAGAGGTGCAGGGATGGTGAGAGACTTCACCTGAGACAGAGCAGAACAGGCAGATCAACGAAGTACACTGCTGAGGGGAGCAGCGGGCGGGTCAGGAGAGGACTGCTGCGCCATGTGGTCACCTCCAGGACAGGGATCCAACTCGAGCTGAAGTGGCTTTAGCTTCTTAGTGCTGTGCTTTAACCTGCTGCACCACCAGGGAGGGCCCCAGTTTACATTATGTTTACACTACGATATGTAGTCGAAATCTAGGAGTCACCATCATATATTCATATATTCAGCCCTTATGCAGTACACAGCTGTAATTGCCAAGAACCTTCCAGAATAAGCACGCTCCTCCTCAGAATAACCCCCACTGGCACTGTCTCCTACAGCCAAGTCCTTATTCTGCCCCTGTCCTCTCTTCATATCACTGCCACACAGTCCTCGTCCTGCAATTCCTTCTATACTGCCCTGTACTGCCTTCTATACAGTCTTGGCCGAGATTTCCCATCTTTTCTTTTGATCTTTAACATATCTGTAGTTATTGTAAAGTCCTCATCTAATAGTTCTAGGATCTTAATCACAGTGGGGTTTTTTTCCTGCTGATTGTTTTGTCTCTTATCAATGGGTTGGGTTATTCTCTTGAGTTTTTTTATTTTTTTATTTTTTTTGCAGAAAACAGTAGAGACCGCGATCAGTGATGCTGCCTGGAGTGGGCCTGCTTCTCTGGGCAGAAGTTAGGATCTGAATTTGGATTTGGAGGCCTACTGCTGTCACAGTTGCCTTCAGAGACCACAGGTCACAAGCCCTCCAACTGCAGGCATCATGAGGACCCTGGGGACTGACAGAAGTGTGGTTCAAAGAGCTGTCATGAGATCCAAGTTCACCCATTTAACGTTAAATGTCTTTTTAGCATATTCTAGGGTCATGAATCCATCCCCACAGTCCATTCAGAACATATCATCACCCCCCAAAAGAACACTCCTCCCCTTAGCTATCACCCCTCACTCCTTATCTGTCCCAGACCCAACAACCACTAATCCAGACTCTGTTCTGTCTAGACACTTCACATAGTGCTTCTCACACGCAGAGTCACAGACTGCAGGGTCTTGGCGCCAGGTTCCCCTCACTCAGCACGGCATTTGCAGCTCATCCTGCTGTGGCTTGTATCATCATTTCTTTTTACAGCAGCATATTTCAGTGAGACCATCTGCCCAAGGGTATTCTCAGTGCTCCTGTTCTGTCCTTGGCTTTCATGTCCCTTTGTGACGGGGCCTTGGAGGATCAGTCTTGCTAGTCATATGGGGTCAACTTCACGATGAGGTTGGGGGTGGCTGCAGTTCTTGGTTAGGCTCCATGAACCTGGGTTTGGGGATGGGGCTTTCATGGTGTCTGCTTCCTTCACCCAAGGTGACAAACTCTGCCTGTCCCTGGTGGGGTAGGGGAGGTGACCTATCCTGCCCTTCTAAGGCCCAATGACTTTGCTTCTTAGGAGATAAGAATCTAGGGAGGCCCTACAAAGAGCTACAGGGGAATATGGGCTCCAGTTACCCTAAACAGTTGTAATAACCCAAGAATGTTTTCGCTACTTAATTCATACCAATTTAATAGGGTGGCCTTTTGCCTGTGTTTGGCCAGAAGTGAAACGGCTCTTTCCTGGGAAGCCTGGCACTCTTTGGAATTGAGTTGGGAACTTTATGCCTTTCAGGTCCACTGTTGTCATTCTCTCACAGCACGTAGGGACACTTATACTAGTAGGGTCTGGCATCTTTGATTCCCAGAACCAAGGGGTGATCCATGCTATACAGGACACACTTAACAAATGCATGCTGCATAAAAGAGACTAAATAAATCGTTGGTTCTTGGACAAAGACACACATCAAAATTCCCTGGGAGCTGATTCAAAGTCTAACCTCTCCATCCACCCTTTAAGTAGGAAGCTATCCCTGGCATGGCTAGAGAGTGTGCGCCAGGTGATTTTAATGTGAGGATCCCCTAGAATAAAAAATATTGACAAAGAGACACGGCATCCTAGTTAGTCCCTGGCCCACACATCTGATGTTTTCAGTTCTCATCACAACTTAAGTTAAATGCTCATGATGGGCCCTCCCTGGTGGTGCAGTGGGTTAAAGCGCAGCATTTGAGAGTGAGCCACAGCTGCTCCGGTGCGAGTTTGATCCCCACCCTGAAGGTGACCCACATGGCAGGGCAGACCTCTCCTGTCTTGCCTGCTGCTCCCCTCAGCAGCGTACTTTGCCAATCTGCCTGTTTTGCTCCCCACTCTGTGAATCCTCTCACTGCCCCTGTGCCTCTGGCCTGTACCCCAGTTCTGTATGAGTATTTTTTTTTAAAGGTGTTCATGATTATCAGCCCCAGAATTTGAAAATAAATCAATAATTTTCATTGCTGACACTGTTCTCCAGGATTTGAGGGGTTCTGGTTAGAAGCCACCCAGAAATAGCAGCTCCTGGGATGGGTACAAGAGTTGGGGTTCCCTTACTTTTCCCCCAGGCCTTCACTTGGGGACTTCACTTGGCTTCCCCAGCATGCCTTTGCAGACTGAGCTGTCTCCCTACTCTCTGGGTGCCCCAGTCCTGAGTCCCTGCCTAAAAGCGGCCTCCTGTGTTCCAGGTCACCGCTCCTCTCTGATGGTGTCCCAAAGGTGCACCTCCCACTGGGTTGGGCCTGTCCAAGACATGTCCAGCATAGTCAAACAAGGCGTATGGTACAAAAATGGAGCAACCAGGACAGGATGAAAGGGTTGGCTCAAGGGCTGGGTCCAGCTCTCTGGTTCTGTCACATCCCAGCAGGAGAATTCT
This sequence comes from Condylura cristata, assembly GCF_000260355.1. Lineage (NCBI taxonomy): Eukaryota > Metazoa > Chordata > Mammalia > Eulipotyphla > Talpidae > Condylura > Condylura cristata. The sequence goes on along the minus strand of NW_004567117.1, from coordinate 1,901,158 downwards.
GAGCAGCATGTTAGAAAATTTTGGTTTCACACCTGGTCTTCCTGACACTTCCAAAGTGTCATATAGTTACATATTTGTCAGAGCGGGAAGTTAAAGCACTGTCAATATTAGGTGCAAGTTTTAAGTACAGTTTTGTAATACGTGGGTCCCTATGTGACACCTGGCTCCTGGTGATGGTAGGAAGAGACTACAGGAAGGTCCCCTTCTGTCTTTGTTCCACCGTGTTCCACCTGGCTGCAGAAATGGCAAGTTCCTGGCCACTGAGGCTCGGCTATCTTGACTAATCCCCATAGTTCTCCCTGGCATTCTGTGCTTAGTGGTCCCTGAGTCACAGAAGAGCAACAGAAGGTACCGAGAGGAGTCACTGACCAGGCCCTAAGCCTGGAGAGACACGGGCCTGGACTTGCTGGCGTGATGGACTGCATGTTGACCTGGATGCTCTTTTCCGTGGTATCTTGCACTGGTGTGTGCATTTGGCAGGGGAGGGGGAAGTGGGGAGTCCCAGTTGCCCTGGCCCCCCTGAAACAAATGTTCCTCCCATCCACCTGGCCTGTGACCATGGTGTTCCAGAGGGTCATTTGTTTAAACACCATATATGAACACTATATACTTTTCAAAAGAATTAGAAGTACAATAATAGTGCTATCAGTATTTAAGAGACCCATAGGTGACATTTATGACTTTGATGTCTCCATATGTGACCAGGGTTCCGCAGGCGGGTTGGTCCATGACTATGATGGGGTTAAAGTTCCATCAGGCACCACTGCTACAGTCAGTTCAATCAACTGACAATTTCAGAAGGTCACGGGTCACAGAAATCACATTTAATTCAGGAGCCACTGACACTGCCCTTGCGTGGCCTTGCCAGATGGGGAAGACCTCAGCTCCTTTCCTGGAACTTCCCGAGAGTAAGCTTGGACAGCTTCACTGAAGGTGCCAAGTACAGGAGAGCTCACTAGGAGCTCTAACCAATGGTGACTTCCTGCTGGCTGCCCCTGGATGCGGCCAGAGTCCTTGTTCACCCCAGCAATGGGAGAACCACAAATTTGTCAGCCTGTGGAATCCAGGGGCATGACAGCACCCAACCCCAGGCCCCACCCAGCACACCCAGTCTCCATCTCCGCCCCCTCCCCCCCACCCCCACACACACACCTGTCATTCCCTGCGCAGATAGCAGGTCCACTCCCTTGGGAAGATCCCATCTCCTTCCTACTGAGTCCCCCCAAAAGAGCACCATGACCCAACATCATCACACTTGTCAAAATCCAGGGTTTAGGTTAAAAATAAAGCCAGGCCCTCCCTGGTGGCTCAGCGGGTTAGGACACAGCACTGCAAGCTAGCAGCAGCCACTTCAGTGCGAGTTCAATCCCTGGCCCTGGAGGTGATCCACATGGCGCACAGACCTCTCCTGACCTCTCCTGCTCCCTCAGCAGTGTACTTCATTGATCTGCCTGTTCTGCTTCCCGCTCTGTCTCTGGTGAAGCCTCTCACCACCCCCGCACCTGTGGTTTGTCACCCAGTTCTATATGTATAAATAAATAAATCTTAAAAAAAAAAAATAAGGCCACGTATGGCCATCATAGCCCTCTGAGCCCCTCGGCCCCTTTCCCAGAGGCTTTACGTCATCTGGAGAAGAGAGGATGCCGCCTCGCTCTTCTGCCTCAGCACAGCACAGGAGGAGGATAGGAGGGCCAGACACTCAGTTCCTGCCTCCTAATTGGCAATTTTCAACACTTTTCAATCCAGTCCTGGGCAGCAACTACAGATTCCTAACTTGAGATGGGCGATTATGAAGGAAGAAAAGAGGACATCTGAGCAAAAGTAAAATGTGATTAGAGACACACGAGAAAGCGAAGGGCTAGGAAAGTGGAAAGGGAGCAGGCAGGACGTGTGGGCCATCAGCATGCGGAAAGCACCACAACCATGGACCTAGAGCTCCATTCTCACCCCAGGCTCTGGCAAGAGGGTCAGGCCCTACGGCTGCACTCTGACCCACAGTTACCGACCATGTAAACATGGGGGTCCCTACCACTGTTTGTACACTGTACTTGAAAATCAGGCCTCAAAATTCCCTGTCCAAACAACCAGGAACCTGCCATGAAGTCTCCCTTCCCCTGCAGCTGGCTGGCACAGATGTGCACCAAGGGGTGGCCTGGGGGTGTGCTAGTATGTGGGCCCCGGAGGCGCAAACTTGGTTTGTGGATTGGTGAGTTCAAGGAGACCCTCCCAGTGCAGGGTAGAGTTGGAGGTTGGAGAAGAAAGAGGAGGTCAGCTGAAAGTTGGGACTGGAGGTTGGAAGACTTTTCTGGCCCCCAGCCAATCTAGGGGCCAGAAAATCCCCATGGAGTCTGGTAATCTTATACTGCAACACGTAGTTTAGCTCTAGACCCAGTCATATTAGGGGCAGGCCTCAGGCCCATGATGGGATCCTTTCTGCACACGATGACCCTTGGGGTTCTCTTTGGCAATAACACCTTCCTTGGAGCTAGAAACTTCCTTAAGCACAAAAGCCTTCAGAATGAGCCTTGGTCACCTTCACTATCTCCCACCTCATAGTGGGGATAGTAGGCTGGTCAGCAAGGAATATCTACCGACACTTCCAGAACCAATCCAAGTTAGAGTGGCATCTTGCAGCCACAGTGAAAAGTTTTTTTGTTGTTTTTTGGGGTTTTTTTTTTTTTTGGCACCATTGAATATCTTGAATTCAAATTCCTGCCCAAGAACTCCAGTGGAAAAGGTGGCTATTTCAGCAAATTCCAGAACTGTTGGAAGTAGACACTTTTCCTTAAACTGCTTAGGGGCTTAATTCCACAGGGAGTAAGTCACCAGAGCTGAGAAAAGGCTTAAGCTCCATCACGAACACCCCACTCCACTCCCTGAGCTAGACACATCCCCAGGCCACTGATAAAGGGGCACCCTCTTGGGAGTTAGCAATTAAATTGGAACGGCAACAAACAACCTAAATAAGTTAGGGCACCTCCAACTTCAGAGCAGGGGTGCTGGGTCATCACTGGGTGTGGACAGATGTGGGGCCCAGAAGAAGGGAGAAGAGTGGCCCTGCAGTAGGGGACAGCAGAGGCACCAGCAGAGAGCCAAAGAAAAAAAAATGAACATCTCAAATTTTTGGCTCCATGCTGTGTGACACCTCGGTGTGGCTGCGGTAGAATGCAGTTGAAGGGCTTCTCCTGGACCCAAAATGCTCACATGAGGACACTCAAGCAGAAGTTCTTGGATGCACATCCTGAAGGTGGGGTAGAGTCAGGTCCCCTGATAAAAACTTGGAGCTTGGCTTTCATTTTGCTGAAGAATAAGCTGAAGCCCAGAGAAAGTGACTTAATGCAACTCACTGGAAACAACCAGAATAGACATCCAGGTTGCCCTGACCCAGCATGCTGTGGCCATTCCTTTCCACCACATGTGACCAGCCGGAAAGAGGGAATATTGCTACCCGAGGCCCCAAGTCATGCCCAGAACCACATGATGGACTCACTGGTGAGTGAGTCCTGCAGATGCAGTTGCCCAGAGGGATGGGCAGGAGGGGATTCTCAGGGGTTGGGGACACTGGGACAAGCTGGCAACAGAGTTCTGGCTGTGTGGTCACACAGTCCCTGGGGGTGAGGGCAACTGAGCAGAAAGGATTTGGTGCCCAGAACTTAAGGGGCCCCATGTCAGTCAGCAGCCAACAAGGACTTTTTGCTCACCTAATGGAGGGGATACAGGAGCAGGTTTCTCTGAGAAGCCTTTTGGCAAACACAGAAGTGGGAGGGCCTAAGTTCAAAGAGTGGTCAGGGCCAAGAAATTTCGGAACCATTTTGTAAAAGAATATGGAGCCAACTTTTCATATTAGAACCGTTTGCACTTTTCCGGGAGAGCCCTGCTAATTTGCTGGAATTCTTCTTTCGGGACCCCTGCCGGGGCAGAGCAGGAAAGAGCTGTCCCGTGTGATTCACCTTTCCCTCCGGAGTCCTCACTCTCCCAGCGCACCCACACAGGCACAGCTACCTGGAGCAGCGGAGTCACAGGGAAGGAAAAGAACGGCCTGCCCTCCCGGGTGTTCATTTTCAGGTCCTGCCATGTAGTCACTATGAGCAAAGCCCATGAAACAGGGCTCGCACCTGGAGGGGCAGAATGGCCAAGACACAAAATCGTCAGCACCCGGCTACATCGAAAGGCCGGATTAGGGGCACCCCGAAAAACTCTGCTTTCACACCAAAGCCCTTATCCCCGCTAGGCTTGAATCCCGGCGGGGTGGGGACCGTGCGCCCCAGGAGCTCCAGAGCGCCCGGGCTGGCCTCTCAGGTGGTCAGGAGGACCCCCCACCCCACCCTGAGAGGAACCTGGCAGGTCCAGATCCCTCAGCCGCACTGTCGAACGCCGCCGCTGCCGCTAGGACCCCAAGCAGAGGCGTCGCCGATGTCCCTCAGGGTGGGGCAACAACGAGCAAGGGGGTGAAGCCGGAGTCTTTGTCGTTTCCTTCTGACTCCCACTTTTACACGTTCCACCGCCTTCGCTGTCTCCGCCCCAGGTCCCGCTCAGGAG
>NW_004567117.1:1889725-1896301 GCF_000260355.1 Condylura cristata | reverse complement strand
CCGGGCTGCGGGTGGGGGGAGGGGGCCAGCGGAGGGTCAGCCTGCGAGAGCCCGCGGGGGCCGCAGTCGTCTACGCCGTCCGAAGAGCGCGTGCGGGAGCACCAAGCAGCCCTCGCCATGAGGGAGATCGTGCACATCCAGGCGGGCCAGTGCGGGAACCAGATCGGCACCAAGGTGAGCCAGGCTCGCAGGCCGGGACGGGCTGCCCCCGCGGGTGGGCAGTTTTTGGGCCTTCGTCCCCTAAGGTGAGGACCGCCGGGTGCACCCCCGCTCCGTGCCCCTAGCTCCTCCGAGCCCTGATCTGGAATTCGCGGCACCCAGGAAGTGTCAGAGGAGCAGCGCGGCCCGCGAGGGAGTGGCACAGTGGGGTCCCGTCCACTCCACAGCGCCCCATCCCTGCTGGGAGGTGCCCGCCGGGCTATGGCATTCCGCCGCAGCGGCCTCGAACCTCCCACCGGGTCCGGACGGCCGGGTGGTGGGCGGCGGGCGGGGCGCTCTGGACTCCGGATTCTGACCTCTGTCCTCTCCCTGCAAAAGTTTTGGGAAGTGATCAGCGATGAACATGGTATCGACCCGGCCGGAGGCTACGTGGGAGATTCGGCGCTGCAACTGGAGAGAATTAACGTCTACTACAATGAGTCATCCTGTGAGTAGCTAGGCGCGGCCGGGTGTCGGCCATCCCCCGCCCCGACCCTGCCACCCCCTCCCCGACGCCGGCGCTCCCCTCCCAAATCTCCGCTGTCCCTCTCAAGCCGGCCCTACCCCAGCAGACTTCAGCAGTCCCCTCCAGGATCCCTTTCATCCTGGGCGAGGCATCGCACCTCTGATCTCCGTGCTGGCACTCAGCGCTGCCTTCAAGCAAGGCGACTTTGCGGTAGGAAAAGTTCTCCCGATATATAACAGGATACTCGGCTCCTCCCTCGCTCCCCCTGGGGCGGGAAATCCGCCGGCAGTTTATTTCAAACATGGCTTTGGGCCTATCAGGGTCTGAGCTCTTGAACCAGACAATCCGTTAGTGTTGAGAAGTTAACTTCGTGGGTCATAAATGCCCCTCCAGTTTAAAATGTAACTCCTAATGGAGGTTCTTGGAAACTTGGAATACACTCCCTTAAGTGACTTTTCTGGCCCCTTGCAGCCCTCCAAGTACACCACACTCCATAAAGCTGAAACTACCAGCAGTCAGGTTAACTGGTGGATTTCAGTAAGATTTCCAGGCTGTGGTTGATCCAGGATGGGAATAACATGCTGTCCTGGATACTGGGTGTCCACTGCAGCTGCCTGTTATTTTGTTGCTATAACAACTTTGATTATACAAATGATGCTCACTCTTCACAAAACAACAAAAAGCTAAGACATGGAAAGAGCACCCAGAACATGACAGACACCGTGCGCACACATGACATGTCCTGGTCACTTGCTGCTTACCCACCAAAAGCTGGGAAAGGCAGAGGATACATACATCACTGTATACATCAAGCAGCTGTGACAGTCTGAAGGAGGGCAGTGAAGGTGAACTTTCTAGATAGATAGAACTTTCTAGCATGGAGGAAATTTCCAGTAGGAATACATTGTACTTCCTAGTCAGTGTTTGATCCAGGATGATGACTTCCAGCCCCAGGAGTTGACTCAGAGCTGTCATATTGCCCCTGTCCTCACTGGGAACAGTCTCGCTCCCATTTAGTGTTAAGTGTGTGTTACAAATGAAAATGTCCCACAGCGACATTCTTCATTAATAGAGTTATCTTCTGGGAATCATATCTGTAAATGAGGTACTTGAACTGAACCATGGGTGTCTGGATGTGGGGTGAGGGAGGTGACACATAAAGCTTATTTCCATGGGCCCAACTTCCCAGCAGGAAAGAAGTGCCAAAATGAGCTGGAAAATGTAAGAGCAGGAAGTCAGGAGATCAAAACTCACCCTGCTATTCCTGGAGCTTCCTCTGCCCAGCGTGCCTGGGCTCGCTTCCTCCTCTGAACAATTCATAGGCACCGCCCATGGCTTAGTTCTAAGGCACCAGGTGCCCTTTTGGGAAACCCCGTTGCATGTGCTGTAGCTACTGGGACTTGCTACTAGAAGGTCTTTCTCCGAAAACTGAAAGTAACCCTGGTGGGTGGGCTCTTCTCTTCCAGCTCAGAAATACGTGCCCAGGGCTGCGCTGGTGGACTTGGAGCCGGGCACCATGGATAGTGTGCGCTCTGGGCCTTTCGGGCAGCTCTTCAGGCCAGACAACTTCATCTTTGGTAGGTCCTGTCTTTCCAGCTTTCTTCTCACTTTTTAAATGCCACACTAATTTATGTGCAAGATTAAAAGCACCCCATGACATAGAAAAGCTTGAAACGGGAATCAACAGTCCTCACAGCCTCCTCCCTGGCTGCCTCTTTTTCTTTAAGGTAGGGACCGCTCTATATCTACATGAAGTGTTTATACTGATAGTTCTTGATTAAAAGAAAAACAAAACAGACATTGATCTATCTCTCCCTCTCATAATAAAGTTAATTCATCATTTGTTTTATTTCCTATATTGGTTATTATTAGCTTTAGTGAGTTTATATGTTTTTTTTTTTTTACATCACTATAGACAGCTGTTAAGCTTTCTTTCTAAAAACTGGTGCCATATGGTTTGGTTTTATCAAAACTGAGGAAATCCTCCTCATTCCCACTTCTTCCACCCTAAAATATTGATAACAACCCCTATTCCTCTGTAAACTGATAAAACAAACTATATCATAAAATGAAATAACCCTGTTAGTTTTACCAGTCTCTATCATTCTGGAACCATGAATTTTAAGAGTCAAGGTTATATCAAAACATAAGAGAAAACAGAGTTTAGGAAGATTTTATTAGTACATGAATTGATTATCTTATGGGGCAATCAGCCAATGATCTGTTAGAAAAGTGACTCAGCAAGCTTAATTCACAAAGCCTTTATTAGTCCTCTGGGCGTCATCCTTTTTTCCTGTCACTACAACAACTCACATAATCATAAGAGTAACAACTTTTTCAAGGGGTTGTGTTTTTTTTTTGGTTACCTGCAATATTTCAAATAGACCAAGACTAGGCTCTCTGGTGTCCCTTTTCCACATTACAATTTAATAATCTACAAATGGAGACATTTTAGTTCTTTACATTTTGCTGAGCTAGGCTTTTTTTTCTTGGAGATCATAATTGGCCCCAAGCAGAGATGCTTCTAGACCCTGCTGCCCAATATGGTAGTCACGGCCACATGTAGCTATTTAAATTTGAGTTAATTAATGTGAAATAAAGTTAAATCAGTTCCTCAGCTGTGCCAGTTATATTTCAAATGCTTGGCATATTTAGCCTAATCAGTGTAGACAGAGCTACCATGCTGGACAAAGTTGTGCCAGGACAGCTTCATCATTGCAGAAAGTTCTGTGGAGAGCAGTGTTGAAGGCCTTAACAGAGATATTCTCCTCAGTTAGGAAAATGAAAACCTACTATATAAAAGTGGCACTTACAGCCTTCTATTTTCAAGGTCCAAGCAGGATGGATGAAGATTTGAATGTTTTCCATCTGACAAATTTAATATTAGCTACTTTATGTTAATTTACATTATTTGTCAAAAATTGCTACTTTAACTATTGAGTAAGAAATGTGCTTATGGGAAAATTATTATCAATAAATACTTGTTAATCAACAAACACTATCTCAGTGCCTGGAATTAGGGAATCTTTTTAATGAATTAGGGAATCTTGTGGCTAATACAGACTTAAAGGTACTATGAATGGAAAATTAAATGTATCATCAAAATCTACATTCTATCCCTTTCCTCAGAAGATATCAGGTAAAGATGGTTTAATTGAGGAAAACAGATAATCCTTCTATTATTTAAACCACAGATATTTAGAATGACTCATACACAGTAAATGCTTGATAAATATTGGCAGCATTCCAGGAATGCAAGGATGGTTAACGTTAAGAAGTCTGTTCATAGATTCTAAAAAATATATAATTGATTCAGGTTGTGTTCTTCATTTGTAGAGGACAAAAAGTAATTGGGAGTTAAGGGAAGTAAGCTTGAGTAGGAAGGAATTTTCTTTATTTAGGGATTATACACCAAACCTACAGCAACATCATATTCACTATTGAAACATTAAAATTATTCAAAAAAGTGAGGTATATTGTCTCATCAGTTATTCCATGTTCTGAAGACTCTAGCTAGAAAACCAAAAGCAATACAAATAATTTAAAGGAAGAGACAGAATTGTTATTTGTATATGGAAAAATTATCTTGGAATATCCAAACAGGCTTTTAGCTGAACAATGCCCAGGACTTATAAGACCTCATTAAATCATTTAAACACAAGATAAAACTCAGACATTTTTGCTACAAGGTGAGCAAATATTAATGATTTACCAGGAAGTGTGCAGGAGTGGATTTCCCAAGATCACTGTATTTCTGGTGCTAAAACTGGTACAGTCCAGGCAAACTGGGACAAATTGATCACCCTAAAGCAATAATCAATTATAAGATATAATGGAAATATATCCTCCTCACAATAGCAATAAAGATCTAGGGACAAAATTTACTAGTAATTAGGAGTGAATGGGAATTAACTAAAATGAGTTAATTATATTTCTTTTATCAGATTAGCAAAGTATTTTAAAAACTGCTAACAGCTAGTGTTGCAAAAGGTATAAGGGGAAATAACAGTTTTAAACCTGGTATATTTAGCAAATCAAGAATTTTTCTTTTCTTTTTTTTTTTTTTAAAGATTTATTTATTTATTTATACAGAGCTGGGGTACAGGCCAGAGATGCGGAAGGTGAGAGGATTCACCAGAGACAGAGCGGGGAGCAGAACAGGCAGATGGACGAAGTCCACTGCTGAGGGGAGCAGTGGGCGGGTCAGGAGAGGTCTGCCACGCCATGTGGATCTCCTCTGGGGCAGGCGGGGATCGAACTCATGCGGAAGTGGCTTTAGCTTCTTAGTGCAGTGCTTTAACCCGCTGCGCCACCAGGGAGGGCCCGAATTTTTCTTTTTTTAAAGATTTATTTATTTATTCATGCAGAACTGGGGTACAGGCCAGAGATGCGGAGGGTGAGAGGATTCACCAGGGACAGAGTGGGGAGCTGAACAGGCAGATGGACGAAGTCCACTGCTGAGGGGAGCAGCGGGCGGGTCAGGAGAGGTCTGCCACGCCATGTGGATCTCCTCTGGGGCAGGCGGGGATCGAACTCATGCGGAAGTGGCTTATGCTTCTTAGTGCAGTGCTTTAACCCGCTGCGCCACCAGGGAGGGCCCCGCAAATCAAGAATTTTGATCTAATAGTTTCAGTGCAAAGATTTTTCCCTGCAGAAATGTCTGCACATTCCCCAAGGAAATTGCATATTGATCTCTGACAGACCTGAAATCTTTTGCACACCCTCGAGGGGTATCTGAGAGCTCTGGATCCCCGACCACCAGATGGGATCACTGTCACTTCATGGCACAGCTGTCTTATTGTATTAGCAGCAATTAGTTCTTTCTGGACTGTCTTGTTGGGGTGATGAGTTAGAGTAACCAAAAAGGAACACAGAAGTGGGTGGAGGGAAAACTTGGCAGCTGGTTTCAGTTTTGCCACCCTTGGTGTAGCCTTTTCTTCTCTGGAGTGTTCAGCTTCACAGTGTGTGGAGCAAAGGGCTTCCCAGGGAACACCTTTGTGTCCAGGCTCCTGTAAGAATCTGAAAGACACAGGGCTTGTCTCTTCCTCCATCCTCTCCATAAAAATGCACCTTTATACAGAATTCTGCTAAGTTTTTTTTCTCAAAGTTTTGATGGATTTCTGGTAGAAATCTAAGAGAATAAAGTTATTGAACCTGAATTACAGCTGACTGCCTCTACCTTGGTCTCAGCTCACTTTACTCAACAAGATGAATGTATTTCACCATCCAGAAATAGACCTCGTTTTGATAGGCAATATACATATGTACATGGTACAGAATTTAAGATGTGGTGATTATGCAGTGGGAAATTCATGTTTCCTTTCTCTATCCACTCAGTTCTCTGCTCAAGTCATGTTGCCAGTTTTGAGGGTTCCTTCCTTAAGCTTGTATTTTGCCATGGAGATAGCCATGGAATGTGGCCAGTTAAAACACAAAGTCAGCTGACAGCCTTGATGCTGTTGTGACTGGCTCCTGGGCTCCTGAATCTGAAAAAGAAGTACAGTAAGAGGTATAGTTGTCATTGTCTCCTAAGAGGGACTATAGTGAGCTTTTAGAAAGCTTGTGTTCATTTGTTTTGACTTTGTTTTTTCATAAAAATTAATCAATAATTGCATTATTAAAAATTAAACACAGTAAAAGTTTTCCATATGCTTGTCATGGCATAATTGTTGGCATGAGGTATATATTCATTTCTTTTTGCTGATATTCAATAATAAATTTTATTATTTTCTTTTTTTCCCACTGAATATTACCTTATTAGCTAAATTCTACATCACTATGCAGCTTCTAAAGTCTATAATTTTTTTTTAAAGATTTATTTATTCATACAGAACTGAGGTAAAGACCAGAGATGCGGAGGGTGAGAGAATTCACCAGGGACAGAGTGGGGAGCAGAACAGGCAGATCGACAA
>NW_004567117.1:1853904-1889488 GCF_000260355.1 Condylura cristata | reverse complement strand
TCCTCTGGGGCAGGCAGGGATCGAACTCATGCGGCAGTGGCTTAAGCTTCTTAGTGCAGTGCTTTAACCCGCTGCGCCACCAGGGAGGGCCTGAAGTCTATAATTTTTAATGGCTACATAATGTGTGGTTATTTCCTTAACAATGCCAAATAATGTGAATTGGGCTGCTTGACTTAAAATGTGCACTTAAAATGGCATAAAATAAGATTCAGCTACAGACACACACACACACAAAGATTAATAATGGGTTTATTTACAAAAGAGAGAGAAATGAATAATTCAGGGACAAAGAGAGATAAGATGGTTAATGTGTCCTATCAGTTCTGCTGACCTTTGCACACAGGGAGCTGGCAAAAAGGCAAGAGTCAAGCCATGCGCCAAGAGGCCAGGAGCCCCCACAGCCCTCATGTCTGGTTTTATATCAAAGTTGACTGCTTAACTCCACCTCTTGACCCCAGCGTGCTTCTCCTTGATGTTGATGGGATTTGTAGTTCCAGTGTCTGGGGTGGGGGTGGAATTCACAAAGCCCATATCTGTAGAGTTCGCTCGAGACATCCTTTCCCCCTAACAATTCCTCTTGCCATATTTTGTAGTAATATAGAAAGTTCATATGTAAATTCACCTAACGTTAGCCTGTTGCATTAGGCTGAAAAAGCAATGATGATTAGACTTAGAGTTTTTTAGACAATCTAAGTGAAGCTTCAAACCCAAGAAGCAGTCCAGTAGATTTACTCTGTGAGAGTTGTTCCAGTCAACACAAGTTTGAGTTTAGCTTTATATAGGTAGGAACTGTGAGTTACGGACATTTAGAATGTGATGACTCTTTAATAGGAGGAGCTTCTACTTCTGAGTTTTCCTGACCTAAAATTATGCTGGGGTTAGAAAGGAGTGCAGGACTTGATCTCTTCCTTTCTAGTGAATGTCCTGTAGAAGTGCAAAGATGGGCACAGGAGTTAAACACAGCACTACGAAGCTATTTGCAGGTGCTGTGGCATGAGTTCAAGCCAGAGAGCCGGCTCACATGGCACAGCAGACCTCTCCTGCTGCTCACCTCAATAGTCTATTTCAGTAGATCTTCCTGTTCTGCTCCCCATTCTGTCTCTTGGGGATTCTCTCATCACACCCCCTACCCTGCACCTCTGGCCTACACCCCAGTTCTTATATGTATAAATAAATAAATCCTTAAAAAAAAAGTGCAAAGGTTGGGTACCCACTGTTAGGTCTTCTTTTTTTTTTTCCATTTGAAAAGTTTGACTTTATCTTTAGGCAGCAGATTTCTGCATATGGGTGGGGTCTCCAGTAATTTTACAATATTTTTGTTACTAGTAACTGGGTTGTTTGCCTGCCACTTCTCAGAAGCCAAAAAAAAAAAGCAAAGATGGGGATTAAATCTTTATAACTTACTTTTAAAAAAAATTAGATTTACCAGCATCATGCTCCAAAGAAACTATTCTGACCCCTCATCTTTCGCTGGCTGTTTTCTAGTGAAATATAGAGACAGTTAATTATCAGTGAGGGGTGCTGTCACTCCAGGTGGCTAACAACTCCGGGAATTGAGGAGCCCGGTATTCTCTCAGCTCCCCCTCTGCAGACATCTGGGTTTTAGGAGCACTGCCTGGGGCGCTGGAACCAGTCTAGTTCCTCACTCTTCTTAGGCAGCTCCTGAGCTGAGGAGTTAACAGCGCAATTAAGTCAAACAATGTGTGAGCACAGACTGCTAGACGATGCTTTGTGCTCTTTTCACCCCACCCTGCCCTCACTCCCTATCATGTTTGCATATATAACAGTAGTATGTTTTATTTCTTAAAATTGGTATGTAGATATGAATTTGTTCATCAGGTCTCTTAGTGAAGCAAGGTGACCTCAGATAAGAGGTCTGGGGGTCTAGGTAACAAACTTTTGCTCAGTTCCTAGTATGCAGCTTGGTCCCTAGTATGAATCGCCTCATGTTAAACCATGTGCCACCATGAGACAGAATGGATCTGGGGGTTACCCTTTACCTACTCTTGTCTCACCGTTGGTGTGCAGCTGTACAACTCATTCTCGGTTTGTAGCTGACCATGTACAGCTGCCAATGCAAACCCACCTGGAACCTTGCAGAAACTGAAAGTATATATAAGCCCCAGCCTTTTGATGTAAGTCCACTGAGTCAGCACCAATGCATTAAACCTGCTTCTTGTTAGCCCCGGTGTCTAAGTTTCCCTTGTGCTATACGTTTCCACTGTATCGTAGAAGAAGCAAGTGCTTTCACACCTTCTGGAGGATTCTCCAAGGGTGAGGAAGCCAAAACTTCTCTGCCTGAGTTTTTTACTCCTACATGCCAGACACCTGTCAGGGAATCAGGTCTCCCCAGACAGCCTGCAGGGCACCTGAGACCTGTGAGTTTTTAGAGGGAGTCAAATCTGTGAAACATTTGAAAGTCGTAAAGTAGCACTCATAGCAGCAGCTTCACAACTGTGTAAGTTCTTGCTTTACTTTATGTCAATTGAAAAATGAGTGAGTAGGGCCCTCCTTAGTGGCACAATGGGTTAGAGCACAGCACTATGAAGGTAGCCGCAGTCACTTCAGTGTGAGTTCAGTTCTGACCAGGGGGGTGACCCACGTAACACAGCAGACCTCTCCTGACCCGCTCGCTGCTCCCCTCAGCAGTGTACTTCGTTGATCTGCCTATTCTGCTCCCCACTCTCTATCTGGTCCCTGCACCTCTGGCCTGTACCCCAGTACTGTATGCATAAATAAATAAATCTTTTTTTTTTTTAAAAAGAAGGAAAATTGAATAAGTATACTAAAGGTCTAGTTCTAGATGTTAGAAAAAGGGATGAAAAAAGATTAAGAACGTATTAAGATGACTAGATCATTTAATAACCTAAGTGGTAAATTTACCTTATAAACATTGGAAAATGCTACAAATGACATTTGGTACCTGAACACCACCAGGCTCACTTCTTGCCACTTTGCTTTGTCAGGATATGCATCTAGCTTTGATTCAGAATATTTAAAGTTTTTACAGATTTATTTAAAGTTTTACAGATTTAAATAGCTTTAATAGTAATTTTTAAAAGTGGACACTTTTAAATTAAGACTTGTGAATTGTCTAAATGAAGATGCTAATTTGTTTAAATGACATGCTTGTTCTGGGGGATGGGATACTTCCTGAATTATTAATATACTAGATTGTTGGCTAAACAGTTATTTTTTGTTAGTGTTAAAGTCATTGGTTAGTTTTAAAGTCATTCTCTCCTGTTAATGAAAGAGGCAGAATGACCTACTTGTTGGAGATGCTTCAACCTGTCCACTTTATAGCTAGCTGTTTCAGAGTTGGTAAATTAAAATGAACTATTACCATTCCCTTTTTGGCTTAAAAGAAATACCGACTCAAAGTAATATATCATTTTAAAAGGGAATGTTACCTGCATTTGAGTTGTGAACATGATTACACTTTCAAAAAAAAAAATAACCTTTCTTAATTAATTTCTGGTTGTATGGTCATCAAATTTGTTTCCTAGCAAGAGATACTTTCATGGAAAAAAATGAGAACACTGGAAAGGTAGACTTTTCTTATAGCCTTTCTTCACCTGAAACTCTCTCTTCCAGACTTATAGCTAAAAGGGGGCCAGAGACCCCCGTGCTCAGTCAGAGGACTCCATCCAGAGTGGGAGGGATGAGCACCCCCAGAGAGCCACAGGCCCCACGCCCGAGCCTAGTGATTGTAGCCAGTGTTCCACAATCTGGAAAGCTGACTAATGTCACAGCATCTCATCACAGAGGATGTGCAACTCATGACCCCTGCATATTTAACCAGGAACATCTGTTGCTATGAGACAGCAGGAAAGTATTTTCAGAAGTTACCAACTTCCTCCTTTTGTCAAGAGTAGGGAGAACTTCGTGGTGAATCAGACTAGAAGTATTGAGGGAACTGAATGAAGGTGTGAGCTGGAGGGAAGGCCAGTTCTGAGAACATGCACTTCTGACTGGAATGGGCTGGATTTGCTAGTATTCAGTGTAAGAGCTATCTACTGCCACCTATTTATTTTCAGTCACCACTCCATTGTAATGAAATAATTCCTGGCCCCTTCGTGGCAGTGGCCCCTGCAGCCCTTCCTTTTATACAGGTGCAACAACTCTACGTTGAGCCCAGGGGTGAGGCTAGCCCTGAGCACAAGACAGCCTGCGCTTCCGCCTTCTGTGTGGCCTGGCCTGGCTGTGCTTGCTTGGTTGGGTGCCAAGGAAACCAGACTTAGTGGGGCAAGAGGCAAGACAGTGACCATTTTGAGGCAGCTGGTCAGTTTCAATTAGTGACCCAGGTGGGAGGGGAGTCTGTTCAGAGCAGAGAACACTGTGTCCTCCCCGACAAGGAGATGCCCTCCTTCCGCAGTCTGCCAAGCCCAGCCCTGCTGTGGAGCAAGGGTCTTGCCAGCAATATTTTGACAGGGGCAGCAGGGCAGAGCTGGGGACGGAGGCTGAGCTCACCAGAAGGTGGGGCTGACATCCCAGTGTGCCCAAGCTGCCAGCAAGGGCTGAGGTCTGCTCAGACAGTCCTGCCCTCCTGGAGATGTCAATATTTACTGTTCAAATGTGTTTGTTTTCATTACAAAGGTAAAGCAGTTTGCACATTTCCCCCCTTAAACAAGGCAAAGTTTATAGTGTAAAAACAGAAACCCCTCATGACCCCTGAGACTTGTTCCCTGGAACAACTAAATGCTATAGACACTGGAAATGTGTCATGCCTGCCTTGTTGTGTACACATATACTCGTGTACATGTGTGCATGCATGCGCACACACACAGGTGATTTTAAAAAATATATAAGATGTATATATACATACATATATTTATATATTAGCAATCATTTTTGGCTAGTTTTTGAATAGTGTAGAGTTGATTTTTTTTTTTGGAATTATGCTACACACACCTTGAGTTCACTGCCATAGTTTAGATACATCTTACAGTGTTGACAGTGCTTTTCCAGCACAGAGGTGTCATCCTCCAGTAATCCCCCACTTACTGATGTTTTAAAATTTAGGCATGTTTTCAGATTTTAATTCCTCTTAATTATCACAAGCACCTGTCTACTTGTTTTTATAAGCCATATGTGATGTTAAAACTTCATATCCTGTCAACCCATCTTCAGAGACAACCACAGTTATTAGTTCAGTGTGTATTTATTCAATTTATCTTCTAAGTGCATTTTAAAATATTTTAGTAAAGTTAAAAATGTCCATTTTGATTGTTAGCTAAGTGAAGCCTCTGTGTGGTCCAGTCAGAAGGTGTTCACGGAACGAATGAGCTCCTTCCTACCTCAAGCTGCTGTCCCGGCCTCTCCTGGGAGAGGCCTGGGCCCTTTCTGAAGCTCCGGGTGCAGAGACAGCAGGTGCAGAGACAGCAGATGCGAGTCTGCTATAAGGATCCCACCTACAGTAGCCGCCAGCCACATACACAGTGCAGGCCTTTGGGGGTGTTTCCCCTCATTAACTAGTTTTTGAAAATCATTCCATGTAAGTACTAGGGTTGAAAAGGATAGTATCCATTTGAAAGATATCATTGACTTAACCTTTTCTCTGTTCATAGGTACTTAAGATTCTTTTCATTTTTCTTACCATTACAAACTGCTCCTGCAGGGATATCTATCTAGGAAAATTTATAGAAGTAACATTGTTTGAATCTAAGGAATAGTTTAATTATTTTGATAGATGTTGCCAAATCGTTCTCTGAACTCCATCCTCTTCCATGGTTATGCCTTGCCCCAAACCCTCACCAACACAGTGTTACCAAACTTTTGACTTCTGTCCACCTAGGGGAGCAACAGAATCTCCTTGTTTTGTTTATTTTTAAAATATTTATTTATTCGTGCATACAAAACTGGGCTCAGGTCAGAATCCAGGGGCAGTGAGAGGATTCACCAGAGACAGAATGGGGAGCAGAACAGGCAGATTGAGTAAGTACTCTGCTGACGGGAGCAGTGAGCAAGACAGGAGAGGTCTGCTGCACCATGTGGGTCAGCTCCCTGGGGTTGAACTAGTGTTGAAGCGGCTGCAGTTAGTTTCATAGTGCTTTAACCCTTTGCGCCACAAAAGAGGGCCCTGAATCTCCTTGTTTAAAGTTGTATTACCTGTATGAGGAGCACAGCAAATATCTGAGTTATTTGAATTCCCTTCCCTGTGAATTTATATCCTTTGCCCATTTTCTTAAAGGCTGTTATCCTACTTTTGTAGAACTTCTTTAAATCTGTAAGGAGGCTTTCCTTTCTATGTGATCGAGTCAGTAATAGTCATATATTTCAAAGTTTACAGGAGAATCTCAAAAGGAAAGGTTGCTTTTCTTGTTGTAAGGACATCCACTTAGCCTTCACAGTGCTTTGCACTGATTGATGTGAGAGATGCACAGAAACCTAAGTTCCTCAAGAGCAGGCCCTTGTATAGATTGCAGAATTGAGGGGTGCACCCTGTCCTGTGTGCATGAGAACCTTATGTCTATTCCCCCTTACCTGCTGCAGTTTAAGTGTTTCCCAGGGAGCCATCTCAGAGGTGTCACTGCAATCTTGCTCAGTTTCCTCTATCTGTGTGGAAGCACTAGGGATGACCCTCCCACTCAGAGCTCAGGAGCTGGTCTCTGGATAGTGCACATAAAGTTTTACCACCAGCAAGCTGTAGACAAAAGCCAAATTCACATCTTCAGAATGGGGAGAGGTCCCTGCCGTGCAGAGGAGCAGTGCCTTTGCCCATATGGAGTCCACATGGCCTCTGCCTGTCTCATTCTCCATGTCCACTTTGTGCATAGCCTGCCCACCCCCTCCTCCAGCAGCATGTCCTTGTCTTTTATTCAACATGTACAGAAAACTTGATAAAGGGTTCTGTGAGATTTATTTAAACTTTCTATATAAATTACTTTTCTTTCAAGATGTGGCACATATATACAATGGAATATTACTCAGCAATCAAAAAGAGATAAACACATGCCTTTTGCAGCAACATGGATGGAGCTGGAAGGGATCATGCTTAGTGAAATAATCCAGAAAGAAAAAGAATACCAGATGGTTTCACTCATAGCAAGAGCATAAGGCATCAGGGAAGAAAAAAAAAGGGAGAGACTAACAAATGTAATAGAGTAAAAATGAAAACAATAAACAACTATAAACCAGAGACATTTTATGGGGATGGGAGGGGGGATCGGAAGTGGGGTGTGAAGAGTGCACTGGACTGTGGTGATGGCACACAGGTGAACTGATGATGGGAGGCCCATGGGGATTATAACTGAAATGGAAAATGCACAAAATGGAGAATGATGTAAAAAAAAAAAAGTGGGAAAAATTACTCTTCTTTTCAAAAATAGAGTTTGATATACCCACTCACTAAAGAAATACAACATGCCTTTTACTAAACTTTCTTGCCTCCTAAATAACTTAAAAGTTTAGCTGTATATTAGATTATCTTATTAAGAGCTAGTGTGAAAAACAGTAGTTTCTTTTTTATATAGTTCATTAAGTACATTATTTCTATCAGTCTGTTCTTGCTGGTTTTTGTAAGCTAGCTCACAGTATGCTCTAGCACTGAAACACAGTTCTCCATGTTTTCTAGTGTCCTTTGAGATGCATATTAACATTTGTTTTAGACCTGAAAAAATCAAGTTTTTAGCAGAAAATGAGTTTGGTCCGGAGGATTGCTCTGATGACTGACTGCCTTTGCCAGTTACAAAAGCTGCCTAATAGTTTTATAACCTGAAGAAGCCAGCTCTGTAAAATTTGACAGAAGTATACTTAAAACATTTCATTAAAAACTCATATGTGGGCCTTCACCCCTGGTGGCGAAATGGATTAAAGCCTAGCACTATGAAGCTATCCCCAGCCAGGGAGCTGACCCACATGACATGGCAGACCTCACCTGACCCACCCGCTGGTCCCCTCAGCAGTTTATTTTAGTTAGTCTGCCTGTTCTGCTCCCTGCTCCATCTCTAGTGAATCCCTGCACCTCAGGCCTGTACCCCAGTTCTTGTATGCATAAGTAAATAAATCTTTTAAAAAATCATATGGGCAAAATTGAATTAAAATTACTATTCCGGGTCCTCCCTGGTGGCGCAGCGGGTTAAAGCACAGCACTAAGAAGCTTAAGCCACTTCCGCATGAGTTCGATTCCCGCCTGCCCCGGAGGAGCTCCACATGGCAGGCAGACCTCTCCTGATCTGCCCGCTGCTCCCCTCAGCAGTGTACTTCCTCGGTCTTCCTGTTCTGTTCCCCTCTCTGTCTCTGGTGAATCCTCTCACCTCCACATCTCTAGCCTGTACCCCAGTTCTATATGAATAAATAAATAAATCTTTAAAAAAAATTACTATTCCTATTTTCCCAGCTTAAATGAAACAAATGCCTTTAAATGAAGGAATTGGCATCTGCTAAGTCTTGGTAAAGTTTTTTGTTATCTTCCTGAAACAGAAGAATTAATACAAGTCAGGTGGTTTCCAATTCTGCTTTCCAAAAAATTGAGTTTTTGGCCAAAAGAAGACTAAATATCTTTTTTTTTGATGACTGAGGGACATGCAGTGTTTAGGTGTTTTGAGGGCATATACAGCAATAGTATTTGAAGAACCCTGCATTATAGGAAATTTGCAGTGT
Source organism: Condylura cristata (assembly GCF_000260355.1). NCBI lineage: Eukaryota > Metazoa > Chordata > Mammalia > Eulipotyphla > Talpidae > Condylura > Condylura cristata. Next base: position 1,880,887 of record NW_004567117.1, on the reverse strand, counting down.
CCAGAAAAGTGAAAACTAAGTATGTTCCTCCAGTCCTCTTTAGCCAGTTCCTTTTAGGTACAACAATTCACATATACACTTAGGCCTGAACTTATGTGCCTAGAAAACATACCCTCTCTACTGATAGATCAATTTTTCATGAAATGAACCGAGAAATGGGACCTTAAATTTGTATTAAAAGCCAAACTTTCATACTGAAAATTTCTTCCATGAAAGAAAGTAAAAATAGCATGTTTAGTGAAAATGCACCATCATACAGAAAAGAGTAATTGGGAGTTCTTTTTCTAGTTTTTTATCTAGTTTTTTTATCTGGCTGGATAAAAATATAGAAATATTTCAGGTATATCAGTAGCTTTATTGCCTCTGGACTTAAAGCAATTTGAGGACAGGAATCGCTTCCTATACTATTTAATTAAAATTGTAAAATAAACTGGTGCTCAGAAAATTCTGCAATGGTAGTTCTGGATGATGAATTTGTGTGGGGTGTAGGGTGTTCCATTAACCTGAAGACATATTTCTGTTCTGAAAAGGAAATATTTGGACATGGTACAAAATCAAAATGTTCAACAGAAAGGGGAAAGTAATTTGTTATTTCAATGGATAGCTTTAGATTCTTTTAAATGTTACCATGTTCAAGAATTGCCTGTCTAAAAATGAGAATGAGAGTTACCAGGTTAAAAGATAGGAACAGCTTAGGAACTGGTAGCTGCTTTGAGTTGTCTAACACAGTTGTACTGTTTATTCTACGTGCTCATTGGCAACATGATGGCTGCATGCTTTCCATACCTACCTGGTGTATTATCTGATCATTTTTTAAAAAAGATTTACTTATTTATGCATACAGAACTGCGTTACAGGCCAGAGGTGCAGGGGCAGTGAGAGGCATCACCAGAGTGGGAAGCAGAATAGGCAGATCAATGAAGTACACTGCTTAGGGGAGCAGCGGGAGAGACAAGAGAGGTCTGCTGCACCATGTGAATCACTTCCGGGGTGGGGGATCGAACTCCCACTGTGTCCTAACCCTAGCTAGCTAGCTTGCAGTGCTGTGTCCTAATTCTTGGTGCCACCAGGGAGGGCTCATCTAATAATTTCTAACACATCTTCTCCATCATTTTAAAAGTACCATTGATAGTGAGCAACTCCTTCCTTTGCCACCCTGTTTGAAATCATGCTTCTCTACTTTATTCTAGGACAAACTGGTGCAGGAAACAACTGGGCAAAGGGCCACTACACAGAAGGGGCAGAGCTTGTGGACTCAGTGCTGGATGTGGTGAGGAAGGAGTGTGAGCACTGTGACTGTCTGCAGGGCTTCCAGCTCACCCACTCCCTGGGGGGCGGGACAGGCTCAGGCATGGGCACGCTGCTTATCAGCAAGATCAGGGAGGAGTATCCTGACAGAATCATGAACACCTTCAGTGTCATGCCCTCTCCCAAAGTCTCGGACACTGTGGTCGAGCCCTACAATGCCACCTTGTCCGTGCACCAGCTGGTGGAGAATACAGACGAGACCTATTGCATTGACAACGAGGCCCTGTATGACATCTGCTTTCGCACCCTGAAGCTCACCACGCCCACCTACGGGGACCTCAACCACCTGGTGTCAGCCACCATGAGTGGGGTCACCACCTCCCTGCGCTTCCCAGGCCAGCTCAATGCTGACCTCCGAAAGCTGGCCGTGAACATGGTCCCTTTCCCCCGCCTGCACTTCTTCATGCCTGGCTTTGCACCCCTGACAGCCAGAGGCAGCCAGCAGTACCGGGCCTTGACGGTGCCTGAGCTGACTCAGCAGATGTTTGATGCCAAGAACATGATGGCCGCCTGTGACCCCAGACACGGGCGTTACCTGACCGTAGCCACTGTCTTCCGTGGTCCAATGTCTATGAAGGAGGTGGATGAGCAGATGCTGGCTATCCAGAACAAGAACAGCAGCTACTTCGTGGAGTGGATCCCCAATAATGTCAAGGTGGCCGTGTGTGACATCCCCCCTAGGGGTCTCAAGATGGCCTCCACCTTCATTGGGAACAGCACAGCCATCCAGGAGCTGTTCAAGCGCATCTCGGAGCAGTTTTCTGCTATGTTCCGCCGGAAGGCTTTCCTGCACTGGTTTACAGGAGAAGGCATGGATGAAATGGAATTCACAGAAGCAGAGAGCAACATGAATGACCTGGTATCTGAATACCAGCAGTATCAGGAAGCCACAGCCAATGATGGCGAAGAAGCTTTTGAAGATGATGAAGAGGAGATCAATGAGTAAAAGTGTGCCTGTCTCCAATAGTTCTATTTGGATGTTTTTCTCTGTAACTGGTGCATCCTCACTTTAATGGTCTGTGTGGTAATAGTCCCTCACAAATGAAATAAAATCGTACAATCAGTCATTTGGTATAAAGTATATTAAAATGGCAGAGAATTGGCAGTTGGACCAAACCAGTAGATTGGGGAATTTTCTAGTGGTGGAAGACTTGAACTAACTAATGGGCCACAAATAAGAGACTGAATAAAGTTCACCTCTGTTACATGTTTAGTGATGTCTTAGAATTTGCAGGAAGTTAGAAACAGTGCTTTTCATCCTTTGTGAAGAAACCTGAAGCAGTATTGCCTTATACTGAATGTGATATTGATTGAACTTGGAAACATCTATTCATAATAAAACACTAATAAAACTCTTCGCTTCTTCCAGCCTCTACTTTTGTGATAGACTTGTTACTTTGCCTTGCTAGAATGGTTACCAAGTCCTTCCTCTTCTTGGGTGAAATGTTCCTGCAGTTCTTTAAGAACTTAGAGAAAAAGGTTTGAACTGGAGTCATTAATAAGAGTGGGAGCCAGAATTTTTTTAAGCATGAAAGCCACACACAAAACACCTGTCACCCCCACTTGCACCTGCACTTATATCTCTCTTGTAATCTTTCACCACTTCCCTGTTGTGTCTTCTCCTACCAAGCAGGGGACTCTAATTCCAGTCAAGATGACCCAGTATGCCACAGGTCTGGTTCCTTTAGCCACTGCTGAACAGTCAAAGATGCAGTCACCCCACTGCTCACAATCACTGTGTTTATGCTCACCTGGCACAAGCTATGCAATGTCTATCGATTGACAAATTCCAGATAGATTAGGAAAAGCTCTGAAAAATCAATTTCCACTGCTAACTTATGTTATAACCTCCCTTTTTTTGTATAGTAATGTCAAAATAGTCTGAGCAACCATCAGTTTACAACTGGATTGTCTTAGCCTCGTAAGGCAGCTGCCTGGCCCAGGAAAGCTGCCACAGGGGGAGAAATTCCTCTTTCTCCTGAGACAAAAGGCAAACCCTAGGAGAGATAAAACCCGAGGGCATGAAAACTCCTGGGAAGCTTCCCTGCTTTCTTTAAAATAAAAAGCAAATCTCAGATAAGACTCCCAGGGCATAAGGACTCGTGGACAATTTTTAACCTTGATTACACAGGTGTTGCTTAATACACAACTGTACAACTTTCTCTTAATTAACTCCTTTTTTAAACAAGCACTGACTACTCTCTGCTAGCCTTCAATTAGCCACTACTTTTCTTTAGACAACCACTGATAACACTAACACAATTTATTACTTCCCTAAGACCCCTAATAACCGTTCGCTAACGAGCTCATCTCTTCCCAGACCCCTCTTCCTTTGAGTGATAACTAAACATCTGTACACATGACAATTATCACAAAAACATATAATCTAGTATGCCATAAAATGTTAAAGAGAAAAATGCTTTGTTCCCCTTGTCCTTGAGAACGTTTTATGGCGATCTCTTTAACTTACCCTATATGCATTATTGCAATTAACTACTTGCTACCCAGTATAAATAAAGACCTGCTCAGGGAATGAGCAGGAAGACTTGCACCCAACTCTGATCCTGTCTCTTCCTCATGCCCGCTCCCCTCTCCCTTTTTTGTAATCTCCGGGTGCCCGAAGCCTTCCCACCTTAGGGCCCTGCCTATCTCGCCTCCGGACACCTCGACAGGTCCCCAACACTCACCTAGCTAATCACTAATCATGCAGCATGAAGTGTGAATATCTTATTTTTGCAAATATTTTGCAAACTATTTTGTAAGATAGCAGTAAAAGTAGTTATCTCACTATCTACATCTACCCTTAGAAGACAAGTTATCAAACACCCACAATGAGCCAGGCTCTGCTGAGGCTGCATCACAGGGACTGGCTCACTAGCTCTTACAGGTATGGGGGTAACCATTTTTGTACAGAGGATGCTACTGAGGGCTCAGTGGTAGCCCAGGCTGCACCAGCCTTGAGTTTAGAGCCCAAGTAAGAACTGCAGGGCCCGACATGGTCTATGATTTACCATCTGAGCCTTGTGCAAAACTCACTTTTACTGAATCAAATGTGCTCATGTTTGGCAAAACCCACATCATTCCATCCAGAGGCCTCACAGCCAATGCCTACTCCACAGTTGCTCTTTTGGCAGTGATGCAAGGGAATGCAGTGTCTATTGCTGCGGAGGACAACACCCTGAACAGCCTGGCTATGCCATGAACCCCACAGCCTGTGAACAGCTCTTCACTGACCTGCCGCCAACATACACCCCATGTGTGAATGTTATTCTCCCCTCACCAGGCGTAGAAAAGACACAGAGTGAGTGTGGAGGTGTGGAGGTGAGGAGGCAGGTGCCTGTAGCAGAGCTGTAACAGCTGCTTCTGTGGTAGAGGCTGGGAGAGTTCAGTCTCTAGGTTACTTGGAGGAGTCACCCCAAGGAGGAGCTCCAGGGTTCCAGTGCTGCCACTCCCATTTTTAAGTTTGAGAAATCACTGTTCCACATCCTTATTGTCAAAACAAGCAAGACAAACTGCAAGGCAAATTGACTTTGTTAACAAAGTAATTAAAATATGCAAAATATCTAGTACCTTCAAGTCCAAACCGTGGCTTTTGGTTAAGAATTCCTAACCATTCCTAACCATTCCGATGCAGGTTTGCAACACTGCAGGTTTCAGCTTTGCTGGGACCACACACATATATAACTTTCATCTTAGGGTAGTCCTTCCTTATCCTCAGGTGATACAGTGTTTCTTAAGACCCACAGGGAGATGAACTGAGCCCTGTAATGAACTACTCTTCCTATACATACATGGTAACGTTTATTTGTAAATTAGGGACAGTAAGAAATGAACAACTTAGAAAGCAATTATGCGATTTGCCTTGTCAAAAAAGCTTATTGTATGTAGTATTTTGGAATGATCAGGGATAACTGAAACTGCAGATCACAAGGTATTCCTGCAATAGTATAATAGTAACTGATTCAGACCACATGGAAGATGATTGAGGGTGAAGCATCCTCCCCACTGTCCCACGCTCAGTTTAGGATCACTGCCTCCAAAATCAGGACATGGCTTGAAACAGCCTGCCTGGCCACTGTGATGACAGAGTCAGAGAGTGTGGCCAAAGTCTATTTACAATGGTCTCATGAGGATGTAAAATGATGTCATCATTGAATGGACTGACTCAGTATCAACGTATGTACAGCCACAGTTCATCACTCCAGGACTTGCAAATCTACAAGTTACTAAGCTTTTCATTGGGATTGAAGAGAAACAGTGAGACTAAGATTTTTTCAAGGACTCCTCTCTAAACAGTAAAAATACTTAATCGCTTTCCATTGTGTTTTTTAAAAGTATTCCAGGAATAAATGACGCTTTGTGTGTTCAGAGGAAAAAAGTGCAGTGTTAACACTTTATTTCTGCTGTAAAGAAGCCATATTTACATAATACATTCATATTTTTAAATATGTTACAGCTCTCCGTAGAAAACCATTCCATTTAAACAGCAACATGTGATTTAGATTCAATCTTTAAAATATTCTTATCAAGACTCCAATTTAATTTCATAGTCCTTCCACAGAGGGAAGTTCTGGAGGGAAACAGGAATGAAAAGGAGGTGATGGGAAGAGAAAATGATACCTATTCCTCAGTAGTAAGTCCTCAGATTCTCTACCCCCGACACACACTAGCTGGCTTTACTGACGTGGAGCAGGAGCAGGGCCTGAGTGCCACTGTCCCAGAGCTCAAGAGGAAAGGGGCATGTTCTCCCCAGGGGCCTTTGGAAAGTCACCTTGCTATCCCTATTGTACTTTGAAGGGTGGGAGTTAGGGCTCCTTTTCCCACCTTTCATCCAGACCAGCAGCTGGACCAACCTGGAGAAGTTTTCACTCCTCTGAGAAAGCTAGAGTTGAAAAAAACATATAAATTGAAACCACAATATGAAAAACTAAAATGGCCTTCCTCCTCGGATCTGGTTGGCAATTTTCTCTTCTGGGGTCTCCTCTTTCTCCTTTTCCCGCTCTTTGTTCCAGTCCTTAAGGCCCTCTGGAAGTGAAGTATCCTCATCCAAGCTGCCAGTTCCTTCTACAAATTCTTCATAGGTAGATTTCTCTGCAAATGGTCTCGGGCCCAAAAGTTCAACCATATCATTCTTATCTAATACTTCTTTTTCTAGTAATAGAAGAGCAACCTGAAACAGGAACAATTTCCATTAGATAAATTTATTCAGTAAAATCTATTCAAGTTAATAATGTTTTATGTCAATCCCACTCCAAAAAAGGCATTTTAAAACACCAAAAAAGGTAACAATTTTTGAGTAAGAGGAGCAAGATATTGGAAAAGCAAGTATCCATCAGAAAGGGAATGCTACAGTGTGGTCATCCATACCATGAACAATTAAGAACCTGTAATTAAGAATTTATGTTCTTCACTGATGCAAAAATCCTCAACAAAATCTTAAGCCAGCAGAATCCAACAATGCATTAAAAAAAGAATACACCATGACCAAGTGGGCTTTACCCCAGAAGTACAAGGATGGTTCAACAGCAGAAAATCAATTAATATAATCCATCACATCAACCGACAGAAAAATAAAAACCATATAATCATATCAATAGATGCAGAGAAGGCATTCCATAAGGTTCAACATCCATTTGTTTAAGGCCCTCTAAATCCTCAAATAGAAGGAACATACCCCAACAAGATTAAAAGCCATGAATGACAAACCCACAGCCAATATTATCCTCAACAGAGAAAAGCTGAAAGCCTTTCCTTTGAGATCAGGAACAAGACAAGGGTGTCCACTATCACCACTGCTCTTCAACATAACATTGGAAGTTCTAGCCAGAGCAGTATGACAGGTAAAATATATACAAGGAATCCAAATAGGGAAAGAAGAAGTAAAACTGTCTTTATTTGCAGATGATATGCTAATTTACACGGAAAACCCTAAAAACTCCATAGAGAAACTAATCAAAACAATCAACCAATTTAGTAAGGTAGCAGGATATAAAATCAAACAAAAGTCAGAGGCCTTCCTATACACAACCAGTCAGAAGAAGTGGGGGAAAAAAATCCCCTTTTCAACTAAAACAAAAAGAATCAAATACCTGGGAATCAACTTAACAAAAGAGGTCGAAGACCTACACAAAGAAAATTATAAAACACTGTTACAAGAAGACACCAAGAAATGGAAAGTCATCCCTTGCTCATGGATCGGGAGAATCATCAAAATGGCCATACTACCATAAGTGACATAGAGATTTAATGCTATCCCAATAAAAGTCTCAATGACATTCTTCAAAGAAATAGTAAGTTTGTTCAACAAATGGTGCTGGGAAAACTGGGAAGCTACATGCTAAAAAATGAAACTAGATCACTACCTTGCACCATGCACAAAAACCAACTCGAAGTGGATTAAAGACCTAGACATAAGACCCAAAACCATAAAATACCTAGAAGCAAAGATGGGCAAAACACTGCATGACATCCACCTCAGTAACATCTTTGAAAATACAGCACCAACGCCAACAATAGTGAAGGAAAGAATAAACAGATGGACTACATCAAGTCAAAGAGCTTCTGTACAGCAAAAGACACATTACAAAAAACAGACAACCCACTGGTTGGGAAAAAATTTTCTCACACAAAACTAGTGATAAAGGACTGATCACAAAGATATACAAAGAACTGATGAAACTCAACAAAAATAAACAACCCCAACAAAAAATGGACAGAAGAGCTAAAAAGACACTTCTCCAAAGAGGAAATGCAGATGGCCAACAGGCATATGAAAAATGTTCAACATCACTTGTGGTACAAATTAAAACCACAATGAGATACCACCTCACCCCAGTGAGAGTGGCACATCTTAAAACAACTAGCAACAACAAATGTTGACGAGGATGTGGAGAAAAAGGAACTCTCCTGCACTGCTGGTGGGAATGCAAACTAGTACAACTACTATGGAAACTGTTTGGAGGTTTCTCAAACTGCTCAACATGGAGCTTCCCTATGACCCAGCAATCCCACTCCTAGGTATGTATCCATAAGACACAAAACACTGATTCAAAAAGACCTGTACCCCCATGCTTATTGCTGCTTTATTTACAATAGGAAAAACATGAAACCAACCCAAATGCCCACAAGTAGATGACTGGTATATATACACAATGGAATATTACTCAGCAACTAAAAAAAAGAAACACATGTCTTTTGCAGCAACATGGATGGAGCTGGAAAAGATTATGCTTAGTCAAATAGGTCACAAAGAAAAGGGAAAATAACAGATGTTTTCTCTCATAGCAGGAGTATAAAGGACCAGGGGAGAAAATAATAAGAATAATGAACAACTATATACCACAGACATTTTATGGGGTAGTGGGGAGTGGGATCAAAAATGGGGGGACAAAAATGCACTGGACTATGATGGCACACAGGTGATCTGGTGATGAGAAGCCCACGGGGATTACAACGGAGATGGAAAAAGGCACAAAATGATGTAAAAATAAAATATTATTTAAAAAAAGAATTTATGTTCTCTTAAAGAGAGGCATTCAAAGAGAAAAACAAGATACACAGAGTACATAGTATGCTACACTTGCTTTTTAAATAAGGGAAAATATACCAAGTAGTAAAAATCATGGAGGGGGGTGGAGGAAATGGGTGTAAAGCTGGAAAAGCTAGAAATTTTTAGTTTAAAAAAAAAAAATTAAACAAGGGCAGAGATACAAAATGAAGCCAAGAAAGCTAAAGTAAAAATACATATCTTGAAGTGCTATTCATTTGTATAACCAAACCACAAGTCTGACATACACATCTTAACAGGTCACAGAAACGGGAACATCTGACAACTCTATGAAGGCAAGTGATAGGATGGAGGCAGAGAAGAGTAGTTATAGTTAGAACACCAGATCACTACATGAAAATTAAATGGCTTAAATTGTAAACTCATCTCATAAAACAGGTTTAGTTCCTGAGATAACTTCCCACTTACAAATTAAATGTATCTGCTAGCTGACATTCAATGCTGTGTTTTTAAAGAGATCAAATAATTTTCTTGTGTTTGTTCAATTCTTATATTAAAACTTTACTATGGAATATGTCAAATATGTACAAAGATAAAAGAATAACTAAACCCCATGTAACCACTATCAGTTAAGAGCTAACTTAGAGCCATATGAATTTTACCTACTCCTCAGATTATTATGGGGGAAGGGGAAAAAACCTAGATATATTGTATCAGTTTATCCACATATATTTTTGTCTACATCTTTGAGGTAAAGGTTCTTTAAACATAACCAGACAGCTAAAACTTTCTAATATACTGTTTATACAAATAAGGTAAGACTTAGAGAAATGAAAGTGCTAGGATTTCTTGACCATCTTTCTCAATCTGTCTATTAACATAGCTGTAAGGTAACCACTTTAAATTTTAAAAATCTGTTATTCAATCCAATGTGTCAAAAGTTATCACCATTTCAGCATGTAATGATATAATCAATGTTTGATATTTTTTACACCCCTATTTTCATACTTCAAAACCCAGTGTGTATTTTATACACAGCACATCTCAATTTGGAGAGCAATGCTGACAGCACATTGAGTCCCAATTCTGGTCCTGCCACATAGCAACTGCATGAACTTAAGCAAAGTAATTTACCTTCTCTATGTATGTTTCTTTTGTACAGTAAGGGTAGTAATGTAATTACTGTATTACATTAGGTAATAAGGGTAGTATGTAATTTCTGTACAGTAAGGGTAGCTACCTCATCAGGTTGTAGGGGGTTTTAGAAAAGCTACTGCATCTTAGGCAGTATCTCAACGCATAACAGTTACCCTGTTCTCCTAAGTCTTGGCCGTTAGAGATCAACTTGCCCAAAGTTTCAATCCATTAGATAAGGCTAAAGGTCTAGAAGGAATCTGTCTCAGCAGCAACGTTTCCAGCCACCTGTTCCCTTGACAGTTCCTATTTCCTGGTGGTTCAACATTCCTAGTAGATTTAATTTTCTCTAGTACTTCAAAACTCTATAGTGTTTCAAGATCTTCATCCTATTGAACCAGTTTTCCTCTCACAAACATATTACTATTGTTGGCACCTGAACTGTATACCTGGAAGGATAGATTAAGTTGTGAATTATCTCAGCCCCTCTGGTATCTACGGCATGCACATGTGGGCTCATTATACACCCTGTGGCCCCAGAGCTGAGCTGGTCATCTCTGATATTTTACTGCAAATTACTTTCTTGTCAACAACTGGCCACAAGCGGATTACCAACCAGATCCTGTCTGACTTGGACCTCCTGTCCATATACCACTTGCAAATGCCTGCTGCTAGTGTCCTCTTGGGTGAGCTGAGCCCCTTTCTGCACCCAGCTGTGTCTGCCAATAGGGGGCATATTTGAATCACTTTGAGAGTTTTGTTCTTTACAATTAATCAACATATCTTGGTTCCTTAGCTCTGCTTATTTCCTAACCTTCCTATTTCTCCTGCCATCACCAGCACCTTCTCAGGAAAGTTAGAACATGCCTGCAACAGCCTCTGAGCTGCTCTTTGTTAGTTTTCTCCATCCACTGGAGCTGGCATACCACTGCCACATTTTCTTAATGGATAAACTTTTTTTTTTTTAAAGATTTATTTTATTTATACAGAGTGGGGAGCAGAACAGGCAGATTGACAAAGTACACTGCTCAGGGGAGCAGTGCGCCAGGCAGGAGATGTTTGCTGCACCATGTGGTTCACCTCGGGATGGGGGGATCTAATGGGTTAGGCTGTGGCTAGTTTGCAGTGCTGCACCTTAACCCTTTGCACCACCAGGGAGGGGCCCTTAATGGATAAACTTTCAATCATTTCCACTGAATATTCCTTTAAGCCTCCCACCAACAAAAAAGGGGCTGGGTCATACCATTATGCAGGCTACTTCTAGTTCTAAAATCCTATTTCCAAACAGTCTATCTAATTTTAGAGGGCCTGGTTTCCCAAAATCTTTGTCCACCCTCTTACTCCCAACCCCATCTGTTCCAGGTAGATAGTTCCATAACTCCCTCCTCCCACAAATTTCTCTGCCCACTTGGTCTCTATGTTGCTAGTACTCCTTTCCATTACTTAGTCATGCTAAGCTGACAATCACTCATTGTAAACTTTTAAGTTTTATCTTCTTCATTGTTTTTAGTGGTAAGACCCAGGACTGGGGCACACATTAAATGTCTCTTTACAAATGACTGAATGATGAGAAAACTCTTACTTGCCAGTCAGCAATTTTGGAACCATGCCTGGAAATAAATCCAGGCATGGCTGTGTGAACTTTTATCAGAACAATGAAAATACTAAATAACTCTTCCCTTACCTAGAGTTTTAGAGTTTTCCAAACTAAAAAGTTCTGGGTTTTATTATGAAATAATTTTTAACAAAAACAAAAAATTTTTTATAGCCATCTCCTATATTCATCATCTGGATTCTATTGTTATTTTACAATATTTAGTCCAATCACATTAGTTACCTGTCATTCCATCTAAGCATCTTATGTCTTAATACACTTTACAAGTAAACTACAGACATCAACTCTTAATATTTCAGCTTGTGTAATAGTTTACTGTAACTTTCTAGTTTTTTTTTTTTTTTTTAAGATTTATTTATTTATGCATACAGAACTAGGGTTACAGGGTTACAGGCCAGACGTGGGGGGTGGTGAGAGGATTCACCAGAGACAGAGTGGGGAGCAGAACAGACATAATAACGAAGTACAATGAGGGGAGCAGCGGGTGGGTGGGTCAGGAGAGGTCAGCTGCACCATGTGGACCACCTCCACCATGTGGACCACCTCAGGGGCAGGTGGGGCTTCAACTCCTGCTGAAGTGGCTTTGGCTTCTTTAACCCATTGGGCCACCAGGGTCTTTTTTTTTTTCCTTTTTAAGTAAAATTTACAAATGTAAAGAGAAAAAGTTTTCTAATCCCCCTTGATCTTTCTGTCCTCTCTTTCACCTTGGAAATCTGTTTGATTATCAAAGTCTGCTGGTTGTAATTATTTTCTTTTGTTGGTTCGTCTGCTTTGAGTCCTTATGTTACTCGTAGGTATGAAACTGTTCCATATTTGTTTTTATCTTTCAGCTTACTATGTTTTATATAATCCCCTAAAGTTCCATGTTACTGTAAATGGCAACATTTCATCCTTCCTTCAGTTGAGTAGTATTCCAGTGTGTGTAAACACTTTATCTTCTTTATGCAATCCTCTGTCAATGGGCACTTGGGCTGCTCCCATACCTTACCACAAAATTTTTCAAGCTGATGACTTTGTATTCGTTAGATATCCAAAAGTAGGATTGCTGGGTTGTAAGGTATTTCCATTTTCAGATAGGTCCATACAGCTTCCAAAAAGGGTGTACCAATGTACACTGCTACCAACTATGTAGTGGTGATCCTCTTTCTCTATTTCCTCTCCAGCATTTGTTGTTGGGGATCTTTTTGATGTATGCCATCCTCAAAGGAGTTGTTTCCCTCATTAGAGACAATGATGAACATTTTTAAGTATCTGTTGGCCTTCTGTACATATACCCTCTTTGAAAAATTAATCAAATCTGCTGCCCACATTTTAATTGGATTGCTTCTGTTTCTGTTGAGCTGGATGAGTTTAATCTATAGAATGGGTTATTAATTCCTTGTAAAATGTGACGTGTGAACCTCTTCTCCCACTCGGTAGGATGTCTTTTTAATCTGCAAATATTTTCTTTCTTGTATAAAAGATTTTTAACTAACGTAATCCCAGCAGTTTATCTTTTTATATCCCTTGCTTTATATATTGAGCCCCCAAAGTATCTCTTGATCAGTGATGTTAAAAAACTTATTGCCTAAGATTTAATCTATATATTTATACTTTAAAGTATATTCCTAAGTCTTTAATCCATTTTGAATCTTTGTGTATGGGAGTTAGGAGTGGTCTCAATTTATTCTTTTACAAAGTGGTCATCTAGTTTTCCCAGCACCATTTGTTAAAAACTTTCCCATTGGGCCCTCCCTAATGGCGCAGTGAATTAAAGCACAGCATTAAGAAGCTAAAGCCACTTCATTACCCCCAAGGTGATTCACATGGCCCAGCAGACCTCTCCTGACCCACCCGCTGCTCCCCTCAGCAGTGTACTTTGTCAGTTGGTTTGTTCTGTCCCCACTGTTTCTGGTGAATCCTCTCACTGCCCCTGCACCTCTAGCCTGTGCCCCAGGTCAGTATGCATAAATAAATATTTTTAAAAAGAAAACCACTTTCTGCATTGATGATGGCTCCTTAGGAATAAACTATTGATATGAATGTGATATGGCTTTATTTCTGGGCTTTTTGATACTATTCCAGTGATTCATGTATCTATTCTAAATAGCATACTGTTTGAATTATGGATGCTTTATAATAGTGTTTAAAGTCAGTTGACATGTTACCTCCCTTTTACTTCTTTTTTCTCATGATTGCGTTAGCTCTTTGTCATCTTGTGTAGTTTTTTGTTTGCTTGTTTTCTATTTCCTTGAAGAATATCACTAAGATTTTAACAGGGCTTGCAGGGAATCTACATATCACTTTGGCAAAACATTTTTTTGACTATGTTAATTCTCCCCATCCATGAACACTGACTATCTTATCTTCTCTTTATAGTCTGTTTTATATCTTTTAACACTGTCTTATAACTACTGTTGTATAAATCCTTCATCTCCTTGGTTAATTGCCAGGTATTTCTTTTAATATAATTGTAAATGGAACAGTTTTAATTTCTCTTCTCACTTGTTTTCTATATGTAGAAATGCAATGGATTTTGTGTTAGTTTAGTAGTCTGCCACTTTACTATACTCATTTATTGTTTCTAGTGACTTTAGTTAACTCTTTATAGAGTTTTCTATATGTAGACTCCTATCTGCAAATAATAGTTACAATTTTTTATTCAGGATTTCTTTTATTTCTTGTCTGATTACTCTAGGTAAAATCTCTAATACTAAATTAAACAAAAGTAACTACATTAGACACCTTTGCCTTGTTCCTGATATTAAAGGCAAAGCCTTCAGTTTTTAATCGTTGAGTATGGTATTAGCTGGAGGTTTGTAGTGCACACCCTTTGCTATGTTGAGGTATTTTCCTTTTATATATTTTGTTAAGTGCTTTTATATTAAGAGCGCTCTTGTCAAATGCCTTCTCTTTATCTACTTACAGGTTCACATGAATTTTTTCTTCCCTTTGTTGATGGTGACAAATTATTGGCATATAGCTGAAGTATTAAAATCCTCTATTATTACACTGTTGCCAACTCCAAGTCTACTAATTTATAAATTTCGGTGATCATCAAGTGCTGTATCTTGTTTCAGTAGGTCTTTGTTCATTACATATTGTTCACCTCTACCTCATTACCATAACTGGAAATCTATAATATCTGATGTAAGTACAACCCTTCCTACCCTTTTTTGATCATCATTTCCTTAAAGGATAGTCTTTCAGTGTTTTACTTTAAACCAGTTTGTCTTCAATAGAAAGATGAGTTTCCTATAAACAGTAAAAAATTGTATTCATTTTGTGTGCCATTCAACTGCAGTTACACTTAAAAGATTCAATTCAATCAAACACTTAAGATGACTATCAAAATATAAGAATTTATGATTTGTAATAGCCATGTTTTTATAGTTTCATTTCTTTGAGACCTCCTTTTTATGTTTTTCTTGAGGTTAATTTCTACTGTCCTATGTGTTACTATAGAGTTTTGATTTGTGATTATAATGATGTTACTTAACATTCGATGATCCTTATTTGCAATCTGTTGAAATGTTTGCTCTCAATTCTGTTCTACTGATACATGTTTTTATTCTTCCTTCTTTTCTATATTGTACAGCTTTGGCTTTTGCTATGTCTACATGTAATTTATATAATCCCTTTAGTGTTTCTTTCAAGGTTGGCATAGTGATGAGATATTCTTTAAATTTTCATTTTTCTAAAAAAACTCCTATTTCTCCTTCATTCTGGCTGGATATAGTATTCTAGGATGAAAATACATTTAAGAGCTATAAATATTTCCTGCCATTCCCTTCTTACTTGCAAGGTTTCCACTAAGTAGCTGCAGGTAATCTAACACATATTTCCTTGTATGTAACTCTTCTTTCTCTGGACACTTTTAGTATCCTTATCATTACTTTTCAGCAGTTTGGTCATAATATGCCTTAAGGTGTGCCTGTTTGGATTTATTTTCATTTGGGATTCTTTGGGTCTCCAGGATCAGGAATATGTGGAACCTAGATGAGACAGGTTCTTTACCTCTTATTTCTTTAAAGAAAATTTTAAAACATTTCTCTTGCTCATCTCCTTCTTGGATCCCCTTATACAAATATGCTTTTACCTGAGTCAAACCCTTTTAAAAAAGTATTTTTCGGCCCTTCCTGGTAGCACAGCAGGTTAAAACACAGCACTAAGAAGCTGAAGTCACTTCAGCATGAGTTTGATCCCCGCCCCGGAGGTGATCCACATGGTGCCACAGACTTTCCCTGACCCCACCCGCTGCTCCCCTCAGCAGTGTATTTTGTCAGTTGGCCTGTTCTGCGCCCCACTCTGTCTCTGGTGAATGCTCTCACTGTTCTTGCACCTCTGGCCTGTACCCCAGGTTCTGTATGCCTAAATAAATAAATCTTTTTTTTTAAAAGTATTTTTCATATGAAATAACAAAAACTCCATTTTGGTAGTATGAATTTTGAAAAATCAAGTTTACTGGATGCACAAAATCGCCTAAGTTCAGAAAGGACCCCTTCCTTTTTGAAATGCCATCAAATGAGGATCAACAGAAAAACATGAAGCATGTTTATCATTGGGAAGTTCGTAATTAATCCAAACATAGTTTTCATGTGCTAATTCCTACTCATCAAGTTAGACTGATCCTTTTATCTTTTACTATCTGACTGATCCTTTCATCTTTTACTATCTGTTTATTCTAGAGGTTAAAAAAAAACAACAAACACTGGCAAGAGCCAACCAGTCTCTCTTCCTCTTTATTTAAAACTGGTAAAATATTTGCTGGGAAGAATGCTGATTCTACTTTGTAGTTCCTAGTGTACTTCTTTAATCCTGTTTTAATTCTTTAATATTTCAAAGAGCTATAGTGTCAGGATTACATGTTTGCTTACCACCACTTTCCTACCACCATATGGAAAGAGCAGACACAGAAATATCAGAATGAATGAAAGAACCCAAGAGTTAGCTAGTTAAAGAAAATGCTGATTGTCTAGAAGTTAACCATAGCAATTCATCTTTTTACAAAACTGTACAGAGGATTATTTGTACAAATGTCACCTACCTTCTCCACATCAGCTTTCTTTTCTGTGAGAAGAGTTACTGTTCTTTTATAAGCTTCATTAATAAGTATCCGTACTTCATCATCAATTAGTCTTGCAGTGGCTTCACTGTAAGGTTTCTCTAACACCATCTCTCCTTGACGAGGAAGGTCAAAGGAGATCTGTCCAACCTTTTCATTCATGCCAAATTGAACAATCTGAGAAGGAAGACATGATTAGTAATAGCCACCCAATTTTGCTGACAGAATAACATATTTTTACAAAATGGTGATAAGTATTCCAAAGATATTAAGCCCATATTTTACTACAATACTACTTCCAATGTGTATGTGGTGGCCATTAGCTAAGTGAACATTATGTTCTATATAGATGATAGGAGAAATTGACAGCATTTTAAGTTCCTCAACTAGAAACACAAGACCAGAAGATCACAAACATCTACAAGACTAGGTGACAAATTCCAATAGGCTTAACTTCTGCAATATTATTATGCTCTACACATGAGAAGGTAGAAGAGAAGCAAGATGTATCTTACAGACCTGTAAAAACAAGAATCCCCAAAATGCCTACGGGCTCTTCCTGGAAGGAATGGCACGCCAACCTGAGAACTGAAACCAGAAGGGGAGCGTGCATTTTCCTGTTCCGTAAGTCCACAGGGGACGTAGTAAAGGGGTTAGCCTAGCCTAGTTTCACAAGACCCCAAAACTTATCAGATAAAGCCCCACATTAGGAAGAAACTTATAGAAGATGCAAACTTACTACAAAAGAAAAGGTCCAGATAAAAGTGAGGGGCAGGAGAGCTCAAAAAGTATGAAGTTAAGTATTTTTAAGACTCATGAAAACAATAGAACAAGGAACCATAGAACTAGAAAAGCTTTTCCAATCGTCCTTTCCTCGTAAGAGATAAACAAGTCTTATCAGAATCAGAAAAACTTAAATGAGGAGCTAGAATATAAGAAAAAGATACAAATGGAAATTTAATTTAGAAAATGATTGAACTAGAAAGAACACAAGAACAATCAACCACAACAAATAATCCCAAAGAAGTTAATTTATAAGAAAGACACCAAGAGCACACAATGGAGAGAGGAAAGTCTCTTCAAAAAAAATGGTGCTGTTGAAAATTGAACAGCAACATGCAAAAGAATGAAACTAGATCACTATCTCACACTACTCACAAAATACAATTCAAACTGAATTAAAGACACAAATGTAAAATTTCAAACCATAAAATATATAGAAGAAAAACCTAAGCAACACACTCTATGACACTGGCAGTAGTGATACCTTTGAGGGCTCAACTTCTGTGGCAAGGGTAAGCTAAAATCAGCAAAGCTGAACAGACACTTCTCTAAAGATGACACACAAATGGCCAATAGGCATGTGAAAAAGTGCTCATCATCACTTATGATCAAGGAAATGAAAACCAAAACCACAAGATAATCACTTTACTCCTGCGAGAATGGGCTATCTCCAAAAAGGTCAGCAAGTGTTGGTGGGGTTATGGAGACAGGAACCCTCCTACACTGCTGGTGGAAATGCAAAGTGACCCAGCCTCTACAGAAAATAATATGGAGGTTTCTCAGAATATTAAAAATGGACCACATGATTCAACAATTACATATCTAGGAATCTATCTAGAGAATATAAAAACACAAATTCAAAGGAATTGGTACACTCCATGTCCACTGAAACACTATTCATAATAGCCAAGTTACAGAAACAACATAATGACCATGAATGAAGATGTGGTATATACACTCAGTGAAATACTGCTCAGTGATTAAGAAAAAAAAAAAAAAAGATGAAATATTGCCATTAGTGACAACATACATGGAACTGAGGGAATTATGCTAATCAGAGTAAGTCAGAAGGAGAAAGACAAATACTGGAATTTTCAGTGTATATGGAATATTAACAAAAAAAGGAAAAGAAGAGACAAGACCAAACCAAAACCAACTGTGATTGCAGAACTGAAGCTCTGAGGAGAGAGGAAAGGGAACAAAGATGGAGAGAAGAGTGATTGGGAGTTTATAGGTAGATACAATTGAAGAGATGAGAACCTATACTCCTAAAAGTGTCATGAAAAGAATTTGAGGAAGTGACAGAAGACCAGCAAAGATGAACAGACATACGAGTAACAGGAATTCCAAAGAAAGTCACTTCTATCAGATTCCAAGATAATAAAATTACATTATTTAGGGATATATAAACCAACATGATGATAAGGGAAGTCAGAAGAGTGGATGCTCACAGAAGGAAGGAAGGGAGACTTCCAAGAGCTGGGTTCTTGGTTGGAGTGCAGTCTTTCATGTGGGATCACACAGGCTGACAAGTGAACCTTATACTCTACATATAAGCTTTGTATACATGCTCTGGGAAGTAAATACTATACTACAAAAATAGTTTCTTTTCCTAAATTTTGATTGTTATAAAATGGATTTATGAAAATAATCCTTGCCTAAAAAGTCTAAGTCAAACACAGTAGTACTGTTTACTATCATTCATGAATCTCCATTTTTTGTGCAAATACTGAAAGAAATTAGGAAGAAACACTCCATTTCTTATACTTACTTGGGCATACGCACTCTGAGTTACTTTTCTTAAGTCATCTTGAGCGCCAGTTGTAATCCTTCCAAAGAATATTTCTTCTGACACCCGGCCACCCAGAGTCATGCACATCCTATCCAAAAGCTGCTCTTTGGTGTACAGGTATTGTTCTTTGGGTAAATATTGAGCATAACCTAGTCCTTTTCCCCTTGGGATGATGGAGACCTGATGAGTAGGAAACACGCAAATTGCTAAATAGACTTGACCTTGTTTATTTACAGATAGATATATTCACTGATAAAAAATAAGAACAATTGTAGGCAATTCATTAGTCTTGGCCAGATAAATTGTAAATATAGCAAAAGTGATTATTGAGGAATACATTCTCTCAGAATAACTTCACCACATTATTCTTGAAGTATTGTCTCTATAAACTGAAATTGTCCAGTCTTGACAAAAGTACTACGAGTGAGTTATAATACCTCCAGTCAGGGCCATGTACCCACTTTGGAGGACAAAAAGGGAAAGCAAACAAGGGTGCTCAGCAGCCTTCATTTTCTTTTCTAGTTGTCTTTTTTGACTATAAATTTAATTTTCAAAAAATCAGCTTTACTAAAAGATGATTTATATACAATTCATCCATTTTAAATGTACAATTCAAAGAATTTTGACAAGCATAACCTCCCACAATGAACATAATGAATAGTCTTTTCATCCCTAAAACGTTCCCTCATAACCCTTTGTAGTCAATTTTTCCTTCCATTTCCATTCCAAGCAACCATAGACAAGCTTTCAGTTCCTGTGGATTAGCATTTCTAGAACTGCATATAAGTGAAATCACACAGTATGTACTTTGTTGTTCCTGCTTTTGAGATTCACCTCTCCCCCCCATGGTTGTGGATATTAATATTCATTTATTTTACCACTGTATAGTTTCCTATTGTATAACATACAAAATATCCATTTCATTCTAGGGTTGCTTTCATTTTATTGACACTTATGAATAAAGGTCTAAGTCTGTGTGTGAATGTTCTCATTTCTCGTCGCTAAGTGTATAGAAGTTGAGGCTGGTCGTGGAAGCATTTTTTACCTATTAGAAAGTGTCAGACTGTTTTCCCTATACATTCCCATCAGTCATGTATGAGTTTTCTAATACTGCAAGTTATCAACTCTCAATATTATCACTAGCACCAATCACTAATTTTTTAATATATAATTTAATTTGTATATATTTTACATCATTTTTCATTTTTACACAATGTTTGCTTTCTTAGATGTAGTCCCCAGAGAATTTCTATGGCCAATTTACCTATGTACCCTCTCTACATCCCTTGTGCTCTTCCTGCCCTCCCTTTGATCCCTTTCCTACCCCAACCCCTGCAGAGTAAAACTGATTGATAGTTGTCTATTTTTTGTTTTTCTCTGTTTATAATCCTTGTTTTGTTTTTTGGTTAAAAATCCTCTATATTCCTTCTGTAAGTGCAACAACCTAGTATTTTTCTTTCTCCTTCTGACTTACTTCACTGAGCATAATCCTTTCTAGCTCCACCCACCTTGCTGTGAATGATATTAGTTTATCTTTTTTGATTGCTGAGTAGTATTCCAATGCAACCTGACTAATTTTAACCATACTAATGGCTATGAGGGGGCATTTCCTGGTGCTTAATTTGCACTTCCATGATGACTACTACTACTCAGTGTCTGTGTGTGCTTAATGTCCATTCACATACCTTTTATGGATTCTATGCTCAACTCTTTTGCCTGCTGTTTTACTGGGTTGCCTGTTTTCTCATTATTGAGTTTTACAAATGGTTTGTTTATTCTAGATACGTGTCTTTTGTCTTATACACACATTGTAAGTATCTTCAGACTGTATGGCTTGCCTTTTACTTTATTAATAGTGTCTTTCAAAAACAAAAAGATTGCCAACTTTGATAAAATGTAATTTACTAACTTTTTCTCTGGTTCATGATATTTTTTTCTCCTAAGACAATTTTACCTAGCAAGGCTACTAAGATTTTTTTTTACCTATATTTTCCAGAAATTTTGTTTACAATCCTTTTATAATCTATTTCAAATTAATTTTTACTTTTGATGTAAGAATTAGGGTTAATTTTCTTTTTTCACGTGAACGCAGTGTTGCCAAAATCACTTACTGGTACAGCAATCCTTTATTTGGTTTGGTACCTTCACTGACAATCATTAATCAATTAGTGGGAAAGTCTATTCCTGGACTCTTCTATCTACTAATCTACATATCAGTCCTTTCACCATACTAGAGTCTTCATTAGTATGACTGTTTTGATCTACATTCCTGTATGTTAGACCATATTGTCAATTTCTACCCTAAAAAGTCTGCTAGAATTATGACAGAAATTGTACCAATCAATTTGGGAAGAAATGACATCATAACATTCTAAGAACACAGTATATCTCAATTTTTATTTAGGTTTTGTTCAATTCAATGTACAGGTCCTACACATATTTTGATAAATTTATTCTCATATTTCTTGTGTCTGGATGTTGTCATAAATGAAACAACATTTTTAAAATTTCACTTTTTAACCATTCATTGCTATATACAGAATACAACTGATCTCTATCAACTGACCTTGAATTCTAGAACCTTGCTAACTTCACTTTTTGGTTCTGATAGCTTTTTTGTAAATTGTGATGATGTTTTGCATACACTTTCAAGTTTTTTCTGTAGTCACCTCGCTTCAGGAGATTCCCCTCAATTTCCAGCTGTTCCTTAACAACAGTTAGCTAGGCTGCTTCTTCCTGATATCTGAGCTATTCTGGTTTGAGAACGGTACATGGCGGGAAAACAAAAAAATCAGAAAATTGAACACTCTCATTTGGTACACTCTGTCTCTTTGGTCTCTGCTTCCTTTTTTTGCCAGACTTTCTGGGGTCTTCCTCTGTATACCAAGCTTAGCAGCCAGTCAGGAAATTGCAGTTTCTAGTTGGGTTTGGTTCTAAACCATTTGTAGCTTCCCTAGTTTCAGGATTTTCATGTTACTTTTCCAATATTCTTCAAATCCTAAACTTACTCCTCTGCTTCCTCTAGATGTTAGTAGTAAGTTCAGTGTTTCCTGCCATTGGGACTTGAAGTTTGAAAATCCTTAGACAAGATATCTACCAACTCTCAATTCTAACCCTTTGCCATTTTTTTTTTATTGCTGCTTCCTTTTCATTTTTAAAAATATTTTATATATTTTTTACATCATTCTTCATTTTTGTACAATGTATACTTTTTCATCTCTGGAGTAGCCCAATGGAATTCCTACCACCAATTCACTGTGTGCCATCACCATAGTCCCTTTTGTTCTTCCCACCTGTTTGATCTTATTTCCTTCTCCCCCCTGCAGAATATTTCTGGTTTATAGTTGTTTATTGATTTTGGTTTTTACTTTATTATAATTACTTTTTATTTTTTCCCTGATCCCTTTACATTCCTATAAGTGAAACCACCTAGAATTTTTCTTTTTCTTTCTGGCTTATTCACTAAGCATGATCCCTTCCAGCTCTATCATCCATAAACAAATGGCATGAGTTTATCTTTTTTGATCCAACTGCTGCTTTTGAGAGTAAACTCTTTTCCAATTTTAGTCTGTTTCTGGGCACTTTTTGCTCCCACCATCATTTCTAGATTTTTCTGGCAAATTGTTTCCTTAAATATTTATCCTTCACGGGAGTGCAATCTTCTCAGTTACTAACATGATAAAGTTGGCTTGTCTTACCTTTAAAAGTGGGTCTGCATGTTCCAAGTACCAGCCAGCAACTGCATGACCTGCTTCATGGTATGCCACAGTCTTCTTCTCCTCTGGCTGGAGAACCTGGGTTTTTTTCTCTAAACCTGACAAAATAATACCAAAAAACCAAAAAGCCATTGCTTTAGACTCCAACATAGAACAACAATTATACAATACTATACATTGCTTCATAGAGAATGTAACTCAGATGCTAACCAGGATATAACAACCCCAAAATTCCCAGCTGAGGTAAGAATAAAAGCAAAAGATCAACTTCAAAATACACCAAATTACAGGAAAAAAACAAGTTAATTCAACTACCCTGGGCCCACTTTTCTCTTAATTCTCCTATTTTTTGAATCACGTATCTTATTTTGAGAATCAGAAATATCCAAGAAAACTCAATACCTAGATCAATTTAAAACAAAATTTATAGAAAATAAAGAAATCTGGAAAGAACTCACACTTTTTAGTTTAGGTGTTTGTAGTTGACCAGCACTGGGTAAACAAGAAGCCTGCCATAAGAATTGTCTGCTATCTCTTGTCTGATGAAAGGCAGGTGATAATCACAGGGAGTACTCAGCTAGTCAATAGGATCTGGGGATACCTTTTTAGAGTCAGCAAAACTAATGCTGCAGTGTTGGGGACCGAGGCCGGCATCTGGCGTCTGTCAGCAGCCATAAAAAGGTGAAATGGAGTCCGGATAAAGAAAAACATCTGGGTTGCAAAAGGCATGTGGGAAGAACTCCCTGCCCCCATCTTTTCCTTTTCCTCTTTTTTTTCTCGCCCATTTTCGTCCCTCGCGAGATCAACTGCCACCAAAACATGTTGCATTTCTATTGGCCTTCTCCCTTCCTGGCATCCCTCTCCTCCTGTATAAAGCTGAGATAAAACCCAATAAAGAGCTCTTTCTTTGTTCTGCTACACGCATGTGACTGCTTCTTTTGTTCGCCGGACCTGGGGCCCCGAATCTCCGGCCTTGCTGGTCAAGGTCCCCTGCAAAGTGGCGCCCAATGTGGGGCTTCCAGGCTAACCGGCGGTTTTCTTTCTCTCACCGGTTATCGGTTTCCTTCTCTTTTTCTGACCGATAATCCCCCGGGCCCTATAAGGTTTTACCAGTTTTCTTTATTGGCTGTTAGCTCTCTTGCCTAACAGTCCCCTGGGCTCATGCCCCCCGTTTTATGAAGATTTTTGAAGGTGTTTTACGTCTGCAGACCCCGTTTCTTCGCCGCCTGATCAGCGGAATTGACCTCTCCTACGGGTAAGTCCCCCTTTTCGGAAGCTTCCAACTCACTGAGGACTATAGCGGGGACTCTGGCCGTGATTGTCCGGCAGACCTCTGACATCCCAGTGAGAGGGGAACGCACCCCACCACGGCCTTTACAGCTACGGTGGACCCCTGGATCTTCCTCACCCTAGATCCTTAAACTGTTATAGCATCTATTTTGCTGCCACTTTAGTTTTATGTTTGTTGTAGCCTTTTTATGTTTTATGGTTTATGTTAGTTTTATGTTTGTTGTAGCACCAACACGGCGTTAATAACATGGGACAGGAGCTTAGTCAGCATGAATTGTATGACTCCCAGTTAAAGGACACTCTTCAATCTAGAGGCATTAATGTTAAAACCAAAGATCTCCTCAGGTTTTTCGATTTTATAAAAGAAACTTGTCCTTGGTTCCCCCTTGAAGGCACCATAGATTATAAACGTTGGTTACGAGTGGGGGACGCCCTCAATGATTATTTCAGAACATTCGGCCCTGGCCCTCCAAACCCTGCCCCCGTTGCAGAAAGGGATATCATTGGGCTAGAGACTGTCCTTCCACCACCGATGTAGAAGGAAAGCCCTTGCCTCCCCGCTTATCAGACCCAAACGTAAGCCACGCCTCCACCCCTCAGCCGGGAAACGCCCGGAGGGGCCAGCTCCCGGCCCCGAAATTAACAATGGGAGCATTCACCGCGGGGCGGCCTCAGACAGTGCTCCTCACCCATCCTTTTCATACCTCACAAGGGCCACCCCAGGCAGCGCAGGACTGGACCTCTGTCCCTCCTCCGACACAATACTAATGCCTGAAATGGGCTATCAGCAACTCAAAATGGGAGTTTTTGGGCCCCTTCCCCCCAACACCTTTGGTTTAATTCTAGGAAGGGGGAGTATGGTTCAAAGAGGTTTAAAGGTCCTTCCAGGTGTAATCGACAACGACTACACTGGAGAAATTTCAATCCTGGTAAAGACAAAAAGCTTTGTTAAAATAGCAAAAGGCCAAAAAATAGCTCAATTAATCCCAGTTCCCATGGTCAGGACTAGTCACCGCCTTGTCTCTCCTGAGAGAGGCAATAATAATTTTGGCTCCTCTGATGTTTTCTGGATACAACCCATCACAAAGGATAAGCCCGCTCTCTCACGAAAACTAGATAACAAGAGCTTTTCTGGTCTCATTGATACTGGGGCAGATGTCACCATTATTGCCCAAGAACATTGGCCTCCCTCGTGGCCTACTACTCCTACTCTTACCAACCTACGGGGCCTGGGACAGAGCCAGAATCCATTACAAAGTTCCAAATATCTCACATGGAAAGACCAAGAAGGCAACATGGGATTAGTAAAACCTTATGTCATTCCTGGCCTTCTGGTCTATTTGTGGGGCCGTGACCTACTATCTCAAATGAGCATTATCATGTTCAGTCCAAGTGACACAGTTACAGCCCAAATGCTTAATCAGGGTTTTCTTCCTGGAAAAGGATTAGGAACTTCTCACAGTCTCATGATGCCGCCCGCTGGCTCCCTGAACGGCTCGTGAGACATTCTAACCCCCAGCCCAGGGAGGGGCCTTCAGTCCTCCCGAGGCCAGTTACTCTCTCTTGTCTTTTTCAGAAAATACTCGTCCATCTGTGACTCTACAATCTACAATCGGTTACCAAGTCCAGGATGGCTGCTGGTCCGGGGATACCAAGTCCATCTTCTGACAGATGCCTCCGATCACACCAGCCGCGGTCAAAGACGATAATTACACCCCCCTTGTTGTTTATTATTGTTCTTTCTTTTTCTGCTGTCTCTCCAGAAAGCCCACACACCACAAAACATCTCACATGGCAAGTAATATCTCTACAGGCGAAACGGTCTGGTCAACTACCGGCACTCATACTCCATATTCCTGGTGGCCCACTCTCACCCCCGATTTTTGCCAATTGGCTGCAGGGCTAGACACTTGGGATATATCCACCATAGAATTACACAAGTTAAATGGCACAACAAAATATGTGTCTTATGGCTCTAACCCTAGGACAAAGTCCGCCCCGGGCTGCAGCAGCCCTACCGCCCGCTGCAGACTGGCCCAGTCAGATTTTTATGTATGTCCCAAGGATGGCAGGGATAGGGCGACTGAGTCCACCTGTGGTGGATTTGAACATTTTTTTGTGGGAGCTGGGGATGCGAAACCACGGGGGCAGCATATTGGCACCCCTCCTCCTCTTGGGATCTAATCACTGTTTCTCGGGACTATAACAAGCCAGACCCCGATGGACACACTTGTTATTACGTTAAGGGCAGGGAAGGTTTTTATGGCCAAAGGCACGGACTCTCTTTGCCTCTCAAAATAAAATTCACTACTCAGGGTAAAAAGTTCAGGGACTGGCTCTCGGGCAGGACTTGGGGTTTGCGCTGGTATTTAAGTGGAAAAGACAGGGGTGTCATTTTCAAAATCAAATTATCAATACAGAGTGTTGCTACCGTCCCCATAGGTCCCAATCCAGTCCTTCCTGATCAAAAGCAGCTCTGAAGGAAGAATGCTGTGCAGCTCTGAAGGAAGAATGCTGTTTTTATGCAGATCAAACAAGAGTAGTTAGAGAATCTATGGAAAAACTAAGGGAGAGACTTGCCCAAAGAAGACGAGATTTTGAAAATCAACAAAATTGGTTTGATGGGTGGCTTAAAGGATCTCCCTGGCTTGCTACTCTGCTTTCGGCCATAACAGGCCGCCTATTGCTACTCCTTCTTTTACTGACTATTGGCCCATGCATTTTCAACCGGATTGTTGATTTTGTAAAACAACAGATCCATAAGGTCATGTCACGACCTATCCAAGTCCATTAT